>NC_086320.1:165255170-165571003 GCF_036172605.1 Pelobates fuscus | reverse complement strand
ATATTATTCCTTTCAGGGTAATTCAATTATACAGTAAAGCATACTCACATACAGACACAGACAATCTTACTGACACAAGCTCATTGATACACAGGCTCACAGACAATTTCATTGATATACATAAGCTCATTGACATAAAAACACAAGCTCACTGATGCACACAAGTAGGCTCACTGTCCGACAATCTCAATGACACACACAGACAAGCTTTTTCCGGTACACACACACAAATTTAGTATAGACAAACTCTGATACACACACATGCTTACTACAGACAAGCTCACTGACGCGCATACACTCTCCCTACAGACAAGCCAATTGACACACACATACTCCCTACAGAAGAGCTCACTAACACACAGATTTACTACAGACAAGTTCACTGACACACACATGCTAACTAGCGACAAGCTCACTGCAGACAAGCTCACTGACACACACATGTTACTATAGACAAACGCACGGTCACACACATGCTTATTACAGACAAGCTCACTGCACAAACATGCTCACCACAAACCAGCTCAGACACACTCATGGTCCCTACAGACAAGCTCACTAACACACATACAAGCTTACTCACTAGCAGAGAAACAAAGTTCTCTAGCAGGCACACAAACACACAAGCTCACTCACTAGCAGGTGCACACACACAGAAACTCCCTCACTAGCAGGCGCACACACACAGAAGCTCCTTCACTAGCACACACACACACACATACACAAGTTTCCTCACTAGCACACACACAGAAGCTCCCTCACTAGCACACATACATACACACACATACACAGAAGCTTCCTCACTAGCACACACAAACACACACACACACACACACAAACTCACTCACTAGCAGACGCACACACAAGTTAACTCACTAGCAGGCAAACGCACACAAAAGCTCACTCACTAGCAGGCACATACACACACAAGCTCACTCACTATCAGGCACACACACACACACACAAACTCACTAACTAGCAGGTGCACACACACAGAAGCTCCCTCACTAGCAGGCGAACACACACAGAAACTCCTTAACTAGCACACACACACACAGAGAAGTTTCCTCACTAGCACACACACACAAACTCACTCACTAGCAGATGCACACACAAAAGCACACTCACTAGCAGACGCGCACACACAGAAGCTCCCTCACTAGCACACATACACACACACACACACATACAAATACACATAAGCTTCCTCACTAGCACACACAAACACACACACAAACTCACTCACTCACTAGCAGGTGCACACACACACAAGCTCACTCACTAGCAGGCACATACACACACAAGCTCACTCAGTATAAGGCACACACACACACACAAACTCACTCACTAGCAGGTGCACACACATAGAAGCTCCCTCACTAACTTACTAACTTACAAGTACTTCAGCCAAATACAAGTATAAGAATTTCTAGTCCATTTCATGCATGTTAATTTTAAATAACAAAAAATAAAGTATGAAACCGTAAACATTTTGCATTTTTAGTTAATGCATTTTTAAAGCAGAAAACAAATACATACCAATACTGTTTGTAGCATTTTTATTAATACAAGATCTGCAAATGATTGCAAAGAAATCCTAAAACTTGCCCTGGAGCTGCTATTATTGATGTAGAGCCCTCAGGACATGAACATTTGGGTTTAAGTGTCTAAGCCATTTTATTAATTAAATTGCTGTGATTTAATTCTCCCATGTTAACATTTACAGTTTATGAAACAGTCTTGTAATTAGAAAATGACTACCAGTGATGTTGTGTGTTTCCCTTGCTCGTCATACATAACTGCACCCCTTTATCCTTCTTTGCACACAATCTCCCAGGCTACCTTATTCTGGGCCGATTAATAGGCAACTGCCACTGGTGCGTTAAATTGCTTTGTGCTTTATTCTTTGATGCCAGTGTTTGATAACTGGTACTTTAAAAGCCATGGTTGATGAACTGTAGAGAAATGATGCCTATTTTTCTTACATACAGAAGCAAGGCAAGCTTAGTTTATGATACATTTTTTTTTTAAAGCATTGTAATCATAATTGTATTGCTATGTAATCAAATGGTACGATAAATTTAAAATGTATACGAGAGCAAACAGATTTATCTCAAGTGCCTCACAGGGTAAATATACCCTCCATTCAGTTACACCTTTTAACTGTTGTTCTAACGTGTAGTCACCTGCAATGAAGAGTATTTCTATGTTTTCTTTAGGAATTATGTTGTAAAGCAAGCAAATCAAATCTTAAGTACCTTTCCTATAACTCTTTCCATAATGTTGGCAATATAGAATTACAAAACTCCTTCCTGGTTTTGGCACTTTGGACTTGAGCTTGAAGCTCTAATGCATAGAGCACTCATGTTTAAGAAATAAAAGATTGGAGATGTAAAATCTTACTCATGCTTCTGTTTTTTTTTTTTATTTTAAAAAAGAAATAAATTATAATTCATATTGGTTGAAAACACATTTCAATTCTAGTGTAAGTAATCAAACCATTTGTGAACATTTTGACAACTTACCTGGGGTCAGTCTATGGCTCCAGTGAAACTGTAAGCTTCCATTAGCTCCACTGAGCTAAGTGTTGCTGTGCAGGGCTGACTCATCATCTGAGCGCGTTAGATAAGCAATCTCAGCCAATGAACTAAGACCTGCTTCAGTGGACTAGCTCAGTGCAGAGAACATCTGGCTGCATAAGAGGAAGTTACCAGGTAGGTGGACCTCAGGTACCTTGTCAAACTGTTTGCAAATCATTTGAGTACTGCTGGCACTATAACCACAACAGCAGGCTGTAGTGGGTATGGTGCTTAGAATCTTCCTTTACTGTAAAGCTCGTAAAAAAGAACCACCAAGGTTATATACATATATATATATACATATACATATATATATATATATATATATATATATATATGTATTTATAATGTTAAAGGAACACTATAGGGTAAATAACACAAACATGTATTCCTGAGTGTTAAAATCATCATCTAACGCCCTTCGAACCCCCACCCCTTGCCCCCTTCAATATAGTAAAATCTTACTTGTATTCAAGTCTGCAGCTGCTGTCTCTGCCCCTGTCTGCCTTTGACCTGCCTGCTGTCTGCTGACATCATCAGAAATGGTGGACTGAGGCAATCACAATGCTTCCCCATAGGATTGGCTAAGACTGTCAAGGAGGCAGATCAGGGGCAGAGCCAGCACAAGTCAAACACAGCCCTGGCCAATCAGCATCTCCTCATAGAGATGAATTGAATCAATGCATATCTATGAGGAGAGTTCGGTGTCTCCATGCCAGTGTCGGATCCAGAGCCTGATCTCAGGAGGGGCACTTGCAGATTATTTAAAGAAATAATCCATACACAATAACCACTACAGCTCTGTGTCGTGGTAGTGGTGCCAGGAGTGACAACTTACCTGGGGTCTCCTGGGATATGGGGCTGTAGTAGGGCATAGGAGCAGTGGTGTGTGTGAGTGGTGCAATATGTGAGGTGTGAGGGGTGCAGTGTGTGTGAAAGGTTCAGTGTCTGTGTTGGGGTGGTGTAGTGTGTGAATGTGTAGGGTGTGTGGGGCAATGTGTGTATGGGGGGGCAGTGAGTGTGTGTGTGTGTGGGGGGGGCGCAGTGTGTGTATGGGGGGGCAATGTGTGTAGGGGGCAGTGTGTGAATGGCTTTATTCATACAGAAACATTTCAGGGCTTGCCCTGATCGATGTACAGTAGCATGTAAGTTTAGATTTAACAAGCAAACATAATATAATGGCCACGCAGGTTCCAGCGAAGAATGCATGGACAACATTTGAACAATGGTACGTATTTAAAAAAAAACCTTTACTGAGGGAGGAGGGGGGGTGAACTCTAGCCCGCAGCTCCAGGGCTAGAGTTCACTCTTTTGAGATCCGGAGTGGTAACCATGGCAACGCTCTGTGCTCGCGAGAGAAGGAGTAGCTGCAAGCTGAACTCCCGGAGCCTCTCCCCCCCCCCTCCCCTGCCGGCTGCCAGCATGGTGCCTGCGGACCGGGGAAGGAGATCTCTGATCTCCCCTCCGGTCCGTGAAGGCACATTGCAGGGCTGGTGCTTGGACAGTGCCAGCTCTGCATTAGCCAGCAGGGGAGAGCTTCGGGGGTGCAATTGCCCTGTTGCCCCCTTCCCCCCCCGATCCACCAGTGCTCCATGCAAAGGGTGGAGACACTGAATGGCAATGCTGCTCACTGTGCAGCATTGCCCCAGGAAGCGCCTTTAGTAGCCATCTGAGGAGTGGCCAGTGGAGTTATCACTAGGCTGTAATGTAAACTCTGCATTTTCTCTGAAAAGAAAGTACTAACAGCAAAAAGCCTGAAGGGAATGATTATACTCACCAGAACAAATACAATAAGCTATAGTTGTTTTGGTGACTTTAGTGTTTCTTTAAGAGTTTTCCTTGTGCTTTTTAGTAAAATAAAAAGTCAAACACACCTTTCATCTAGCAGCATGCCAGTCTTAGTTAATAATGAACCCCTGCTGGTCTAAGGTTGGAGAACATACCTCCCAATTGTCCCTGTTTAGCAGGAGCAGTCCCTATTTTGTGTCCAAATCCCTCTGTCCCTCTTTTCTATCCTGACATCCCTCTTTTATATGAGCTCCAGATTACTGGTGTGTCTGAGTGTATAACAGAGCTCCAAAGCAATAAATATTAAAATAACACTATACCGGAATTTAAACATATGCCTAATGACAAAGAAAACTTTACCTAAACACAATCCCAACTCCCTATGCACATTTAAGCAACAGGAGCTCTTTAGTATCACTCCAATGGTCATTTAAATGTAAGCTCACCTCAGGGCCGGTGCAAGGATTTCTGCCGCCCTAGGCATAGATCCATTTTGCCGCACCCTCATGTCACTCACTCACTGACAGACATACACACACTCACTAAAACACACACACAGACACTCACTGACAGACATACACACACACACACACACAGACATACACTCAATGACAGTCACACAGACACTCACTGACATACAGAAACACACTCGCTCACTGACAGACAGACACACACACACTCACTGACACGCACACACACACTGACAGTCACACACACACAGACACTCACATACACTCACTGACAGACAGACACACACACAGGCAGACACTCACTGACATACATACATTCACTCACTGACAGACACACACACACACAAACATACTCACTGACAGTCAAACACTCACACACTCACTGACACACAGACTCAGACATCCAGCCTCACTACATTCCTGGGGTCCAATGTGGAGCTCCTCACTCCTTCAGCGCGCTGGGGCCGGAATGACATCATAGCGCACAAGGGAGAGTGGGGAGCTGCAAGAATAGCCTACCTCGTCGCCCACACTGCGGCCACCTGCCGCCTCTCTTCTGGCATTCATTGGCAGAGCAGGCACCTGCCATCAGGGTAAGCAGGTTTCTGCTCTGCCATACTGAAGGAAAGCTTCGGGGGCACCTAGAGGTGGCGAAATGGCCACCTCCTGGGCCCCCTGTGACAGGGCTTCTCTCAGCGCCCCCGTTTTAGGGCACCTGGAGTACGGGCCCGGCGCTGAGGGGGGGCATCTCCAGAGCCGCTTGCCTGGTGCTGCGGCCCAGGACAGGGAAAGCCCACCAAGAAATATCCTGGTGGGCGCCCCCAGCAGGCTGGCACCTTAGGCAAATGCCTAGTTCACCTAAAGCCCTGGCTCACCTGCCACGTCAAGGGAAACCTCTTAGGCAAGTCCTACACTAACAATTCACCTTGCTTCTTTGAGCTAAAGGCAAACTCTCTAAAGAGACAGAGACGGATATCTTTCTAAACCACTACACAACAATATTAACCCTTAATAAGGAACACAATGGATTGTCAACAGCGCTGTAATATGGTGGAATACAAAAGCAAATACAAATATACAAGCTTTAGCCCTGTGCTCAAACTCCCACTACTGCAGGGCGGTAGCAATGACTATGGCAAACAGCCCCAATAAGTAGAACAAAAAACGAAAAAAGTTACCTGCGCACTCTTCCCTGTGAACATTTAAACAACTGGAGGTTTTTCGTATCACTCAAATGGCAATTAAAGTGTAAGATCACCTTCCACATCAAGGCAAACCTCTTATGTGAGTCCTACAATAACAATTCACCTTACTTCTTTGAGCTGAAAGGCAAAATCTCTGAGACAGAGAGGGGTATTTTTCTAAACAAGTACACAGTTATTAACACATGATACCCAAAATTAATACACAATCAAATAAAATGCATCAGTGCTTTGGCTACTATTTAGATGTTTGCAGCCTCAACCCTGCGTGCATTGAAAAAAAGAGTATACTTGCCCTGGCTGTGATAATTTGGGTTTACGTGTCTAATGTGATAATCATTCTTGATAATCTCAGCCAATCCAATGCTTCCCTACAGGAAAGTACTGCTTGGAAGCTTAGTGGGCATGTGCAGCAAATCCCTGTGATGCGATAATCCGCATCTCCTCATAGAGATGCATTGAGTCAATGCATCTCAATACAGAGCATGGAGACGCTGAACATAGTTCCTGCAAAGATTGCAGGACCTCGTCCAGGATGTCTTATTGGTGGCTGACCAAGTGACAGCCTTTAGAGGTGGTCTTAGGCAGCAGTGTAAACACTGCCTTACCTCTGAAAAGACAGTATTTACACTGCTCAGCCTGCAGGGACAGGCTATAGAGACCACATTAAGCTGTAGTGGTTCTGGTGACTTAAGTGTCCTTTTAATGAATGTACAACAAAGAAATCCACACTTGACATAAACATACTTTACTGTGACCAGAGGGTTCCACAGATAGGGAAAACAGTGAGAATGTTTAGCATGCGGAATTTGTCCACAGACAATAATTTATTGGAACTCATCTGTAACAAGGCCTGGCACTGATTTATAAGTTGATTTGAAAAATAAATAAAAGTGATAGAAACCAGAATTTGGTTTTAATGATAGACTGTTGCAGCGTGAAAAGTAAGGATAGGAAACATTGCTAGGAAATTAGATATTATGCCCCGAGGAAAGCTGCAGCCACCAGCCCATTAATTATTACATATTTATTATTAAAAATTTCTTTTCATGAGTGACTGCAGAATATTTGTGCCGTTCAAGCTGTTAGGTTTTGACATGAATGAAGTGCATGGAGCTTTTTGTTTCCATGTACGTCTCTGTACCTGTTGAACAGAAGTCAGATCTGCCGGTGCTTGCATTATGTACAGCAGCAGTGCGTTACATTACATAAAAGCAATCTGGATTTTTAGGACATTTAGGCAGCACTTGCAGATGTTGTCATGATAAATCACGCTACTGTCTCTTATTATTCAACATAAGAAAGATAGAAGCAATAAGACGCAAGCCTTCGTATACAATATCGCTTTATATTTTCAATAAAACTGGAGAATACAAATATTGTTCCAAAAAGGTAAAACAAAATTAAAATCCCAATCCAAGGATATATTGATGATTTAAATTAATAATTGTATTTCCACTTTAAATAAATTGCTACTGACGCTACTAAACTATGTTTATATAAACTGCATGGCCAAAAAAAAAGTCGCCACCAAAAGAAAAAGGTCACACACTCTAATATTTTGTTGGACTGCCTTTAGCTTTGATTATGGCACTATGGCACGCCACTACATCGCGCACAAATTTGTAACTCCTTTGACTTGGACTTTTGGCAAAGTGCTGGTCTCACTGTATTTGTCCTTCAACACCTAAGTGAATTGTCTTCAGATGTGATCACTATAAGAGCAAGGGAAATAAAAGTAGTCTGGGCATTAAAGAAAATAATTACATTTTCTTTCTATACTTCAGAAATATGTTTCAAAAGATGTATATATATGTTTAACAACAAATACACTTTTTATATGGGAAATTAGTGCTTAAAGGGGTACTATAGGCACCCAGACCACATTATCTCATTAATCCTTTCTTCTTAACCCTGCAATGTTTACATTAAAGGGTTAGGCCTGCTTCTAGAGGCTATCTACCAGACAGCCACTAGAGGCCCTTTGTGGAGTTTGACTCTGTGAAATGGCACAGAGTTGCACCTGTCATTACATACCTGTATATTGTGGTTAGTGCTAACAGCCTTGCTTTGGTTATTCCAGTTATGTGATGATCTAGTGGCAGAGATGATTAAAGTGAGAACAAGGGCAATTCCAAGGCAGCTTTGTATATTATACAAACAAAAAAATTTATGTTGTGACCCAAGATGGTCTTTGGCCCAAATTGGCACTTATTTATGTCATACAACTTATGCAAGAAGAGGCACAAAACCACATGAATGGGGTATACACTAAAATGAGAATTTAAAGTAAATTCTAAATTCAAGCCTGAAGTGGCCAACGTGGAAGCATAGCAGACCTTGAGCATTTTCCATTGTAGCTATCTGGACCTTAAATTTAAAATTCACTCGGAATTCACTTTCGTAAATAACCAATGATAAAGTTTAGTTATCCAGTCTTAAAAATAAAATTGCAACATGAGTACATTGGTTTGGAGCTAAATGCATCAAAGAATGAATTTTAAAGTTAACAGATTGCATTTAATAAGAGGATTTTACTTATTCTAGTAAATACTGAAAGGGAAGCAATCACAAAAACACACACTAACCCTCTTTCCCAACCAACATCACTACATCCCAACTGAATAATCAAATAAATCGTTTAAATGCGGTTGAGGAAACAACAAAATGCCAAGCCCAAAAATGCAGTAATTCTGATAACTTTGAACCTGCTGAGAACTAAATGGACAGAAGGATGAGCCAGTACGACCTTTCTGGTGCTCCATTGCCTATTCTGAAATAATAAAAATGTAGAGTAGGGAAACCAAGGAAACCTTTAAATAGGAGTTATATATATGTAGTTGATTTATATAGACGCGTATTACCCTCCAATATGACCCTTAATATTTGCTATAGCTAAATTGTTAGAAGGTGTCTTGAGGGAAAATCATTACGTGTACTCCATTTTGTAGTCTTCACGGTCACATGTTCCTTAGATTCAGATGAGAGATTGTATCCCAACCAGTTTAAAAAGTTTTTCTGACAGGGTATTTACTAGAGTGAGAATTCAAAGTAAATTAAACATTTTTTTGTCTGGGTTCTCAATTTTAATGACATTATAAAAAAGCACATCAGTGCATCATTTTAAAATAAATACACTTGATTAAAGAAATGTAAAAAAAAACAGCAGCATTTCAGTGTACCATTTTATTGCAAGAGTGCTTCAGTGTGCTTAGAAAGTACTGCACATAAACACTGTAATGAGACCTTTGTTTTGGTTGAAATGTTACTCTTTGTATTTTGATCCAATAAAACTTTTGTATTTGAACCATGTAAGTGCCTGAAACCTCTTGGATATATTGTATACTAAGGATTTGCTTGTCCTGCTTCAGTCAAAGCACCCTGTGGATTCTAAGAACTCAAGAAAAGGGGGAGGGAGGACTATTAACCTTGTAGAACAACTGGACATGTAATGCAATAAATGTGTAAATATCTTTGTGTTTTTAACACAAATAGTACAATATATTTTTTTCCATTAAAGGGTTACCCCAACCCTTTCTGTGTAATGTGTCCTATTTAAATTTAAAATTAAAAAAACTTTTCCATCCCCTCTGACATCACATGGGCCTTGTGCAGTCCATCACTGGCCTATCTCAACAAATGTCCCTTCCAGTCTTCGACTCCAAATTAACTAATCTTAGTGTTGAATTTCTATAGGGTGAACTTTTGAATGTTGTTAATGTAGAATAGTTCAAGGTTAGGGAAAAGAAGTGTGAAGTAGAGTGGTGAAAAATGGTATAGAAGACTATGACGAGAAAAAGAGGGTAAAGTTGGCTCTTCAATCCAAATCCGCTTCCACAGACCCTCCACAAATCTGTCTCTCCGAGGGATGCAATCAAACCAGGGGAGCCAGCATTCAGTATGCCGTACACTATACCATGCAAATGTGGACAAAAGAGCCTCGGCCACCTGGATTTCTTGAATTTTGCAAAACCAGTGGTCTTTTGTGTGTGTCTCTGTATTCTCCAGATTGCAAGCACAGGAGATTTTGCAGCACTTAATAAATTCCTCAGGTATAGTTGAAAAGCGACAGTTGTAGCCGAGACTCCCAGGTACTTAATCTGGTACCGGCGTCAATGAAATGGCACTCATGCACGGATCGAGTTGGCCTCTCCCTCCGCAAGAGTGATGTTCAATACCTCACATTTAGATATGTTCAACTTGAGGTTGGATAGCTTGGCATATACTTTAAATGCTTTCATCAGACATGGGAGGGATATACGTGGATTTGTGATAAGAAATAAATAACATGTTGACCTCATAGACTGCTACTTTATGTTTCCTATCTTCCTGCCTGATTCCCGTAATGTCTGCATTCTGTCTGACTGTTTCGAGAAAGGGTTCTAGTATCAAGGTGAACAGCAGAGGCAAGAGAACCCCTGCCTCGTATATTTTGGATCTGTAAGTTCCCCATTGACCCACACTTGTTAGGTCCATATATATTTGTGCCTGTAGCGGAGCTCCCTGTACAGCAGCTAGGTACCTCCAAGGATCACTTCCTAGCTTGAACCGGGGACAATCCCAGCGCTTCTGCCCCAGTCACCATGGCTTGACAGGGGTCCTCCTAGAGCCTCTCCGTTTTGGAAAAGGATAGGCGACTAGCTCTATTTTCTCCCAGGGACTGGACGATACACAGTCCTGGGAGCGATAGTCTTTACAAGGACTTTCCCCGCTAAATCCTCCACGAGCTGGAACAAGGTGCATAGCCCAGTGAATAGCCCTTTCCCCTCCCAGTAACTAGACGATGCATAGTTCTGGGAGTACAACTCATTTTAATGAGCCAAACTCTTCCTTTTATGCACAGACCCCAGCAGGGGGTCTCCAAATAATACAATACAAGCCCCTCCCAGGAATCTCTGGGCTTGGAGATAATGGAGTTAAAGACCAGTGAGCTAATTAATTCCCATCAACAGAAAGCCAAATACAAAACATAAAAGTACACCAAAACATCATAAAAACAAATAAGTCATACATCCCCAACAGCCCTGATCTAAGCGTCCGTTGTCCAAATAGTGCTCAGATCCCGGCTATTGCCGGTCAACTTTCAGGAGCTCCTGCGGCCAAAATACATGGTGCTCCGAGTTTATCTCAGGAGCGTTTGTTCCCCTTAGTCTTGGGCACCATCCCTCCAAAAAGTGCTCTGCTGGTTGGGCCATTGTGGTTCAAAACCCCAGTTGTTCGGGAACTGCAAGTTCACCTTATGCCGAAAACTGTTTCATAACTTTAGCAGCTAAGTACCGCTGAGGGGACCAGGAACCACAAAGTCCTTATGCTGAAATTAGTTCCATAGCGGTACTGCTGAGAACCATTCGTGGGTTTGTTTATGTGAACGGCTGCCAGGGAGATAGCATTAGGTTCAATTCCAGAGAAGGGAAAGTGCCGAACCAGGGGCACAGAGGGAAAAACCTGCTAGTGGCGGCTGGGCAGGGTAACTCCTGAACGGGGTCTCTGACCTGGACTCCTCCAGGAGTTTGTGGCAAATGTCCATAGAAAAGAATTTTGTCACAGTGACCCCCCCTCCCCCCCCAAATTTCCACAAAAATGTTCCTGCCCTCTGGGTCCCTATCCCAGTCTCGTACTTGAAATTGGAGTTGTGCATAAATCAGAATAGCCACACCTGCCTTCTTAGCCCTGTGGGTATTGCCAAAATATCCTACAGGGTACATTTTGCTTCGTAATGTAGGCTCCATCTTCCTTAAAATGTGTCTCTTGTATGAGTGCTACAAAGACAGTTCTCTCAATAAGTGTGATCTGCACTCCGGAATGTAAAGTCCCATAGGGATAAGAGTGCAGACAGCGAGGATGGCAGACCGATAAGCCATACACTGTTTTACCATGATCCTAGATGTGTAAGTATAGTAGCATATCTACTTGGTAGTCCTCCCAAAGTGGACCATTATGTGCAGTGTTTTAAAAAAAAAAAAAAAAAAACCTACCTACTCCTACCACCATGACCACTTAAAATCACTGAAGTAGTCATGGTCGTTAGAGCATTCCTTTAAAGTCCACTAACTGCCCATATCTCATAATGTTCATGTTTCAACAATGGCAGCGACGCATAGACATATAGAAGAAAAGATTGGATTTACAAATGCTCACTCAAACATGGCAGTTCGTTAAAGAGCAATATGATAAATATGAGAACATTATATTCTTACAGGTAATGGTTTTCTCCTCAAAGGGTAGGACAGCAATTTAATAACTCAAAATGTGCAGATACCACTGCTTGCAACTAGAATAGCAACAAGGACAAAGGCTTTTCTGCTTGAGAAATCTAAGGTAATGAATGGGCTGCCAGTACGTCCTGCTGTGGCAAATTTTAGAGGTTGTTACTTTATATACAATGCTATTTGCTGTCAAGATGCGCTTTAGACATTTAGCATTATTTATTACACAAGTTAAAGGATATAACACAGAGGTCGCCAGCCTCACTAAATGAGATTATACTGATGTAACGGGAAAGCTAAAAAGGTAATAAACATTTCATTTTAGATTCTGTTCTGATATTTTATTTATGTAGATATTCCTACTGCACTAGCAGTAGCTTTAATTAGATGCTATGACCTACGTAAAAATATAGTCTACTAATAAATTTAAATACACCTATTGTACTAGGTCTTCTTTTTGCATAAGCAGAGCTATATATCAGCATTAGGAACAAAAATTAAAAAAATAAACAAAGCAACTGCTTTGCATGCGTCAAGCAGAAGATGACAAACTACTTATGGAAATTCTCATTAACAGAAATATGGAGAAAAAAAATTAAATAGACCAAAATAAAATAAAAATGTATGTTTGTTTGCCAAATTTGCTATATTCTTATGTATGATCATATATGATAATTAGCCTGTAATTGTGGAACACAACACTAATATAAATCTCTCAATTTATTGGTATCACACATTAATATCAGGCACTGCACACATAGCAAGATGGTTTCCAACAATTCACCCCCATATTTCATCACTCACTACTAAAAATCTATAACATTGCCAAAACTATATAAGACTTTCACAGCAGTACTTCCTTTCATCTGTTTGCTTGTACCAACCTGTGCTTGCTGTCGAGTGCAGTGTGTGTGGTTTCTGAATTTTGTTTGTGGAAGCAACTAAATGTGGTGTGTGTGTAGAAGAGTCTGAATGTGGCCAAATGTTAGTGTTGTTTGTGTGTGGTACTTAAGTGTGTGTGGGAGCTCAAAGTGATCTGCACCACTGCAAAGTTACCTCAAAGAGATGATGGGACACAGGGCCTAGAAGCAAGATGTTTTTGGTCTACCTGCTGGCTCAAGAGGGCTTCCTTTCAGCCAGAGCCATGTGAGCTGCCAGTCCACCAGAATTTGAATGCTTGTCCACTTTGTGAATTCAAATAGTAGACATCAGAAACATGGGTAAAAAAAAAAAAAAAACACAAACAAAAAATGCTACTCCATTGCAGTTCATGTTAAAATTCTTTAGTATGACTTTTTTTTATTATTTGTAAAAGGCCCATGCGCAAAAACAGACATAGTGAAGTTTAAACAGTCTATAACCTGCATGACATGATTAACCTAAACAAACTGATGTGATTTACATCTTAAAATACATTTTCATTTGAGACATAATGACAATTTGGTCTTTAAACACTGATCATAATTTCTTTTGCAGTATTAAAAGAATATAAAATAATGCCATGGTCCATTTGAAATATGCCCTTCTGACAGAGGCTGAGAACTCTCCCAGCACTAAACATCTTGCAAAAGATCACATACAACCTTATACTAAATAACACCCACAGGTCAGCAGAGTGGAGGAAACGGATCAGACGCTGCAATTGTGTCTGATTTTGTACTCCGCAGTAGCAAGTAGGCAATATGCCTTATCTTTATCTTAAGTGTATCCATATTCCCTTTGGAAAAATATAATCATTTAATGATTGTTTTAATTATAAAATAAAAACCTAGAAAACCAAAAATTATTATACAGTCTGAGAGAACGTCCTAGTTTTCGCTTCTGCTCCCTTCTTCAAGAAGCTGTAAATTTGGGACAGTTTCATAATATCCATATTCTTGCTGTAAACATTCAAAAATATTCCAAGAACAACTAATAATCCAGACCATACGTACCTGAAAGAAGAGAAAACGATAAATAATTGGTCGTAAAGTTACATTAATAAATACACAAATCACAAAGTACACAGACAAAAGGCACTTAAGTATCATGTGATTCCGACAAAAAATAAAATACGCTATTTACATTTTATATTTCAGATATCACAGATATGTCAGAGATCACCTTTTGTCCTCTATCAGAGGTGTAAATCAAGAGGTATGGGGAACTAATGGACGATCTTATCAGAAAATAGTGGTGGAGTTGCCAGAAAAGAATTCTGAAACAGACAGAAAATTCAGCAACACTGCATCTTCAGTGAGTGAATTTATATTGAGCATCCAAATGGATAGTCTGTCAATGTCTCGACACTATACAGTAGGTTTGTTACTCAGCGAAGAAGAGGTGTTGCTTTTTTGTATCTCCTATTGCAAAGGATTGAAGGAGAGCGGACGTTTACTCAAGCAAGTGAAAATACTGTGAGTGCCCTTTCAGATTAACGAATATACATCACTGAATAAAAGTAAAATCTGAAAGCTACACAGCTCTTCCCAATTAACCGGATTCAACTAACCTGATTCTGATCAGAAGAGAATTTCTGAGCCAAAATCAGCTGTGTCTTAAAGTCAAAACCAGATTTCAACATAGCTAGAATTCAACTGATAGAGGTATTCAGCTACAGTATATACAAATCATTTAAATAAAACACACAACACAATGACATTTATATATTGTATCTGTAAATTTACAAAAAATACATTAATGTGAAAAAAAACATTCATAATGACAAGCGTGAAGACATATGTTTCTGCTACTACACTGTCAAATAGGATTAGCTCTGAATATAACTGATGTATTAAAATATTGCATACATGTGGACAGATTATTTTATAAAATACATAATGTAAATTTTAAAAACCCGGCTTAGCAGCAAGTCTTTACAAAGCACATTAATTTACTTACTGAAAAGTGAAGGGTTTCGCAAAAAACAAGAAAGAAAGTACAATTGTCATTGCCTTCCTTCCTGTTGTCACTGCAGATATTAGAAGAAGAGAAGAAAAAAAAATCATTATAAAGGTTATTTGAGAAAGTTTGAACTCTTCACAATACATGCATTTAAATATTTTTATTTAAGAATAAAGGAACTCAGCCGTTCACACCTGTGCGCATTCCAAAATTGGCCTCAGGCAAGGATATTTGATATTAATTCAGATTCCAAGTGGTGCTTGTGGTTGTCCTTTAATGACTAAATGTTACAAATGCTATACTTATCACTCATAGCATTCTAGTCCTCATGAGTTATGCTGGCATGGGACGCCTTGTTTATTTAGTCTTGCATTTTCATGCAGCTCTGTGGCTGATACGTAAGAGAGCCATTTTGTTTTGGAAGAAAAATATTCTTTGAAAGTTAATCTCTTAAATGGTTTTGGTATATTTCTTTACTGAAATATCGCAAACTGTTCTATTAGTTTCTTTTTAAAACGTGGGTCTTTGCAATGTAAGGGCCAGACATGCTCCATGAGACTGCAGATGTCTGCAACAACTCGTAGCAGAAGTGTTTCAGCCAGTGTACTCTCATGCAAATGGATCAATCTTGCACACACTAAATTAAAATACTATCAAACAGAAAGCACTCAGAACGGAGCAACATGGCCACTAGTGCTCCAAATGATTCAGCAAATTCATTCTGAATGTACAGCAAATTTGCATGCAGTATAGTAGCTTTCAGAAGTCCATTTCTTGATGGGGTAGCTGGCTTCTATGGCTTATTACCTCAGAAAGGTGAGCAATTCCCATCATCTAGTTAAGCAATCAACTGAATCTTAAAAATGCATAAATATTGCTTAGGTAACAAAATATTCTGTTGGCGCAACCACAAATGTACAGCCCTAAAACTGTGAAGATAAAAGAGTCCCTACCTTTATGCAATAATAACTCTAAAATGAGACATTTTGGAAAGACAAATATAAAAACAAAATACATTTTAACAAGAAATACTGAAACACCTCACTACAGATCTATTGTAATGCTTTCCTGTGCGTAGCGGCATAGTTCAAAGTCAAATTCATGTTGAAGGCACTTACAGATTAATGTGATAGTGGGGGGTTATGGAGGGCATCCTCGTGGATGCGATTTGTATTTAAGTTTGGCTTCTGTATTCACTATTTAATGTGTTACTTTCTGATATAAACAATTTAATTGTATGGAGTGGGGTATATAATACACTGCTTTATATGATTTGAATTGACAAATGCCATGGGAGGCCGAAATGTTGTCATGTTGGCTAGCTCGTATTAAAATCTGTACTTTAAGATTATTTGTGTGCCTTGACCCTTTATATATATATTTTGGAACAATCGCTGAGGCTTGCCACCTTGGGGTTTGGATGCACCAGCTTGATGCTTTAAGTAAATGTAGTGGTGTGAGTGAGGTAAATAATGATGTGACCCAGAGGTTTAAGCAGGTTCTTAATTTGGAACATTAACCAATAAGGCTCTGTGTCCTACAATGTTTCATATATGTTCTTACCTGTCACAGCAAGAAGAGCACCAAACAGTTTAATTAATGCCAGTACAAAAGAGATTCCAAAGTAGCCAGTCAGGGAGAAAAGGAATGCATATCCATAAGTCTGAAACGGATACTAAAACAGAGAACGTTCATGTTAAAGCATTCGACAAGAAGAAGTTGTGCTGTTCTGCAAATAGTACCAACTACAAATAATTACCCAATTTATATTGTGGGGTTAAAAGTGTAATGAAAAGCTGCATAAAGGACTCATTTTTAACAACATTTGTGGTGACACAAATAAACTTCAAATAATAGAACATTCTTGCATTTTACACTGTGGGTGGTAATCTACCATAAGAATCAGATGCATGACATTATAGAATGGCAAATAAGTCTTACAAGTTTGCTAACCATGCTTCTCCCATAAGAGTATTATGGGAAAATATTTGCAAAAAAAGTTTCATACTCTAATACAAGTACTTACCTTTGAGCAGAATTCTATTGCAGGACTTAGCCCACTGGTGGCCACTAACCCAAATAATATGTAAACAAATCCTATTGAATAGGAATACAGAACCTGAAACATTAAAGCACATGTATAAGTTATATCACAAGCATATAATTATGCACATTTAGTAAGCATTAATACGATTTAGATTGATAATATACAAAAACGATTGGCTTCATTCATAAAAAGAAATATGTCTAAGGCATAGACCTCTCCTAATGCATGGTCCATTATGAGAGGGTCAGTCGTCCAAGCACTTGTTTGGTATGAAGGTAGACTGCGTTCTTACATTTTCCTCACATGCAGGAGTGGCGAGCATGCAAGGATCACGGTTTCCTGCCTAGCTCACAGCACTTACAGTAAGTGAAGGAGGATGACTTATCCTCTGTATAGTGAGCAGACCGTGTTCTCACACAGTACAAGTAATTGGACAGCAACGATTAAAGGGACACTCCAGGCACCCAGACCACTTCTGCCCATTGGAGTGGTCTGGGTGCCAACTCCCACTACTCTTAACCCTGCAAGTGTAATTATTGCAGTTTTTTATAAACTGCAATAATTACCTTGCAGGGTTAACTCCACCTCTAGTGGCTGTCTACTAGACAGCCACTAGAGGGAACTTCCTACTCTATATAACAGATTATCTGTGCTAGAGCGTCGCTGGACGTCCTCACGCTGTGTGAGGACCTCCAGCGTCGCTCAAATCCCCATAGGAAAGCATTGAAATTCGTTTTCAATGCTTTCCTATGGGGAGACCTAATGCGCATGCGTGGCTTTGCCGCGCATGCGCATTAGGTCTCCTCGGCCGGTAGGCGGGTTCAGTCTCGCCAACCAGCCGACGGAGTAAGAAGGAGGAGCGGCATCGAGGAGGAGACAGCGACGAGGGACATCGTTGCTTCCTCAGGTAAGTGACTGAAGGGGTTTTCACCCCTTCAGTAACCGGGGATTGGGAGGTGGGAGGGAGGGGGAACCTCCAGTGCCAGGAAAACTGATTGTTTTCCTGGCACTGGAGATTCCCTTTAACATTTGACATCAATAGATAGGAGAAGGGTGAAGTGTTACAAACTGTAGACTAAACTGGTAATAAAGAATATCCAGGAGAATGAAATGGTAGGAATTTCAGGCACAGATTCCTAGTATTGTAACCACTTCAATAAGCTACAGAGTAATAAGGCTTATCCAAAAGAAATACAGGGTGTGTTTCCTGCTCTTTCCATTGATTTTCATGGTGATGTCTCCATGTTTAGATCTATTCCCTACTTTTCTACTAGCAACAGTTCATTATCCCGCCAATGTCAGATAATTCAATCTGGAGACATCTAGGCTTCACCTCATCCATGAGAAAAACGTTCCAACCACTTGTGTGACTGATAAACACATGCTGCTGTACACTCAAGCACAGAAAGCATATAGGTGACTTGTATTTCCCCCAAACCCCTGTCAGCTCATACTAGTACATATTGTTCTCTTAGATGTAACCATGCACAGTTTGTTACAATGGATTCAAGAGATTTGTGCCTTATACTTAAAACACAGACAATATACAGACTCATTCACTCACCACCAATTAACAAAAGATCACTCAACATACATTTCCCAATTAATCAGTGATGACTCAGTGTACCCCACATATACACATGGCTTGGTCACCTTATCTATCCATATCAAAAGTTACTTGAGTTATTCTTATATACAGCACAGAGCATGTGAGAAAGAAGGATGCACCCATGTAGTTCTACACTTCAGACTTGGAACCAGTAGACAAAATGAAAATTTGCACTAGCATTATTTCTTCCCGAAATGTTTTCTGATGAAGTGAGTATCTTGCCCACTGATTTCAATGTGGGAGTACATATTACAAGCAAGTGTCCCAGTCCCACAAGTATAGTATTGCATAGGTATATACATTCATTATTGCTTCACCTGAGAACCTCAAGTTACAGTATAAAGACATCCACACTACACTACTATCTTCATGAATAATGCTGCACTTCTGCTTTCGACAAAAACCGTGTCAATTAAGAGCATCAGATGACAGTCTTAAACCAAGCAGATCACAATATACTGAAAATATATCCACACATTCACTCTATAAAGCGAGAGGAAAAAAAAGTCAAACCAATAGTCATTACCATTTCTGAATTTGATCCATTGTGTAACTTCATGGCCTTTTCTTGAACATTTCCTATGACAGCATCAGCACACAGTGCCATTGAGATAAGCATCACACCTTAAAGAAATAAAAAAGGAAAATCTAGATATCACAACAAGCATTTATACTTCTACAAATGGAACCTTTGATAATGAGATTTCACATTTTCCCCCTGGGATGTTATATTAGATGGTAGACAAGACAGGTTAGTCACCAAACAGGGACTTCATCACAAATGTTTTCCAATATAGCTATTATGGTCTACAATGTGAAATTCTTGGGCCAATGCAGAGTTTAGAGCAAAATGTTATTCCACAACCTTCACAATTTCAAACAAATTTCACTTACCCCAGTTAAAGGGAAACTCCAGTGCCAGAAAAACGATCCGTTTTTCTGGCACTGGAGAGTCCCTCTCCCTCCCACCCACCAATCCCCGGTTACTGAAGGGGTGAAAACCCCTTCAGTCACTTACCTGGGACAGCGGCGATGTCCCTCGCCGCTGTCTCCGCCTCCGCGATGCTCCTCCTAATGATTACGTCGGCCGGTGGGCGAGACTAATCTCGCTCACCGGCCGAGGAGACCTAATGCGCATGCGCGGAAATGCCGCGCATGCGCATTACGTCTCCCCATAGGAAAGCATTGAAAAATAATTTCAATGCTTTCCTATGGGGTTTTGAGCGACGCTGGAGGTCCTCACACAGCGTGAGGACGTCCAGCGACGCTCTAGCACAGGAAACCTGTGCTAGAACCCAGGAAGTGACCTCTAGTGGCTGTCTAATAGACAGCCACTAGAGGTGGAGTTAACCCTGCAATGTAAATATTGCAGTTTATGAAAAACTGCAATAATTACACATGCAGGGTTAAGGGTAGTGGGAGTTGGCACCCAGACCACTCCAAGGAGCAGAAGTGGTCTGGGTGCCTGGAGTGTCCCTTTAACAATGTGCTACTGATAACCAGTGTATGATCTAAATCAATAAGACAACATTCATGTTTTATACTGCCTTACTGTAATAAGCACTAGCACACATTAATTGTGGACCACAGACTTTCTTCTGATTCGAAGTAACTGGACAGGTTTTGGAATTTCGGTTGGCAGAGTACTGTACGAGTGAGGCAGCAAGCAATAATTTTAGGGGCATTTGCTAGCCCAGCACTATGGGCTGGTAACCTGCAACTTTCTATAGGTCTTGACAGTTCAATTTGAGTACTTTAATGCATCTGGGATCTTTGATGTTCATGTGCAAAATGAGGCAATTCAGTTTTACTTACCCCCAAGCCAAAATGTGCCAGCCCTCCCATACCCAGGAAAGCTTATTTGAAAGAGGAGGATTTCATTTTGGCGGTAACTGGAAGCGAACGCACTTCCAGTCTTCCACATAAACTTGTTACGTATGCACTTGGTGTTATCAGGGGATCATGGCTGTCATTATGATGGCATAATAGCTACTCGGGCACATGATCCAACTTTTTAAACAGCACTTAAGACATTTTTGGGAGTTCTTAAAGGGACACTCAAGTCACACTAACAACTTTGTCTAAATGAAATACCTTAAGAAGTGAAGCAGTGCTGGAACTGTTTAACCCCATAGTTTACCTCCAGCGCCGATCTGCAGATTCCCTATTTGGCATCCGGATCTCAGTTACAGAAAGTGCAGAGTGCTGCCAGGCAGGGGCGCCACTGATTGGCTTAGAGCAGGTAACAGATGCTCTAAACTATCAGTAGCTCCCGATTGATAAAAAATGTATTATTATTTATAAAGCGCCAACAAGTTCCGTAGCACTGTACAATAGGTGGACTAACAGACACGTATTTGTACCTTGTTTTATCAATGGGGAACTACTAAATTGGCTTAGAGTAGTGGTTCCCAACCCAGACCTCAAGTACCCCCCCTAAAAGTCTAGGATTTAGGGATTACCAGTTGTGTTTAAGGTGTTTTTACAAAAAAAACAAAAAACACTTTAGACACAACAGCGTAATATCTAAATCCTGGACTGGGGGGCGTACTTGAGGACTGGGTTGGGAATCCCTGGCTTAGAGTATAAAAGGACTGCACTAAGCCAATTAGTTGTGCCCCTGCCCGGCAGCATTACACTTCCCGTAACGGAGATCCAGAAGCCGGATACAGCCTGGGGGACCTGCAGTTCAGTGCTGGAGGCAAACTTTTGGGTTAAACCATTTGAGAACGGTTTAACCCTTAAGGTAAGAGTGAGCCCAGGGATCTCCAAGCCCCATAAAAACTTCACTTAGATGAAGTTGTTATGGTGACCGGAGTGTCTGTTTAAGTCACTTTTAGGTTGATCACGCTGAATGTCACCTAGTAGACAGAAGATTGCAATTTCTATGGCACCTGCTACCTCTTTGTGCTTTATAGGAGATAAATGGGGTTCTAAATTGCATTAGCAATGATTTATGCCCCCATCTGGAATTAAAAAGGTTAATAATTACAGATACAAGTAATCACTTCATGGGTTAATAATGAATACAGGCTCATATAAGAAAAAGCGCTAAGAGAATACAAGCCCTAAAATGACTGGGACTCTATGATAACAATATTTGCAGGAGATAGCATACAAGAGCAAGCATTGTTTATATTCACTGAACAGTTCTACTTCCTTTAGGCAAAAAAAATGTCATCTGAATAGATTTGTCCCTCATAATGTTCAAAGGAATCCGATTAAATTATGTAAGCAGAGCTTCAGCTAGAATCAGACTAGTTTATGTATCAATGTTTCCGAAAAATTTATGAGTAAAAGTCAAGTGAAGTCAATTTGGCATTTAGTAACTAGCATCCAAACTGCTTCCCTTAGGCTACCGAATCCTTAAGAATTTTTCATTTGAAAGTTAATATAAAATAGAGAAAGTAGTATGTTTTCTGAAAGCACCAATGCCTTCAAGACTTTCTGCTGGTTTATGCATTTAGCCATGCATATGCTAGTGTCAATATTCATTTAACATATGTTACCAAAAACTTTGCCTCTTGCAAAGAATAATATGAGGTAATAAACTACAGTGTGCTGTTTTTTTATCACTTGTCTCTTTAATTATTGTAAAAATAGAAAGAGGAACAGACGCAGCACTCCTTAAAGTGACTTGCATAACAAAAAGCAAAACAAATTTAGGTCAAAATATTGCAGATTAAGTACCAGCAAATGCATGCTGTAGCACTTAATCACTTTAAGGCGTACTGGTCCCATTTATCTTTATAATTTGGGGGCTGTAATTCGTTTTGGAGGAACTGTAGCATATAGGCACCCCTGATTTTAATAGATGCACAAGCAGATTTATTCCTATTTGACCTTTGTTTATTGTGTTTCTTGTCCCATGTTTCGAAGCATAGAAAAGTAAACAAAAAAAAAAAACATAAGCAACTTGTGTAAAATAAGTGGGACTCAGTCAGTCCAGTGTGGTCACCAAGACGCCAGGAACAGAAAGCAGGGTCGAGTTGCTACCCCTGTTGGCCACTCATGGCCTCGCATCTCCACATGGGACCGGAGAGATGGAGATCTGATCATGGCAGCGGACACACAGCAAAGCGGTACCCAGCTGAGGCTTCTGCGCGACCCACACTTTGAGCTATTACATCAAGCCCTAAGGGTTGGAATTGGGTGATGGACTGCTCCTGGGACTTGCATTCCCCAAAAAAGTTCTTGTGCTGGGCCGGTTCGACTAGAATCTTGCTTCAGTTCGATAAGTGTATGTGCCTTACAGTTAAATATTTATCTTTAGTTTTCTCCAGTCATGTATGCCTACACGGGGCCCCCATTATTGGGATAATCTGCCTTATATTGAGTGAGCCGACAGAACTAATCTGTATTTATATGCTGTGTATCCGCACTAGCTTATTCATTAACTTGCATAATTTTCCCTATTGTTTTTTTATTTAGTAATGTACTTATGCAACGGTCTACTCTACTTAATTATAAAAATAGATGGTTACCTCTACCAGCAAGGTCTGTACCACCTGTTGTTGCCTATTTCCCTTTTAACCCCTTAAGGACAGCTTCAGAAGCTTGTCTTACGCTTAATGACAAGCAATTTTTGCATTTTCTTGCTGTTTGCGTTCAACTGCAATTTGCATCTCTCTTGTTTATTGCACCGACACATATTATATACTGTTTTTTAAAGGACAGAAAGGGCTTTAATTTGATGTAATATATATATATATATATATATATATATGCTTATTTTTTATCAAAAAAATACAGAAAAATGCAAAAAAAAAAAACTTTTTTTTTTTTTTACAGTTTTTGCAATAATAATGTGTGCATAATTAGTGCAGGTTAAAGAAAGCAATTAAAAATAAATTAATTTAGTTGTTCTGATTTACAGAATATATAATGTGTCTGGGATTTTAAGTTTTTTTTGGTAGTTACAGGTCACAAAGCACAAGGAGTAAAATAAACTTTTAATATGGAGCGATTTTAGAATTTGGTATGTTTGCCTTGTAAGCTTAATAGCCATAAAAGAAAACAAAATTGCCACACAAAAGTATATATTTATATAAAGTAGACATCGGAGGTTATTTACCCAAGGTTGTTTTGACACTTTCTACATGCCATTTCACCGCCAACCTCTGCTAAATATTGGAGAAAATTTTTGGGTTTTTTTGGTTTTTGGCACACAAACTTATAACAAAGAACTTCTCATGTGTATTTTGTAAAGTTGGTGTGTGCTATTCCTTTACAAAGTTTTATTGTGTGTTCAGTTACACCTGCTGAGTAAAATGACAACCCCTTTGTATGTCTTTGGCACTATTTCGTGAAGCTACAGTGCCATATATGAGACCTGTCCTTTTCAGTATTCACAGTAGAATTTTGAGAGACGGATTTAATGCTTCCATTTGGGGTATTATAACAGTTTGACTGTTCAAAAAAAAAACAACAAAAGCCTACCATTTGTAAAAGTAGACACTCCAGGGTATCTCATATGGTGCATATTGTGCCTTAACATGCCCCCATTTTTTCCACCAATATATGCCAAAGTATGTGGTAAAAAAATATTTTGGGCATTTTTTACATACAGATTACATTTTTGCTGGGCCTTTTGTATATTTCATATGTGCCACTAAGTTCAAACCTCCCAAATTATGCTCAGCTAAGTCTTCTGAGTAAAATGACACCCCCATTGTATGTCTTTGGCAATATTTTGTGAAGTTACAGTGCTGTAAAGAGACGTGACAAGTTTACGTTTTTAAGTGTGAATTTTCATGGAGGGTTTTGATGTGTCCGTGTTCCACTTTGGGGCACTTGAGCAGGCTACATATTACAACTACACCATAAAGGCATACCATTTCTTAAAGAACACACCCCAGGGTAGTTCAAAAGGCATATTTTGAACCTTAGCGTGGGATAATTTTTCCGCTAGCTTGTACCAAGTGTAGTGGTAATAAGCGTTTTTTTCTGCCTTTTTGCCGTTTTGCAAACCTTATATGTGCTACGACTGTAAAATACTTTGTATGTTGCTCAGCTATATTGGCTGAGTACAGCAATACCCCCCGTATGTACATTTGCCAGGTGTATGTGGACATTGGAGGGGCACATTTGGGACATAGCCATTCCAGTTTTTTTCAAACTTTAAATTTTTGCGCTCTGCCCATGTCCCATTTTAGAGTATTTTACCAGGCTATATAAACCAAATACCCCATAAAGCTATACCATTTCTTAAAGATGACATCCCAGGGTATTTCAAAAGGCATATTTTGAACCTTAGCGTGGGATCATTTTTCCGCTAGCTTGTACCAGGTGTAGTGGTAATAAGTGTTTTTTCTGCCTTTTTCACACACAAAGTGAGTTTGCGCAGTATATTTTGCAAACCTTATGTGTGCTATGACTGTATAATACTTCATATGTTGCTCAGCTATGTCGTCTGAGTACAGAAATACCCCCGTATTTGTGAATGTTGGGGCACATTTGAGAAGCAGCCATTCAGTTTTTTTTCTAACTTTGAAGTTTTATGCTGTGTCCATGTTCCATTTAGGAGTAGTTTAGATGGTTGGTTATTGAAACTTCCCCCCAAACACATACTATTTATTAAAGAATACACCCTGGGGTAATTCAGAAGGCATATTTTGAACCTTAGCGTGGGATCATTTTTTCTCTAGTTTGTTCCAGGTGTAGTGGTAATGAGTATTTTTTAATGTATTTTTTTTTACTTTTTTTACTTTTTAAAACTAGTTTGTAAACTTTTGTTTAGCTTATTATTTTTTTTAAAACTTTCTAAACTTTTTTAAAACTTTTTTTTTTTAACAGATTTAAAAATGTTCTAAACTTTTTTTTACCATTAACCCCTACCAAGTAGTAAGCAGCACTAACCGTAAATTCCCCATTTGCCCATACCTCCCACCCACCCCAGCTAGCAAAATATATAATTATAAAATATTTAAATAAGTTAATTAAATAAATTGAACCCCTGAGAGTTAATAAATAAATAAAAGTTAATCCTCAGGGGTTAAAACAAATTAGATCACAGTATAATACTGTGACCTGTATTTTGATCACTGTAGGCAGTGATCGACTGGCAGGGAAGGGGTTAATTTTTATTTGGACTGGGTAAAGGCGGGTGTCTTTTTTTTATGTTTTACTTAAACGTTATTAAAACTTTTTTTAAAAGTAATTTTTAACTTTTTAAAGCTTATTTTAAAACTTTTTTTTAACGTTAACCCCTAGTTAGCCTAACTCAAAATCCCCAAATTCCCCACTAACTTCCACCCACCCCAGTTAGCTAAATATATAATTTTAAAATATTTAAAATTAATTAATAAAATAAATTTAACCCCTGAGGGTTAAAAAAAAAATAATAATTAACCCTCAGGGGTTAAAAAATAAAATCAGATGACAGTAAAATGTAATCCCTGCCAATTGATCACTGTAGTCAGTGATCAATTGGCAGGGATGGGGTTAATTTTTTTATTAAAATGGGTAAAGGGGGGTGGGATTTTATTAAAACTTTTTTTTTTTTTTTTACACACAGGGGGCAGGATCAGCACTGATCCGTCTCCCTGCACTTCACACTGAACCCGGAAGTGCAGGGAGGCGGAAGGTGAGTATACACAGCACATGTGCTCGCTCTGACATGCTGTCAGAGCGGGCACATGTGCTGGGACAGCCCGATCCGGTGCTCCTGGTCTGCCTCTAATGCAGAGGCAGACCGGAGCACCATTAACCCCGCGACCTGGGGTTAATTTTACCGAGTGACGGACGAGGTCCGTCACCCCTCGTTAAGGGTATACCCCAGGATGACGGACCTAGTCCGTCACCCGTCCTGAAGGGGTTAAATGTACCCTGTGCTGATTTTATATATCATGCCATTCACAACAATGTCAATAAAAAAAACAAAATAACCAAGCCAATATAACCATGCAGCTGTAACAAGAGAAAAATTAATTATTGTAGAAAAAAAAAAAAAAAACAACTTCAAAATCTTACAGCAACAGAAGGGTAAAACTTTTTGGAAGGCATTAGAAATACATAATAAGCTATTCTGACAGTTGGACATCTGAAATCTAATATAAGTGAAATCCAGGAAGATGTTCATGGATATACTGCTGAACTAAATTGACATTGCAGCAAGCTGATGTGCTTTATTGGTCTGAAGTGCTTTAGAGGTTAACAGAGTTCACTGTATAAAAGTGCTGATTGCAAAAGAAATCATAAACGGACATGATTGCATTCTCCAAGCCATCAATCAGGAAGATGGAAGGGTGCTCCTCCTGCTTGCTTTTGCAGGGGCAAAAACGAAGCTTATGCTTGCTTCTAAAAAGCAATTGAAGCGCACAAGCTCTGTGTTCTCCATGAGAGGTGAGAGGGGACAGGAAGAGGAGTCTGGCTGTAGCATTCATTATGGACTGTAATGAGGAGAGATCAGAATCTATGCATGAAAAGTGGTCAGTAGCAAAAGTCGATTCAGGAGGTTGGAGCATGTTTTTTTTTTTTTTTTTTTTAAAGATATCCTTAATTATTATATCTTCCTTTTATCAAGGTTGTATTTTAGTTTCGTTTTTCCACTTTGGATGTGTCACTTTTGAGTATCAAAATCCCTACACTTCTGTTTGTTTTCTAAAATAACAGGGACACTGCACTCAGACCACTTCTATGAGATGAAGTGGCCTGCGTGCCTATACCCCCCTTAAATCCTCGGTGGTGGAACTGCTGTTCGGCACCCTATGTGGATGCTTACCCTTTATGGCTCTCACTTGGATCTGGCACTTTTTTAAAAAGTCAGAGCATTGCCAAGGTAACTTTTGTAACGATCTGAATCACAGAGAAGTGTCGGATTGCAAGGAAGAGCTCCCTATGATGCTTGCACCTGTGGGGCTGGGACACTCTGCTGCTTGAGAAATCTTCTGATTATCCCAGCTGGTCCATTTGGATCACCTGACGAGAATACTTAACGAAATACTCCACAAACCATAACCACCCAGAGTAAGAAGCAACTTACCTGGGTCCCCGGGATGTCTCTTCATTCCTATGCACAGCCCAATACAAGGCATCTCTATGTCCATGAGTGAGGCCCTGGACCTAAATAAGTAGTCAAATTATTCTAAAACTGTTTGATTATTTACTTTGGGGAGAGTGCCAGGGCACTCCTGGATCC
This sequence comes from Pelobates fuscus, assembly GCF_036172605.1. NCBI lineage: Eukaryota > Metazoa > Chordata > Amphibia > Anura > Pelobatidae > Pelobates > Pelobates fuscus. Next base: position 165,543,080 of record NC_086320.1, on the reverse strand, counting down.
ATAACGACTGTAGTGGTTATGGTGCTTGAAGTGGGGTTATTCATAGTGGCTGATGTTAGAAATGAGGCAAATCACATAAATTATAATATAAGTCTGCATAAACATATGCTATGTTAGCGGTTAGGTCAACACACAGATAGTGTTTTTAGATTAGTCATCAAGGCAAGTTTCAATGAATACTGATTTCAAATTAAAAAACAAAACAAACAAAAAAAAAAAAACACCACACCCACCACAGACTTACCAGTTACATTGAAGTTTGGTGCAACTGTGCTATCCGCTAATGTAAACCATATAAGTCCAGCGCTCATGCAGACTGCTGCAGCCACATCAGCTGCATTGTATCGTTTTCCTGTATAAAAATAAATATATATACACATTGGTTTGGCATTAATAAAAATGGCCAAGCTTATAAACATAATATTGCCATTTGTTCTACTGATTCAAAAGAGTTAAAGGGACACTATAGTCACCAGAACAACTACAGCTTAAAGGACCACTATATGCACCCAGACCACTTCAGCTCAATGAAGTGTTCTGGCTGCCAGGTCCATCTAGGGTTAACCCTGCCTGCTGTAAACCGTTTACATATGGGTTAATCCAGCCTCTAGTGGTTGTCTGATTGACAGCTGCTAGAGGTGCGTCCGCGCTTCTCACTGTGATTTTCACAGTGAGAAGACGCCAGCGTCCATAGGAAAGCATTGAGAATGCTTTCCTATGGACGGACTGCGCGCGGCTCTTGCCGCGCATGCGCATTCAGCCGATGACGTCGGAAGTAGGAGGAGTGTCCCCAGCACCGAGGGTGCCCGGCACTGGAGAAAGGTAAGAATTTAACCCCTTCCTCCCCCTTCAGCCCGGCGGGAGGGGGGCCATGAGGGTGGGGGGGACCTATTAACACTATAGTACCAGGAAAACCAATTTGTTTTCCTGGCACTATAGTGGTCTTTTAATTTAGTTGTTCTGGTGAGTATAATAGTTCCCTTCAGACATTTTCCTGTAAACACTGCCTTTTCAGAGAAAAGGCAGTGTTTACATTGCCCCTAGGGACACCACCAAGTGGCCACTCCTTAGATGACCACTGGAGTGGCTTCCTGGCTCAGGGCTGCACAGTAAGCAGCCCGGCTGTTCAGCATCCCCACACTCTGCATGGAGACACTGAATTTTCCTCATAGAGATTTAACCCCGCGACGATTTTACCAAATAAGGGAAAGCATTGGATTGGCTAAAAATCTGCCATTTTAATTATGTCACAAAGGGGTCAGAGATAGTGCCGGCAGACCCGCACAGAGCTGGAAATAAGGTGAGTTTTAAACTTTTATAGGGGGGCAAGCCACCTAAATGGGAGGTTAAACACTATAGGGTCAGAAATACCTTAATGAAATACTGAAATGTGACCGCTTAAACAAGCAATATACAGCACAAGTAATAAGGGTAAATACCTTGAATAAACACTCCTCCAATCATGACAGGGATCAATTTACAGCATTTGAAAATAACCTGAGTAGGATAATTCAAATATCCTAGGGAAGTGTTTGACAAACCCATTGTCCCCACAGTGAGGAAAGCTATGATCATGTAGGTTTTTGCAGGTATCCTGAAAAACAGAAATATAATATGTATTTTGTCCACACCTTTTTATTAGGATAGAATGAACACGATCTACACTGCATGTTACAGTAAATTAAGGAGTGTGCTTTACATTAGGTTTTCTGTGCATGGTTGTAAGGATCTCATTAGAAACACAATGCTAAAGAAATTAAATATTACTAGATTTAGTATGATTTTCACAATTAAACATTAGATCTAACATGGAAATACACTCTATTATGGAACAGTAAATTAGGTAGGCTAGCAGCAAACATTTTCTTTAAGCCGTTAGAGAAAACATTGACTGCCTTGTATATGTAAAACATAATCTATACATACAGACATAAGAACACTAAATAACATTCAAAACACAACTATTTTAGCTAAAGAGAATGCTTTTTCTAATCTAAACCCATAATATACTATATTTTCAAAATCCCTTGCATCGATAACAAATAAAGCCATTCAGTAGCTTTGCCTTTTCTTTTCCTCTCCTGTAAATAAAAATGAACGGTCTGTCTGCTGGACTAATGGGATAGTGTGAAAAAAAAAACAGTGAATAGGGCAGCAGTATAGCTGGTATCAGCCGAAATACTCATACTGACTGCATTGGAATGTATTATGACACGATCATTAGATATAAAACAAATACAGGACCATGTTATTTGCTAAGGGACAAAGTTAGCTAAAATGTGACAAAAGACACCTCATAAGAAGTGCTATAAAGGATCCCGTAGTCTAGCAGGATTTTGTATTGGCCCAACAGTCACAGTGACAACATGAAAAATATTGGAGCCTGCAAGGGAGATCTTCACAGTGGTTTATATTTTCCTTTCTGATTTGCAAAACAATCTGAAATAACCTCAACGTATTCCTTTCAAGGAGCTGTAGCGGGGTAATTTACTGCTCACTCCCCATGGTAATTAACTGGATAGGTCTGGTACACAACAAGAAGAAAAACAGCAACAAACCTGATTTTCTGCATTCTAAAGACAATTTGTGCAGCCATTTCTGCAGCATTAAAAGGTTACTTAAAACAAACAAACCGTGTTTTAACAAAACATTGTTTTAGCCCTTAATGGCATGCCAACCCTCCTGCTGCCAAAAGTTAAAAAACAAAACAAAGCAAAAATAAAAGCAAACAGAAACTACCTGCAAATCCAAGACAACTCTGCAACACTATCTTTCTCTGATAACATCCCTTCACCAGCAGTGAGGGCAGGCTGATGGGAGGCTAAGAGGGTGTCCATACCACCATTGCTGGTCTACCGCCCGCATGCTATCCGTGCCAATGTAAGATACTCAATATGCAGAAAATTAACAATAGCCAGCCCTGAATTCTCGCTCAAGGCTGACTGAATGGCACTGTTTTTCGGTGGAGTTACACCTGTGGCAGAACTGGGATATATCTCTGTAGGTGCAGTGTTTCTTAGTGAAAAGCTGCGAATAGACACTAAAATCAGTGAAGGGATCATTGTCCTTGGAGTAACTCTGATTAACTCCCGTGGTGCTTTATTATTTTCAACTTTTCAACTATAAGATTTGCGTTTAAAGGACCACTCTAGTGCCAGGAAAGCATACTCGTTTTCCTGGCACTAGAGTGCCCTGTGGGTGCCCCCACCCTCAGGGACCCCCTCCCGCCCGGCTCTGGAAAGGGGAAAAGGGGTAAAACTTACCTTTTTCCAGCGCTGGGCGTGGAGCTCTCCTCCTCCTCTCCGCCTCCGTTCCTCCCCGTTGGCTGAATGAGCACGCGCAGCAAGAGCTGCGCGCGCATTCAGCCAGTCACATAGGAAAGCATTCATAATGCTTTCCGATGGACGCTTGCGTGCTCTCACTGTGATTTTCACAGTGAGAATCACGCAAGCGCCTCTAGCGGCTGTCAGTGAGACAGCCACTAGAGGAAATAGGGGAAGGCTTAACTAATTGATAAACATAGCAGTTTCTCTGAAACTGCTATGTTTATAAAACAATTAGTTAACCCTAGCTGGACCTGGCACCCAGACCACTTCATTAAGCTGAAGTGGTCTGGGTGCCTAGAGTGGTCCTTTAAGTCCAGTATCTCTCAATTATCCCTTACTACATAGTTCACAACTATGCATCTTTTAGAATACCTTACAGAAGTTCATACATTAGTACGTTATAAAAAAAAAGCAGAAATTACAGCGATTGTTCCCTGCCACTAACCCCTTAAGGACCAAACTTCTGGAATAAAAGGGAATCATGACATGTCACACACGTCATGTGTCCTTAAGGGGTTAAAGCTTCTGTGTCAGTAAATACTTATACACACTCACTTACTTGTATTGGTCATGCAGGTACAACATTATTGGTTTTTATTCCGCAGCACTTTACAATTTTATGAAAGGGGGGAAATTAATGTAAATAAGACAATTATAAAATGTTACAAGAACAGGTAGAGTAGGACCCAGCTCAAACGAGCTTACAGTCTAGAGGAGTGGAGTATGAAGACACAATTGAAGGACATCAAAGGGGACAGCCAACAAACAAAGTGAAAAAGCAATAGAAACGGAGAGTGAAGTGTGGCCCTTTAGGAGAGAGAGACAGAGACAGATTTGTGACACAGAAGTAACTCTGGGCGGCCATAAGCTTTTCTGGGGAGATGGGTTTTGAGGGAATTCTAAAATGATTGAAGACTAGGGGAGTCTGTTGGGGGTAGGCAGGCTGTTTCAAAGGAAAGGAGCTGTCCATGAAAAGTCCTGCAAGCGTGAGTTAGCAGTGAGGGTGTGAGCAGTAGACAGGAGGTGGTCACCGGCAGAGCAGAGAGACCGAGAAGGGGCATACTTACAAATCGGTAAAGAAATGTAACAGGGGCTAGAGTTTAGTGCTTTATTGGTAAGTATTTTGAATTGACTACTGTAGGAAAAAGGAAGCCAGTGTAAGGGTTGATAGAATATACATGTTCCTGGCTGCCTCAAACGGTTTGTAGTGATATTCAAGGGAAGTTAGCCATTGTTTGCACCTGCCATCATGAATTCGGTCCCACTCCTCTTAGAAGTTGCTGGGTTCACAGCAGTGTAATAAAATTCTCCTTAAGATATTTCTTGTATGTTGAGTGTTCATACATTATATTTTTCCAACATAAGAGCAGATTTAGTTGACAAGTGAGAAGATGACCACTTTTTCACAAATAATTATCACACACATATGCATACAAATCCAATTGTACACTTATTAACAATGTATAATTACAGCACATGTTGGGACACAGATAGAAAACCTTTGAGAATAGGGTTTTTAAAATGTATTAATAATTTGGTTGTAGTAAAATCTTAATTATTACAAGCTGTCCTGTTCAACATACCTTCTGCGCTTATCTTGCGTCAATTGTAGTTCTACTAGTCCAAACACAGAATAAAATCCAAATTGCACTAAAGTCAAGTACCAGCCAAATGGTTTAAAACCCTCCACAGAAAATATCAGCTCCTACAAGACAAAAACATTGTCAAGTTGCTCGTTAGACTTGCCATATGAGCTATTTTTAAATAGGTTACTTGTGCAGTTTGTCTGCGGTGAATTACATTGATCTATGCAACTCTTAAAAAAAAAAAAAAAAGAAAAAAAGTACACTCCAAGCATCATAACCACAACCTGAGGTTCCCAGGGCACTTCCACATGTCTCCACTACCAATGTAGAGAGAGGCAGGAATTTCGGCCAGCCCCAACGATTTTAAGCCCTGCAGAATAGTTTATCAATATCAGTTAATAAGCTAAACCCTGCAAGGCAGGGCTTAGCACAGCACAGCTAACCGAAGTTCCTGCTTAGGAATTTCCAGCTCTCCGGTATTGGTAGTACAGGTGGAAAGCGGCACTTGCAAGGCCCCAGGTAAGAAATGAAACTGGTCAAAATCGGTTTGACTCCTTCGAGTAATCTGGTGCGTGGACAGCAACTTTAACAATATCACAGAACTGATGAAAAACATATAGCCTAAATTAAAAAGAGTTTCTAAAAAAGAAGAAACATTTCAATTCAAATAATATACGGAAGAAACCATTTATAGAGATAATGTTATGCACCATCTAATTGTACTATAATACAGCCTATAGGTCTGCATTTTGTAACTTGTATGTACACTGCCTGGCTTGCATTAGTTTATTATTTAATATAAAATCCATTTACACACAACAGACATTTTACATATGAAGTTTGTCAACTGAGTTGACCCTAGGGTGATTTCAATTATGTTTCATGTAGAGCATTCTGAAGTTCATTAGCTCACAAAGAATTAAGTTGAAATGAAATAATACTAACTTTGATAACTGAAAACTGAGTGAACATGCTGCAAACATGAACTGCATACATGTATATCTTTATTGGGGAATGTGATCATACACTAATCGTGTAAAGCGTGTGGGCTTGTATATTGAAAAGGGATAGTCCGTTCCACTGGGAAGAAAGCTCTATAATTGCACGTTCACCTTATTTCCTGCGTGTGGTTTTCTACTTTCAAATCATCCCTTTGATCAACATTATCTAAATTTGCTTTGCAGAGAAATTTGCATATATCTAAAAAGATATCAGCATGCCCTAGATGCATAACTAAATGTATAAGCAATTTACAAAGTGTTCTGGCCATGGAAGGAAAATCTGCAGCACAATAATGAACACCAGATCCAAAGACGTTTAAAAATGCATTGCTGATCTGGACGGCTAAGTTAACAGTCTTTACTGCTATGCTAATGCACAGCAGGAAATTTTAGGTGAAAATAGCGGAAAGCAGTCACTTTTCATCTACACATTTACTAGCACAATGTGTAGGTGAGATTGCATTCCCTTTAAAGTAGTAATAATTCATATTGCTCATGATAGGTGCAATTTAAATTCTGTAGGTATGAACCTATTATCGCTGGGGGAGGGTTGGAAATACGTTTATTGCAAAATATAATGCTCAGTGATATATTGAAAGCAGGTTATGCAACAAAATTAATTCAATTTCAAACGGTTTGCTTTCGTTACAAGTAAAAATAATGACGTGAAACATTGCAGTGTCAACTTGCAGTGTCTATTAAACAAATCAGTGACAACGCATGTGACAGTTATTAGCATTACCTGTAAGTATCCATAAATTAAGTAAAAAACAAAGACTCCTGTAACACAAATAAAAAATTGTACAGGCTTTTGGAATTTGCTGAGGTTGATCCCAAGAACCTTGATATCATCTACAGACTTGATGTGTGGGGACATTGCTTCTGATTTTGAAGGTATACTGATGGAAATATATTTCCTGGAGTTGTTAAATTTTAAATCCATGGTTTCAATCTCGCTTTTATCAAGATCGTCTGAATCTTCCGTTCCTTCAACCACTGAACTGCTGTGAGAAAGTGATCAGTTATTACATTGAGAAATTGCACTATTTTAATTCCTATTACTTGACAAACAGGGTCAGATTTACATCATAAGAGTCAGAATTCTCAACTAAACCTCAACCCCCTTCAAACCAATGAAATTAAAAACTGCACACAACCCCCCCCCCCCCAAAAAAAAACCGACTTCTTTACTACAAATTGTTGCATATACACAAACACATAAATGTGTGTTTAGTGTGTGTAAATGTCTGAGTGCATGTCTATGTGTATTTTCGTGTGTGTGCAGCAGTGTGTATTTGTAACAGTGTGGTTAGCAGCATGCATGGTAGTGTGTGTCCAGTGTGAGTAGCATCGTGTGTATTTGTTTGTAAAGTTTCATCACGAAATGCTGCACATACTGACTACAGGCACCATGACTACTTAAAAACACTAAGGTAGTCATGATGCTTTATTTATTTTTTTTAAACAAACTAGGTAAGTTGTTTTCTGACATTATTTAATGCCAGGGCTCGGGTGAAACAACAGGGAAACTTTCACACGGTTCTTTAAATCTATATCAGTCAACGTGCCTACCTAATAGGATTGCAGCTTCAACTGTATAATTGAGTTAATACAGCTTGGAGAACAGTTTCCAAAATGAAACTCTCCCCAGAGATTGCTCCCTCTGATATGTCCTGACTTAGATTACTGTATTGTATTACTGCCCACAATATTACAATATTAAAATAAAATCTTTATTTCTAAGTAGGCACAATTTTGAGCAATAAATTGCAATTTGGACAATATATTGCTATAAGAAGCAAAGAACCAAAAATGTTATAGTTAATTAAAAAAAAAAAAAAAAAGGAGCAGGTGTTTCCCCCAATCAAAACAAGAAGTAGAGAAATCAGATAGGAATTGTTCCCATTACATAGTTAACAGTGCAAGTGATAATAAAGAAATGTATATACATTACAAACTACTGCTAGCAGAAGTATTAATTTACATGTTGAGTTTACTTTCAGGAAAAAGGATAAAAGGTCAGAAAAAAGACCAAAATGTAGAGGAAATAAAAAACAAAACTAAGAAGTGATTCCTCTGCAGGAGATACATGACAGGAGCCATACCCACTTGTCGGGCAATGTAATCTTCCAATGGTGGTACCTGCTCAAAGAATTATGAACCAAGGCTATTAACCAGTTGTCCTCCAGCTTAGCTTGGACCTCCTGCATTGTGGGGACTCAGTTACTCATCACCAGAGCTCTTTGGGTCTCCTGTGTAAAATGTTTAAAGGGACACTCTATGCACCCAGACCACTTCTGCTCATTGGAGTGGTCTGGGTGCCAACTCCCACTACTCTTAACCCTGCAAGTGTAATTATTGCAGTTTTTTATAAACTGCAATAATTACATTGCAGGGTTAACTCCACCTCTAGTGGCTGTCTATTAGACAGCCACTAGAGGTCACTTCCTGGGTTCTAGCACAGCGTCGCTGGACGTCCTCACGCTGTGTGAGGACCTCCAGCGTCGCTCAAAACCCCATAGGAAAGCATTGAAATGATTTTTCAATGCTTTCCTATGGGGAGACGTAATGCGCATGCGCGGCATTCCGACATTGGACATTCCGGTAAATGGCCAATTGTAGAATATTGCATATTCTATGTTTCTATTGATTATATATGAATGTGTGGATTGACATAAGTAACAGATGGTATAAGTCACAAGGCTTTCTGTGTCCGAGAGCTCTGGAATGTGGATTTGGGGGTCTTGTACTTATATGGCAAGAGTTATAGTCTGATGTCAGTATGGGCACATATATATAGTAACAGAGGGACACGAGGTCTCTCTCGCTCTTAGCTCTCTCTCGATGTAAAGATGTAAGGATGTAAAGAAGTCCATCAATTACCATCTGCTGTTCAATGTCCATTATCCTGTAACATGTTGTTTTATTATGTATCCGTAACCAAGAATAAACCCGAAAAATCCGTAAGTCAGATTGCGTATTCGTCCTTTTCAATAATATATAGACATATATTATTGTGGTGAGCATTTGGCCCAAGACTATATATATATATATATATATATATATATATATATATATATATATATATATATATATATATATATATATATATATATATATATATATATATATATATAAAAGACGTATATATCAATCAACTGAAGACAAGAAGAAATTAAGAAGATTTAACGTTGCGATTCGAGTCCAAACTAGATTTTACAGCAATCTTCAAGGAATCTTAAAGTCAATGGCCAGATTAATTACAAAAGCTTAATATGCCTGGGCCCAATACAGCATCGAAGCAGCTACACCCAGGACTCACAACACCCAACACTGCATGATTTGCCCTAAGCAGAGGTAGCATTTCTAGATGATCATCTTGAGAATACCTGAACTTCTTGTTTTTCCTATTTCTGTTTTAAATTGTATTCCTATCTATCTCCATCCCCACAGTATTACTGCTTAATTGATGACTATTGCACCCTACATCCTTAACCCCTTAAGGACGCATGACGGAAATTTTCCGTCATGCTGGTCCTACCCTTAAGGACGCATGACAGAACATTTCCGTCATGCAGTATTTTTCCAGCAGGGTCTATTACCTTGCTGGTAACTATGAGCCCCAGGTATCATTTGATTCCTGGGGCTCCCCTCTCTCACCTGGGGCCAGAATTAGTGTCCCCAGACTGACTGATGCTCTGTTTGCAGAGCTCAAAGTGAGCGCTGCAAACAAGCATTTAAATGGGGATTTAAATCCCCACTATTACAATTTTGTGTGATCAGGGTTAAATCCCTGCTAACACAAGGGAGTTCCAGGTATCAATGGAAACCTGGGGCTCCCCTCTATCAGCTGGGGACATTTTTAGTGACCCCAGCCTTTTTGATGAGTTACATGCAGTGCTGGAAGTCAGCGCGGCATGTATCTGCTTAAATAGGCATTTAAATGCCTATATCTAGATTGTGGTGTAAGCAGGGTTAAATCCCTGCTCACACCAAGAAACCCAGGTATCATTAGAAACCTGGGGGTTCCCTCTGTCAGTTGGGGCCATTTTTAGTGGCCCCAGGTTTTTTGATGAGCTGCATGCAGAGCTCAAAATGAGATCGGCATGCAGCTGTTTAAATGGGGATTTAAATCCCCATAGAGCACAATGCAGTGTGAGCAGGATTAAATCCCTGCTCACACTAGGAAACCCAGGTATCATTAGAAACCTGGGTGTCCCCTCTGTCAGCTGGGGCCATTTTTAGTGGCCCCAGGTATTTTGATGAGCTGCGTGCAGAGCTCAAAGTGAGGTCGGCAAGCAGCTCTTTTAATGGGGATTTAAATCCCCATAGACAGCAATGTAGTGTGAGCAGGGTTAAATCCCTGCTCACACGAGGAAACCCAGGTATCATTAGAAACCTGGGGGTCCCCTCTGTCAGTTGGGGCCATTTTTAGTGGCCCCAGACTTTTTGATGAGCTGCATGCAGTGCTGAAAGTTAGCATTGCATGTAGCCATTTAAATCCACAAAGAACGCTGCAGCTGAGCGATCAAGCTCAGCTACAGTCATTCTCTCAAGTGATCTGGTGCTTGGGAGACCCCCAGGGTCTGAACAAACCCTGTAGGATCACCCTATATGCCCAAATGCCATTCTGATCAGTGCTGGGCATTTTTAGTTGCCCAGCACAGATCGCATTGCATTGGGAATAATGTCTTCAATGTAAGAGATGGGAGACTGCAATACTGAAAATAGCCAGTAGATGGCAGCAACATACCACTGTGTTTTAGTTTAAAATCCCTTTACTAATATCAGCACTGATATTAGTAGAGGGAAACCTTTGGGATTAAGATTAAATTAAGGATTACAATTAAGGATTATTATTCGGTTTAGCATAAATACTAGATTTATTATCAGGTTTATTACTGGGTTTATTATTAAGTTTATGTTTGAGATTAGGTTTATAATTAATTGTAGTATTGGGATTATGTTTCAGATTAGGATTCAGATTATGGTTCAGATTAGGATTAGGGTCAGCACGGGCATCCCTTGCTGAATATAGCAATGGAATTCCTCGGCTGACACCAGCAGGGGGAATCATGTTAACACTATTGCTAAAGGTAGGATTGAGATTAGGTTTAAGGTTATAATTAAGGTTACACGTGGGATTACGTTATGGGTTAGGATTGTGATAATGGTTTATTATTAGATTGAGGGTTAGATTTGGGATTAGGATTTGGTTTAGAATTAGGGCTTGGTTTGGGATTAGAGATTTAGATTAATATTAAGATCGCTACTTTCCAAAGATATGCATATGGGGTATATTTGTACTGAGAAGATGTTGCTGAGTACAGCTAAGATAATTTTATGACAGTGGGAAACAGGATATTTAAAAAATAATCATCAGAAATACTAGGTGTATGTAAAAATGTTAAAATAAAAATGAATACCACAAACTTTGAAACAAAATGGTAACAAAATGTCACTTCAATAAAGCTTCTAATATTTTATATGAGGGTCCCCATGTTGTCCACTTTTGTAAATGCTATGCATTGATGGCGTTATTTAAATATATGAGCGACTAAAATGCCCCAAAATGAAACAATGACCATTCGTCAATATGCCATTTAAAAAAACCTGTAATGGGCCGGGTATGATTTTAGCCCTGTATTTTTTCACAAAAACCTGGCTAAGGTGTACAAAGGGGGTAATTTTGTACTCAGGAAATATAGCTGAGAATAATTTCGTGATTTAATTTACAGTAACATATATCAAGTTTCCGAAATTAACTACTAAAATACAACATGTGTGTATAAAAATGCAAAAATAAAACAATATGATAACATTTGAAAGTAATTGGTGCTAACATAACTGTATAATAAAGCTCAAAATATACCATATGACATAGCCCGTGGTGTCTACTTTCACAAATGGTATGCATTTATGGAGTAATTTTAACTGTCAATCTGCTACAATGACCTAAAATGTGATATAGACACACCAAATCCATTTATCAAAATTCTAATTGTAAAAACTGTAATGGTCAGGACTCGTTTAAGGCACTGTAGCTTCACAGGATAGTGTCAAATACATACATTGGGGGTATTGTTTTATTCAGAAGAGTTTGCTGAGCATAATTATGGGGTTTTGATCACAGTGGCACATACCAGACTTGAAAAATGACCCCAAAAAATTTAATGTGTATGTAAAAAATGCAAAAAAAAATATTTTACCACAAAGTTTGACATAAACTGGTGAAAAAATGGCATCACGCTAAGGCACAATATATACCATATGAGATACACTGTAGTGTCTACTTTCACCAATGGTAGGTCATTGAGGGATAAATTCAACAGTTAAACTGCTACAATGCCCCAAAATGAGACTTGCTCCATCAAATTCATCTATCAAAATTATCACTGTGAAAACTGAAATGGTCAGGTCTCTTTTATGGCACTATAACTTCACAGGATAGTGGCAAGGACACAGATTGGGGGTATCATTTTACTCTGTTGATATGGCTGAAAACAATATGGGGTTTTCTACAGCAGTAGTATATATCAACTTTATGAAATACACATTAAAAATCCTTGTTTTATGTGTGTATGTTAGAAATCTGAAAAAAACACAATTTTACTACACGATTTAGCAGAGATTGGCAGCGAAATGGCTACGTAAAAAGTGTCAGAATACCCTTTGGTAAATAGCCTGTGATGTGTGCTTTATATAAATATATACTTTTGTGCAGCAATTTTGCTTTCTGTGATGGCTTTTAAGCTTACAAGACAAACATGCCAAATTCTAAAATTGCTCCACATTAAAAAAAGTTTTTACTCCTAATATTTTGTGACCTGTAACTTTCAAAATAAGCTGAAATCCTAGACATATTATGTACTCTGAAAATCAGAACAACTAATTGAATATTTTTTAAATTACTTTCCTTAAGCTGCACTTATTATACACACGTTATTATTGCCTAAACTGTGAAAAAAAACAATTTCATTTTTTTTCTTCATTTTTTTGTATTTTTTTTAATAATAAATAAGAATTTATATATGTATATGTCACATCAGATTAAAGCCCTTTTTGTCCTTTAAAAAACGATATATAACATGTGTTGGTGTAATAAATAAGAAAAATGCAAACAGAGGTTGAACACAAACAGCAAAAAATGCAAAAAATGCTTGTGTCCTTAAGGGTAAGTCTAGTTTTTGAAGCTGCGTCCATAAGGGGTAAACTCTTGTTTAGCTAAACGTTTGTTTTGCTAGTGTTACTTCTTCCACGCTAAGCCTTGTTAATTTATGATGTTCCCTATTTATGACTTTTACCTATCTGATCTCAAATCCTTAAATTTAAATTCCCTTTCAACTGCTTTTTCCTTGATTTTGTTTTTAACACCTCAATGATTCCCCATCCACAATCTGTCTTATCTAACCCTAGATTCTTTCTTATAGCCTGGGCCAAATATAGCATTGAAACAGCTACACCCAGGACTCTCAGCATCCAACCCTGCAGGATTTGCCCTAAGCAGAGTTAGCATTGCTGGATGATCATGTCTCTCCCCAGGGTACTCATTACATTTATAGATAGCTCAAATTACCTGGCTTTCCTGACAAACCGATCATATCCACCAAGCTCTCCACACCTAAAATAGCTAAACTCACACAATACCTTTTTAACCCTTAACCCACCTAACCTCACCTACAATTCTCACAGCTCAATTATCCACATCTTAAAAACACCGCACCTATTCTCCTAGTAATGTTCTCACTTCTATTTTTAAACTTCCCTCATTATTAAAATCTCTATCCTTTTACTTACCTGTTCCTCTTGACACCATCTTCATTGCTCACTCTCTGCTTCCCTCATCTCTGTATTCTTCACATGCACTTTACTAATATTTATCCGTCCTTTCTCCACAAACCCCTCCTAAATCCCTTAAATACAAGCTTTCGTCCCCAACATTTAAATCTTACTCCCACCTTCTCCTCCTTTCAATCCTACTGCTCCTAGCAGCTGGTGATGTCTCCCCAAACCCTGGTCCCTCATCTACTAAGCCACCTGGTACTAACACCAGAAACCACAACAATCTAATATCCATTCCATGTAACTCTCGCTATAATGCCTCCTTTAAAGCTGCCCTCTGGAATGCACGCTCTGTGTGCAGCACCGTTAAATCAACTTCAATCCAAGACCTATTTATCTCACACTCAATAAACCTACTTGCACTAACAGAAAAATGGTTCTCTCCCTCTAATACTGCTGCCCCTGTCTCACTATGCTCTGGTGGTCTTCACTTTACCCACAACCCAAGACAAGCTGAGAGTAAATGTGGCGGTGTAGATTTTCTGCTTTCACCCCACTGCTCCTTTAAAACTCTGCCCACCCCCTTCCCTCTCTTTTCCACAATTTGAAATTCATTCAATTCGCATTTTCAAACCCTTCTCTGCTAACATTGCCGTTATGTATCGTCCCCCTGGTTTCCCTCTCCTCTTCCTTAACCACTTTGCTGCCTGGCTAACCTACTTCCTCTTCTAAAATTCCATCCCTAATTCTTGGGGACTATATTCCCATTCCAATATTCCCATTAACCGACCTTTGACCTCAGCAGCCTCTAAACAACTTTCAATTACTTCCTCCCTCGGGCTATTGCAGTGGGCTAATTCTCCCACCCATGTAGCTGGCAATACCCTCGACCTCATTTTCTCATAAGCATGTACAGTATCTAATATCTGCAACACTCCGTTTCCTGTCTGTGATCACCACCTGTCTCTGATCACCACCTCTTATCATTTGCTCTCGAGTACCCCCTCACCCAACAACCTCAGCCCAACACCTCTCAAGGAGGAACCTTAATTCTATTGACCTCCAGCAGCTGTCAGCTGATATTGATTCACAACTGCTATCCATCCCTTTCCTCTCCTGTCCCTCACTGGCCATCTAAACAAATAACACTACCCTCACCTGCCTTGAACACTGCAGCTCCGCTCCAAACAAGCACCTTGAGGAGGATACACCCCCAACCATGGCATACTAAATCAACACGCTACCTGCAAAGTTGCTCCCGTTATGCTGAACGCTCCTTGGTTAGTCTTGCACCCAGTCAGACTTTCTCAGTTATAGATTCATATTGTGTTCATACAGCGCAGCCCTTGCCCTCGCCAAACAGTCATACTTTTCCTCTCTCATTAGTTCATGCTCCCGCAATCCCAGGCATCTCTTTGACACCTTTAATTCTCTTCTTAGCCCTGCTGTGACCACCCCCCAAACTACACTTTACAGCCAATAGCTTTGCATGCTACTTTATCGACAAAATTGAATAGCTAAGGAAAGAATTCTCCCCACCTTGCCGTTTTCTTTCTCAACCACACGTAAATCATGTCTTTCCTACCCTTTATACTTTTTCCCTAGCTACTGAACAACAGGTGGCTGCGCTTCTCCTTTCCTCCCGCCCCACCACTTGCCCGCTCGATCTTATCCCGTCTCACCTCATCAGATCTCTCTCCCCCTGTCTTGTGCCTTCGTTAAAGGGACACTCTAGGCACCCAGACCACTTCTGCTCATTGGAGTGGTCTGGGTGCCAACTCCCACTATTAACCCTGCAAGTGTAATTATTGCAGTTTTTTATAAACTGCAATAATTACATTGCAGGGTTAACTCCACCTCTAGTGGCTGTCTATTAGACAGCCACTAGAGGTCACTTCCTGGGTTCTAGCACAGGAAACCTGTGCTAGAGCGTCGCTGGACGTCCTCACGCTGTGTGAGGACCTCCAGCATCGCTCAAAACCCCATAGGAAAGCATTGAAATTATTTTTCAATGCTTTCCTATGGGGAGACGTAATGCGCATGCATTTTCCTGGCACTGGAGTTTCCCTTTAACACACATCTTCAACTGCTCTCTCTCTTCTGGCAATTTCCCTGCTGACATTAAACATGCCACTGTAGTACCTATCCTGAAAAAAAAAAAAAACAACATCTCTTGACCCGTCCTCCCCCTTTAACGATAGTCCCATATCCCTGCTCCCTTTTTCCTCAAAGCTTCTGGAAAGACTTGTCTTTACCCGTGTGTCTCGCTTCCTCAATTCCAACTCTCTCCTTTACCCTCTTCAGTCTGGCTTCCGCCCTCTCCACTCTACTGAGACTGCTTTATCAAAGTTACTAACGAGCTAATCGCAGTTAAATCCAAAGGCCACTACTACTCCATACTAATACTTCTTGACCTCTCTGCCGCCTTTGACACCATTGATCATGCTCTCCTTCTTCAAACTCTTCAATCACTCGGTCTATGTGACACTGTCCTCTCGTGGTTTCCCTCTTATCTCTCCCAACACTCATTCAGTGTCTCCTTTTCCAAGGATGCCTCCTCCCCTTGTCCTGTCTCGGTTGGAGTCCACCAAGGCTCTGTCCTTGGTCCCCTTCTATTTTCTCTTTATACTGCCTCTCTTGGCAAACTTATTGCCTTTTTTGGACTCCACTACCACCTGTACGCTGATGACACCCAGGTATATCTCTTCTACCTGGACCTCTCCCTTGCCATCCTGCAATGTGTCACTGCTTGCTTTTCTTCCATCTCAGACTGGATGTCCTCCCGCTTTCTGAAACTTATTCTCTCTCAAACTGAACTACTAATCTAAGAGAGATCTAATGGTCTGCATTCGTTTTTGTTAAATTGGGAGGGGGAGTCATCAGCCCGCAGATTTTGACTCCGTGCAACGACACTGGACGTCCAGCATGTTGAAAACTTCCATAAAAAAAAACACGGAATCAATGCTTACCTATGAGGAAGTAATAACACACACACACACACACACTAGTTAACCCCCCCAATTGGCTGACGTCAGTGGAGGATCCGACCCAGCTCCGACTGACATCAGCATTGGAATCAGGTAAAAGAAAAAGCTGTATTTTAACCCTTAACATCATCAAGGAGGGGGGGGGGGGGGGGGGAGGAGAATCATACAGTGTTAGGAATACAGCTTTGTATTCTTAATTCTATACTGTTCCTTTAAATATATACGTTTAATGTTAGCATGTTCCTTTAAATATGTGTTTACATGCATGATAGGAAACCATTGGTAACATGCACTCTGATCATTTTCCTTTTTAAGTTTGAGGATGATCTCTATAAATTACAAGCATAGGAGTAATGAATTGGATTAATCAACATTTTCAAAAATCAAATAATGTAAACACAAAGTCAACTACAGAGCAATCATACAGGTAACCCTGTACCAACCCTTGGGGAGGGGGACAAAAAAACAAAAAACCCACCCACTGCATGCATAATTAGTAAATAAAATAGCTAAGTACAATATAAATTCCGCCCTTTCCCTGTGCAGATATCCAGACCAGTCGGGTTAGTCGCTGTATGGAGCCCTATAGGAGGGGAGATGGCAGGGTGAGCTGGCCGGATCTCAGCAAGCACCCTCTAATCACCTGTCAGCAGCAGCTAGTTACTCCCGCCCGCTGCCCACGCAGCCTGTGGAAGCCATCGGTCAGCAGTCCCCGCTGCCGGTGATGAAGAGCAGCGGCTGGGCCCGGCCCGGTGAGAATGACAGGGACCTGTATTGGATACACAGTGACAACGGCCGCTTCCGCCTTCGTGACGTCATGCCGCGTTACGTGAGTGCATCCCAAGGTTCGAAGCAAGAAAGGGGGCGTGGCGGGAATGGGAGAGTGGGAGGAGCTATAACTATGCACGTGGAGGCTAGGTGTCTGCACAGGATTTGTTTGTTTTAGAACACATTGTATCAATGATATGGAATCAATAATGTCTCGTAATGATTCCAAGCTGGCTGATTATCACACGGCCTAGCTTTACAGGGAATTGGGTTATACAGTTTATTATAGGTAGGTGGTAATATAAAATAATATAGGTAATTAAAATGTGTGGTTTAGATGTTTATAGTTCGAATGTGCTTTCTATTGATGGGAAAAAAACGTGTGCATTATAACTACATCTTCAATATTTTGATTATAATTTCTAAGCAGCAAAAGCAACTTTTAAGAAGAATAGCTCCAAATCGATTTACTGATAAATTCTTATTGTTGTAGGAACAGTCCAAGCAACCATTACAGACTGATATATACTGTATACAATATAATGCATTGTTGCAGCGAAAACTATAAAAAAAAGCCACAATAGTAGAACGTCATTAAATTGTGTACAGTGTTCCTGCCAACCCCAGGTTGGTGGTTCCAGCAGTCACAATGTTACCATACCTTCTGCACTGGGTACGTTATCGAGACTAAGTAAACAAATTCAACTTTTAATTACACCACTTTTATTTTGGTATAGGAAGGTAGCCTGGAAGATCTCAGAATATTCTCATCCGGGCTTACATTAGAAATTTTGAAGCCCCCCGGCCCCCATCCTGTTCTAATTCAGTTAGAATGCAATTCGGCAGTTTCGTCTAAAATTACAGGAAGCATCGCGAGATCACAGAGGAAAGGTAAGAATTATGGGAAAATTGCTCTGACCAGCGGAAATGAAGCACACTTTGCTCCTCCACTGGTCAAAGCTGGTCAAGCGGAGGAAACCTCCATAAGGCAAAGAATCCCTACTTTGTCTTATGATTTTGAAGAAAACTAAAGAAGACAGGAAGAAAAGAAGAGGGGGAGAAGAGGAAGAGATTGAGGAAAGGTAAGTTCGGCATGACAGTGCCGCTTTAATATACAATACATGCTGTACTCAAAAATAAATAATTTGCAGAGAACACAAAAATGATAGCAGTGAAATACTATTTTTTCTGAATCTCCAATCTGTTTTAATACACTTAGTGTGAAGGACAATATAAACAGTGTAAATTACGCTATATGAAACTCTTAAAATAATGTGCATTGTGTGCGTACAGCTTACAGCTAAGGCAATCAAACTTCATTTTTTTTTTTATTCAGAGCAAATAAATGACCATTATTTGTAAATTAGAATTTAATGCTTTTATAATGAGGAACTTCAATTTGCTTACAACGCACAATAGCGGAATCTGGCTTTCAACAGTGTACTGGATAGATTTTAATATGTAAGACACTATATAATAAGGTTGCTATAGGTAAATATACTGTATCCATATTTCGGTTTCTCTCACACTCTTGAATAAATACAGAATTATTCACTGACGTGAGAAATTAAAATGAATTTCAAATGTAAGGTCAAAATAGTTGAGCTGGTAACATTCCTTAAGTTAACTATGCTTCTAGTTTGGCTAATCTGGTCTTACAGGGACACTATAGTCACCAAAACAACTTTAGCTTACTGAAGCAGTTTTGGTTATTAGTTCATGTCCCTGTAGTCTCACTGCTCAATTATTTGCCATTTAGGAGTTAAATCACATTGCTTATGCAGCCCAGTCACACTTCTCTGCATGTGGCTTGCACAGCCTTCCTAAATACTTCCTGTAAAGAATCATCTAATGTTAACACTTTCTTTATTACAAATTCTGTTTCATTTAGAGTTCCTTATCTCCTGCCCTGTTAATAGCTTGCTAGACCCTGCAGGAGCCTCCTGTATGTAATTAAAGTTCAATTTACAGAGCAGGAGATACAAACTTTTCAATTAAGTTACATCTGTTTAGAAGTGAAACCATTTTGTTTTCATGCAGGCTGTGTCAGTCACAGCCAGGGCATGTGAGTGGATTAACTCCTAAATGGCAGAGTATTGAGCACTGAAACACCAGAGGCATAGTCTATACACAAAGACTGCTTCATTAAGCTGAAGTTGTTTTGGTGACTGTAGTGCCCCTTTAAACTTGAAATCTCACTTTTATTTCTCATTTCAGTGAATAGCTCTGATCGTCAGTGAGTGTGATTTCAAGGGTGCTTTTCTCCTCCTTCTGTCAGTAAATCTTTAAAATGTCATTTACCTCTTTCCTTCCACAGAATAGTTCTCACAATGTCACTAGAATCCCTTTCCCCATGCCACACTCCCAGAATCATGTATACATGTTTAGCTACTTTTGTTTATATTTCATTGCTAATTTTTTTCCCCACAAAACCTCACTCACCCTCATTTATATACTCCAGGAAAGTTTGCTAGCCTGTAGAGGAACAATTTTCTATGCTGGGAGCCACTGGCCAATGATTTATAGTAGCACTATAGTGTTAGGAATACAAACCCCCCATGTGAGTGTTTGAAAGGAGAATATTACTTAACTTTTAGCCTTTGCCACACTGCTCTCCTTGCTGCCGCGCCACCTCTTTGGCTGTAAGCATGAATGTTGATGATGTTAGCCAATCCAGTGGTCCCCCCCCCCCCATAGGGAAGCACTGGGAGGCTAGAGCGCATGCACAGCAAAACTTGCGCTATGCTAATCAAATCAAAATCTGTAACTGAGTTTAATTCCGTTATAGCAGAGGAACCTCCTCTAGAGACGGTCTTCCTTACAGCAACTTAAGGCGTTTTAACCCTCAAAGGTAAACATGGCTATTCTACAGACACATCTCTGAAAATGTCCAGCTGGACGAAACGCATAGGATTTTTAAATTACATTGTTTTCATCCATGTTTGTGTTCTGCACTGTATCTCGCTCTTTCCAGATTACAGGAACTTATTTTGGAGATCTAGCTGCCACATCTTGACACCACTATTTGTGGAGATATGCTGATATTCCATTTGAAGAGATATCCAGGAAGAGCTCCATCACCATACATTGCTACCCTACATAAGGGAGATATGCCTTATTTTCCAGCTCTCTAGTGAGTTCTCTACCACCTCTTCCCCCAATTTCTTTGTCCCTATGGTATTAACTATAAATATTTTTTTCATTTGGAGATGATTGGCCAGCCTAAGGCACACCTGTGCAATAATCATGCTGTCTAATCAGCATCTTGATATGCCACACCTGTGAGGTGGATAGATTATCTCGGCAAAGGAGACAGGCTCACTAACACAGATTTAGACAGATTTGTGAACAATATTTGAGTAAAATAGGCCTTTTGTGTACATAGGCCTTTGAGTTCAACTCATGAACAATGGGGGCAAAACAAAATTGTTGCGTTTATAATTTTGTTCAGTGTAAATAAGACTGCAGGAACATTTAAATGGACTCTCCAGTGCCAGGAAAACAAACTGTTTTCCTGGCACTGCAGGTCCCTTCTCCCTCCCACCCCCCATCCCAGGTTGCTGAAGGGGTTAAAACCCTTTCAGTGACTTACCTGTATCCAGCGCCGATGTCCCTCGGCGCTGGTTCAGGGTCCGCCCATGCTCCTCCCCCGCCGACGTCATCTGGCGTGGGAGACCTATTGCGCATGCGCGGCCGGCGACGGGGGAGACGCGCATTAATCCTCTCCATAGGAAAGCATTGAAAATGCTTTCAATGTTTTCCCTTGGAGATTTCAGCGGCGCTGGAGGTTCTCACATAGCGTGAGGACACCCAGCGATGCTATAGCACAGATCTGTGCTATAAACCCGGAAGTGCCCTCTAGCAGCCATTAGAGGAGGAATTAACCCTGCAAGGTAAATATTGCAGTTTATGAAAACTGCAATATTTACACTTGCAGGGTTAAGGGTAGTGGGAGTTGGCACCCAGACCACTCCAATGGGCAGAAGTGGTCTGGTTGCCTGGAGTGTCCCTTTAAGTAGATAGACCTCAGATCTCAGCGTGTCAAGGAGTGCCAGTTTCTGGGCTCACTTGATATGGCAATCTGTGGTGGCTACAGTGCTTCATGTCTCCTCGTTGTTGGTGTGAGGGTCAGCAAGATGGCACCTGCCATGGGGACTCCATGTCAGTATGCAGGGAGGAGAAGGAGGGACTGTGGGCAAGGTGAAGGAGGCAGTGTAGGGACAGGTATGTAGCCAAGATGGCGCAATATATAGCTCCCAGTGCTCTGCCTACGTGGGAGGGTGCTGGTCACGTGACTTTGTCAGTCTATTTAATGCAAGTGCGCCCCCAGACAGTGCTTGGTTGTTCAATGCTACTTGTTCCTGATTCCTGATGTCTGTATTCTCCCAGAGATTTTCATGTTTCCTGACCTGCTCTCCAGTTATTGATTTCCCGGTTCCTGCCTTCAGCTTTCCTCCAGACCTCACTTTCTCACTGCCTGCTACGGCTATATGAGTGCTTACCTCTAGTCTGCTCCCTCTGGGATACCATTGCCTTGTACCTTGTTCCTATTAAAGGTCCCTGTGCCACCACTGACCTATGAGGGACCTATTCTCTCCTCCAGGTGACCTGAGTGTTGTTATTGTAAAGGAGTGCCGTTCTGTTGCAACAGAGTTTCTTATTTGCTATTGGGCTCCCAGAGGGTTGTCACGTAGAGGAGGACTGGCTGGGGGACTTTAAAATAAATGACAGGGGGTTGGCAAGTCACAGTTTAACTCTCTTCCCCCTCCCGTGGGCAGCAGGTGAGAGCTATTTGATAAAATAAACAGGAGAAGTGAGTCTTGGCAGTCAGAGCTCTCTAATTGGTTGGCTTACTAGCGAGAGTGCAATTTTCCAATGAAATGTAATAGCTGACATAGTGTGGGAAAGCCTTTACAAGCGCTTTCCCCACTATGATTATGTTTGTGTTTATTTTGCAAATCCAAAGCTTTGGGAATTTTCATTAGTTGCCTTGGTTATAATGGATTTTAATTTGGTCTTTTTAGGTGCTGAAAAACAGAAAATTTCAGTGGGCAAATATTTTCTATAAGTGGAGCTTAGGCAAAATTCTATTCAGTTGCTAAATGAATTTGCCCACAATCCATCAGTCAAAAGAATCTCACAGATGAGCAACCTGCAGACAGAGGGAGAGTTGACTTTTTTTATTAAGAGATGGCGTGGGGCTTAAATAAAAGAAGAGGGAGGCAGATACATGCTTCCCCTTGCATGGCTGTCTGCAAAAGAGAAGCTCATTGTGGCAAACCTAGCCACTTCTGGACTATAGTTACTAAAGGTTGTCCGTAGGCTGAATGTGTACTGTGTATTTTAAACTGTGTATGTGATGTATTATGGCCGTTCGCATGCTGGCAGCCGTACGCTGCCAGCATACAAAACCTTTCGTTCGACGAAACACGGCTACCCGGGCCATTCGCCATACGAATGCGGGCTCCCCGGGTTGACCACCCACTCACAAGTCGTGTGGCACCAATTAACCGATTGCAACAATGTTGCAATCGGTAATTAAGGGCTCTCCTAGGTGGCCGTCGTTCGGCTACCGACCATGCGGCGGTCGGCCATCTTGGATCCTTTGTCTCTGCAGCGGTGTTCGGTCGTCGAGAGCCTGGAACTGAAAACGGCTACTCAATGATCCGAACACCGCTGGACTTCCAGAGCGTTTGGGAGTTCCGCGTTCGGCACATTCTGTTCCCCATCGATGTTCGGTAGTTTTAAACCGAACTCGATGTTTTAATGTATTTAGTGCGGCGTTCGGTTAGTTTAGCTGGGATCGGAGCGGTATTCTCACTAAATATGCCCGCCGACCCCAGCTATCTACCGAACGGTCATTCGTCTAAAAGCAAGTAAAATTGTGTAAAATATGGATTTCTGTATAAATTGCCGTTTTTGCTGCACGAGGGGATAATCCACTTAATCGTCCATTTTGGTGGGAGTATCCCTCTCGTGCAGCAATGCCTGTTGGGATAATCCTGCTGCCTGATGGGAGAAATCCCCTGCACGATCTGTAAAGAAACCCCTTGCAAGGGGAACTGCATAAATATGGAAGTCTGTGAATAAAGCAAGTTAGTTGACTCCCAGACTGTGTTTCGTCCGGTTATTGGGAGGATTGGGGAACTTGTCTTACTTTTCAGCGCTGACTGTGGATGTACCTGTGTAACCAGCGGATATCGGGGAGTTTTACTATTGCCCTCCGCTACACTCATTATGCCAGGCATAATTTTTGCTCAGAACTGGCTTTAGGCTGCCTGAGTCACGTGTGCCGCAGGTGCAATTAGGCATGTTTCAAGCAGAAATGCTACGCATGCATATTCCTACCAGGACCACTTCTAAAAGCTATATCATTCATATTAAAGGTCCACTATAGGCATCCAGATCACTTCTTTTCACTGAAGTGGTCTGGGTGCATTGTCCCTGTCCTCTTAACTCTGCGAACTAAAACAGTGCAGTTTTAGAGAAACTGCAATGTTTATTGCAGGATTCAGACTGCCTCTAGCGGCTGTCTACCAGACGGCCACTAGAGGCACTTCCTGCTGTTTCGTGGAGTTTAACTTTGTGAAATGACACTGGAGGTCCTCACGCCTTAAATGCATCTTGAAAAACCCCATCTGAAAGCATTGATTAATGCTTTCCTATGAGAAAGGCGTAATGCGCATACACCCATCGTCGTGCATGATCCTTAAGCGCTCACCCTTGATGCTGACGTTGGAGATGAAGCCAGCACCAAGGGACTTCAGCGCTAGAATCCGGTAAGTATTATTATTATTACTGGTATTTATTTAGCACCAGCATATTCCGTAGCGCTTTACAAAATTATCAAAGGGGGAGATTTAACAATAAATGAGGCAATTACAAAAACGTACAGGAACGATAGGTTGAAGAGGGCCCTGCTCAAACGAGCTTACAGTCTATAGGAGGTGGGGTGTAAAACACACCAGGATAGGAAATAGCAATCAAACAAGGTGGAGTGAAGCAGAGCTGGAAGAGAGAGTAAAGTGCTGCCCTTTAGGAGAGAGCAAGGGACAGGTTTGTGAAGTAGAGGTTACTCTGGGAGGCCATACGCTTTCCTAAAGAGAGAGGTTATAGTAAAATAAGTAACCCTTTCGTGGCTGGGGAGGGGGGAGAGGGGGGGGAAGAGGGCTTTAGTGTTATAAGTACAATTTTGTATTCCCAAGACTATAGTGTTCCTTTAACTTTCACACAATAATCATAATAAAATAACATAATAATTAGATGTGGCTTTTAGGTTGGAAGAAATTATGGGAATTGTAGTCCAAAAGAACTCTCTGGACACCACTATGCAACAATACTGGACTACAATTTTCCACAGACAAATAGTTGGACTTCAGTTCAATATTGGATAAATCATATGTTACCTAGTTCCTGAAGTTTATTGAATTAACAAATTGTGAATATGTAAACAGTACCTGTCCAGTTTGAAGAGTGTATGACTGTCTTTTACAGCAGATTCTTTTGCATTGTCCGTCGACATTTCATTAAAAAGAGAAACAGCTGCTGGCGGCAAGATTTTTTTTTTTTTTTCCATTTCCTCATTCTTTGTTTCAATTGTTCTAAACTGCACAGACCAGTTGAAAAGGAACTGTTAAACTTGATTGTTCTGACAGTAAATATTGCCAGGGCAGAGATAAGTGCTTAGAAAGGCGTGTCAAAAAAAAACAAAAAAAAACAGTAAAATTGCAGCATAGCAAATCTCTATCTATCCTGAACAAAATTCTAAACGCAACACTTTTGTTTTGAATTCAAATATCTAAGATTTTTTTCTATGTACGCAAAAGGCCTATTTCTCTTAAATATTGCTCACAAATCTGTCTAAATCTGTCTAAATCTTCTCCTTTTCCGAGATAATCCATCCACCTTACAGGTGTAGCATATCAAGATGCTGATTAGACAGCATGATTATTGCATGGGTGTGCCTTAGGCTGGCCACAATAAAAGGCCACTCTAAAATTTGCAGTTTTATCACACAGCACAATGCCAAAGATGTTCGCAAGTTTTGAGGGAGCGTGCAACTTGCATGCTGACTGCAGGAATGTCCACCAGAGCTGTTGCCCATGAATTAAATGTTAATTTCTCTACCATAAGCTGTCCCCAAAGGCATTTCAGAGAATTTGGACATCCAACCGGCCTCACAACCGTAGACCACGTGTAACCACACCAGCCCAGGACCTCCACATCCAGCATCTTCACCTCCAGGATCGTCTGAGACCAGCCACCCGGACAGCTGCTGCAACAATTGGTTTGCATAACCAAAGAATTTCTGCACAAACTGTCAGAAACCGACTCAGGGAAGCTCATCTGCATGCTCGTCGATCGTCGTCCTCATCGGGGTCTCAACCTGACTGTAGTTCGTCGTTGTAACCGACTTGAGTGGGCAAATGCTCACATTCCATGGTTTCTGGCACTTTGGAGAGGTGTTCTCTTCACGGATGAATCCCGGTTTTCACTGTCCCGGGCAGATGGCAGACAGAGTGTATGGCGTTGTGTGGGTGAGCGGTTTGCTGATAACATTGTGGATTGAGTGGCCCATGGTGGCGGTGGAGTTATGGCAGGGCCGGATTAACACAGGGGCTGATTTATTTTCTTTTTACTTTATTTTTTTTAACACACTACTCTTAGATTTGCCACTTGACTGGTATTTTGCTGGTACAGCCAGTATTTAAAAGCTGCCTGGCCGTGCAGAGACATTACTCTGCACTACCAGCAACGGCCAATAGGGGTCACTGTGTGTGGAGCGAAGCAGGGGTAGGAAGTTACAGCATCTCCCTCCCTGCCTCTCTCTACTCACTGATCCGCGGGGGAGCAGCTACACAGCACAGGGAGTCCAGACAGCAGAGACAGCCTACAGCTCAGGTAAGTGAAGGATGGGGGTAAAGGCAGAAAGGAGACATGGGGGTAATGGGACATATGGGGACACTGAGACACTAAGGGATACTGGGAAACATGGGGAAGACACTGAGACACTAGGGACACTGACTGGCAGACATGGGACACTGAGACACTGGCTGGGAGACACTGAGACACTGTGATATGGAGACACTAGAAAAACAGTGTCCCCATGCCTCCCAGCCAGTGTCTTAGTGTCCCATGTCTCCCAGTCAGTGTCCCTAGTGTCTCAGTGTCCCCATGTCTCCCTATGTCCCCATGTCTCCCAGTGTCCCCAAATATCTCCCAGTGTCCCCATGTCCCCCAGCCAGTGTCCTTGTGTCAATGTCCCCATGTCTCCCAGCCAGTATCCCTAGTGTCTCAGTGTCCCCATGTCTACCAGTGTCCCCTAATCTCTCAGTGTCTGTGTTCCCATATCTCTCAGTGTCCCTAGTGTCTTAGTGTCCCCAAATGTCTGTGTCCCCATGTCTCCCAGTGTCTGTGTCCCCATGTCTCTGCGTCTCTAGTGTCTCAGTGTCCCTAGTTCTCCCAGTGCCCCCAAATGTCTCAGTGTCCCCATGTCTCCTAGTGTCTCCATGTCTGTATCCACAAGTGCCCCCATGTCTCCCAGTGTCCCCAAGTGTCTCTCAGCGTCCCCATGTCTCACTGCATCCCCTAGTATCCTAGTGACATGGGGATACACTGAGACATAGGGACCCTGGGAGAAATGGGGACACTTAGACACTGGGAGACTAGAGGACTGGACGACATGAGGACACTGACTCTGTGATACATAGGGTCACTGAGACACTGGGTGACTTGGGAGACTGGGAGACAGGGAGACACTGAGAGCAATCCATCTATACAGCAGAATCAAACTATGAGTAGTTTGTTGGTGATTTTACAGAATTTTCTCTTATGTCACTCCTTGTGATTTACATCATGTGATGTCACGCATACATGATTAATTATACAAATTATTAAGGCCAGTATTTTTTTTTTCCAAGAAATGTGGCAACCCTAACTACTAGACATGTGCAATTCGTTTCATTCTGAATGTCAATTCGGACTAATTACAGGAAATTCGGATACTTCCAAATGTCCGAATGGCTGAATTACCGAATTGACGAAGTTCCGAAGTCCGGAAGTTCCAAAATTGCAGAATTTCCGAAGTGTTGAAGTTCTGAAGTTGCCGAAGTGTGGAAGTGCCGAAGTTCCAAAGCACAGTATTGCCGCAGTACTAATATACCTACCCAGTGGAAGAATGAAGAATGTTACACTGTATACAAGTTTAAATAAAAAGTATACAAACATAGCCAGGATTCAGCTGTAAGCATTTGCAACACTTACAACAATCAAGTAACACACATTCATATAAAATGTAAGTTACTTAGGCAGTCAATGGTATGACAGAAATAAATAAGTAGATAACTCCCTAATTCCCACGGTATTAGGGAGCTAGCTACTAAAAGGCTGAAAGACCTAAATTGGTCTTTCATCCAAATTTACTAATACTAAGCAAAGATTACTTAGTATTAGCAAATTATGCCCCGAGTTCTTTGGAATTTTCCCACGTTGTGTAATTTGACTCATAACTCTCTGATTGGTTACTTTCAATTAACCAGAGTGTTGTTATAAGTTAAATTACACAGCGTGGGAAAATTCCAAAGAACTGGATTTCAAGCTAACCAATCAGAGTGCTGTGACAGGTAAATGTAGAGACATTTACCTGTCAGCACTCTGATTGGATGGCCTAAACCAACCAACCAGAGTGCTCTGAGCCTAACTGCTGGCGGGGCAAGGCTTTATAAGCCTTCCCCCGCCATGCAGAGCTCAGTCTGCGTGGAGCCCTCCATGGGTGAAGATGGATTTTTTTTATTTTTGCGCTGTTTTCTTTTCCCAGAGTGCAACGGTTATTATGGATTTTTATTTAGCCTTTTTAGGGCTCAAAAAAGAAGATTTTAGAAAAAGGAAGACATCAAATGGTAAGGTTTTTTTTTTTACAGGTACCTAGTTAATGGTCCCCCCTCTTTATTTTTAGGGTGAGGGGGGTAGGTAGGGGTTAATTCCTTTTATCGAAGTGGTGACTAAGGGTTTGGGGACCCCTAGTCACCTGGGGGGGGTTATATTTTTATTTAGGGCCCCCACCTGCCGCTTAGGTGTGGGGGCCGGGGCGGGAGGACAATAGGTCCCCCCTATTGGTATTAAGGGCTCCCACCAACCGCTCAGGGGTGGGGGCCGGGGTTGAAGACAATAGTTCCCCCCCTTATTCTTACTTAAGGCCCCCACCCGCCGCTCAGGGGTGGGGGCCGGGCGGAGGACAATAGGTCCCCCCTTATTCTAAGTTAGGGCCCCCAACTGCCGCTCAGGGGTGGGGGCCGGGGAGAGGAGGACAATAAGTCCCCCCCCTTTTCTGATTTAGGCCCCCCCGCCGCTCAGGGGTGGGGGCAGGGGGGAGGACAGTAGGTTTGGGGGCCGGGGGGAGGGGGCAATAAGTCCCCCCTTTAGTTTAAAAGCCCCCACTTGTGCTGCTCGGGAGGGGGACACACGTTTTTTTTTTGTTTGTTTTTTTAACAGTGAGCAGCCACAGGCGGTATAGTGAGTAGGGGCAAATTCTACTAATACTAAGTAATTTTTACTTAGTATTAGCAAATTTGGCTGAAATACCAATTTAGGTCTTTCTGCCTTTTGGTAGATAACCTCCTAATACCGATCCAATTATCTCACAGGCAGAGGGAAGGGATTGTATGTTTGTTGTGGGAGTGTCGTACATTTAATTACTGCTCTGATTGGTTTGTAACAATTGTCATCCTGTCCCACACAAGGTCCACGTGGGTGTTCCCTTGCATAGGGACTTGCATAAAAGGCCAGCTGTGGCTCCCATTAAATGAGATGCTTTACCCCTTCATGAAGTCTTGGCTCATGTTTGGGTGATTGGAGAAGTTCGTGGAGTCTACGGTGCTTATGGTGTCTGGTGGAGTGCTTGGAGCCCTCGGTGAGCACTAGGAGCATCGATTGACGGAGGTACCCAGTCGGGTGCCAGGCGGTCCGTCACAGCATTGAGTCAATGTTTTTCTATGAGGAGTTGCTGATTGGCAAGGGCTGTGTTTGGCTTGCGCTTACTCTGCCCCAAATCTGCTACCTTGACATTCTTAGCCAATACTATGGGAAAGCATTGTGATTGGCTTTGAGCAACACTTCTGATAATGTCAGGCAAGCAGGCAGTTCAGGGGCAGAGCGAGAAACAGCAGCAGACTTGAATAAAAGTAATATTTTACTATATTTAGGGGAGCCAGATGGTGGTTTTAACACTGTAGAGTCAGGAATACATGTTTGTGTTCCTGACCCTATAGTGTCCCTTTAATATGTTTTAAGTGAAAGATTTATTATGAATCTCATAACCACTACTGCCCGCTGGGGAAAATCGTTTTACTCATGGTCATACAGTAGCCACTGACAACATCCAGCTTCTGCTGAGCTGCAGAAGTCTATTACAACAGTTGTTTATTGTGAGAGCGTCTGCTGATAGCCAATTAATTCAATTTTGGGCATCGAAACATGCACATAATTGATATTAGACGGTACAGAACACTTGCTCCTGGCTAGATAATAAAGCCCCAATGCAGCTGCTGGAGGTGGAGTCACCAGAACCAGAAGCTCAATATGTGCAACATTTCAAAACATGGTCCCCATAGATCATTACCTCTTAAATTTACTGATTGTGATTATCATATCCTTTTAAATATGTAGTGAATAAGCCTGGTAGTTATTTTGCAACTAAAGGACACAAGAGAATAGACATTTTCTTTCATTTATTTTTAATCAAGGAAACAAAAAACCTTTTATACAAAGGGGAAAACATCATAATCGACAGGAAGATTCACTATCCTCGAAATTGTAGTGAATTAAAATTCGATGCAAAATGTAGACAAATTGATTATAGTCAGCACTGAATTGTAGCAAATTAAAATCTGGATGGCAAGATTCAGGCAAAACAAAACAACAATAAATAAGTGAAATTTAGGTCTATTTACTAAACACTGGATGTTAAATGCACTGATTTTAAAGTTAAACCCACATATATCCAGCCAAATGTAGCAAATTAATTTGGGATGACAAAATTCCAACTGGAATTGGCTTTAGTAAATATGACCGGATTTGGACATTTGCAAAGCACTTATTGTAATGGTAAAAAAACAAATGCATCTAGTACCGCGGCTAGTGAATGATAAATTGTTCTATTTACCTGTTTTTACTACTAGCAGCCTGTGGGCAACTCGATCGCCTCCTGTACCCACTTGTGGCTAGCTGGTGAGACCTCAACAATAAGATGTGGAAGGAAAGATCTTCCAGCTAAGATGAGGCAGAGAGTAGGATATGGACTCCCCCAGTAAGAGAATCCAAATTCATTATAGCCAAGAGACTAAAAAGTGGTCATTATAACCCACATATTTGTGATAGTGGCGCCTTTACTTGTATCTCTATATATCTTTATATTTATACACCTTTTGTATCTACTGTAATGTAAACACTGCCTTTGCTCTGATAATACAGTGATTACTGCAGAAAAGATTGCAGGTAATGATTATACTCACTAGAACAAATACAATAAGCTGTAGTTGTTCTGGTGACTAGAGTGTCCTTTTAATACATTTGTATCAAGCTAATTTATATTTTAAACAATTTTAAAATATATTTAAACTCATTATACACATTTTACTGTGAGGGGTTACAAAAAATACAAAAAGCATTCGGAATTTTTTTGTTAAGCAAATAATCCTGTCAGATTTTAACTTGCTACAAGTCTAGTGAAAGTGAACCAAAGGAAGGCGAAAAAACTTGGACATACCAATTGATATATGTCCAAGTAAAAAATTCCTTCCTGATCCCATATTTAGGCGATCGGCTACAAATCTATCCCTGGATCTGTATTAAATGTATTTCATACTAATCTTACTCATCCCTATCCTTTTATACATTGCCATCTTCTTCAGACCATGTTCATGCTTAGTACTGCTGGATGGACTGCATGCCTGGAAAACAAATACATTTAAATGTTAGCATTGTCCAATAATATCCTGAAGGCTTCAGTTTGTTCTAACAATAAGGGTTGCAAGTACATGTTTATGCTAAACACTGACTGGCTTCAGAGGCTGCAAGCACTTGCTGTATTCCCTCAGCTTATTATGATGTAAGATGCATAATGACATAACTGTTTAGTTGCAACCTTATAAGGTAAAATGGCACATCAATGGCTTGTTTTTTTTTTTTATCCATTGATAAACAGTTTGTACACAAAAATGTAAGACCTATTGATAAACCATATTTTATACAATATATGGAATTGAAAATATTGTGTGTAGTAAAAGGGGATATAGAATGTGTGGGTAGAGGGGATGTAGTGAGTTGTGTGTGCATATGAGCTGTAGTGTAGTGCAGTGTGTAAGGGATATAGTGGATGTAGTGTGTATGGGAATTTGTAGAGTTGGATAGGGGCTGTGTTGTGAGGCGGTGCCAGATGGGAGAAGGTTTTTTGAATTATTATTATTTTATATATTTGTTTTGTTTAACGTTACTCCTCTTCCCCTTTTGTTACCTTGGGCTAGGGAGATAACGTTACCAGTGATATTTAGTGACTATAGCCTGTACCACCACCGGGTGCAGACTAGTACACTCTTCTTGCAAGCTTTGGCACTGTGTAGTATCAGAGTGTTACCTTGTCAATCAGGAACTCATAGAAGGATTACTTTCAGTCTGTACCCTGCAAAGGTGCAAAATGAGACTCTCAGTTTGCATCTTTGCAGGGTACAGACTGAAAGTAATCCTATTCAATTAAGTAAAACAGTAAATATTAAGTATATTCTTTTTAGATTTAATTTAGTGTCCTCGTTCTCATTAAAGGAGATTTTACGTAAAATGTTCTCAATAAGCCAAAAAGACTGTATCTAAACTTTTCTTAAAGGAACACTATAGTCACCATAACACCTTCAGCTTAATTAAGTAGTTTTGCTATATAAATCATGCCCCCTGCAGTCTCACTGCTTAATTCTTTGCTATTTATGAGTTAAATCACTTTGTTTCTGCAGTTCTATTGTGCTTTATAACCCACCTCCTCTAGACTGTAAGCTTGTTTGAGTAGGGTCCTCAACTAAATATTGTTCCTGCTACACTTCGTTATTGTCTTATTTGGTAAATTCCCCTTTTATTGTAAAGCACTGCGGAATAAGCTGGCACTATATAAATGTCAATATTAATAATAGTCACACCTCCCTACTTGTGACCTACACAGCCTTCCTAAACACTTCCTGTAAAGTGAAATCTAATGTTTAAACTTCCTTTATTGCAGTCTGTTTAATCTAGCATTTCTTTTTTTTTTTAATTCTTTATTTTTGTTGTGCAAGTAGGTACATTGTTAGGTCAAGCACCACAACAGCGCACACTTTGAGTACACGGAAAACGGTGGCAGCAGTACATGCACATTTTTTAAGTTTAAGTTTTAACAGTTCTATCTAATCCAAGAAGTATGCTGAACAATAGGTAGTGCATAAGGTAGGTAATGGTGAAAAGTTAAGGAGTCATGCCTGTGAAGGCTTTCTAGGTATAACAAAGAAAAAGTAACGTATATGGATAACATTGAGTATGAGCCGGTGCGTTGCTAGGGTGAGGCTACGTACATTATTACGAACATGAACATTTTAAATAAAATAAGACTGGTTATAAACGGTGGTGGGTTCGTAGCTAGTAAAATATTTGTATTGGCTTACGTGAAGTGTCTTTAGAAAAGAGTGGCTGATATATAGATTGTATGTGTTGCCGATACAATTTAAACGTGCTTGAGAACATGTGCCGAACTAAATGGTTTAACGATAACAATTTGTGCCTAGTCACCTGAGAGGTTTATCATGAGCATGGAGTTCAAATATATACAACTGGTGGCATAGGCTGCTTACGAATAAAAAAACGGCCTGGTTGTGCTTTAAGTGTAGAATGTAGTGTACTATAGCCAGCATGTTGTCAGACATGGCAAGAACGCTGTCAGTACACCTCTGCACAGTGTCAGTGTGGAAGGTATACTGGTGTGTTGCTTGTGTAAATCAGGCAACATAGATTTAAGCATCACTAGAAATCAGACTGCCTAAATATTATTTAACGTTGAGTAACATGCTGGATTACACGTGCAATAAATGCAATAAATGACACCCAGTGAGATCGCTTAACTTATGTGTCACAAGCAGTAATACGTCAAACAGAGATAACATAACGTGGCATATAATTATACAGCACATTTTTAGTTGTATGAGAGAATCTAATAGGGTCTGTCGTTTCAACAGTGTGCTAAAAATGTAGACAGTTTAAACCTTTGCATGGGTAAGTGTACAGCGCTTAGTTTTGATTTAAGAGAAGGAAACTAAAAAGGGGAAAAGGAAAAAGAGAATAGTCTTGTTTTAGCTGGTGAGTATCGTGTACGAATTCTCGTGTACTAGTGTATCAGTATTGCAGTAACTGATGGCATCGTGTGTGATACAGGCGGGGTGTTTGGAGGCATTCAATTTGTTAGCTGATTGACGGGTAGCCCCCTAAGCTTATTCATTAGAAGAGTTTAGGTAAGTGAGACAGCCATGCAATGAAGCCGCCAGGCTGTATAATGTATGTTGACGGTTGGTGCCTGTTCGCTTATAATATTTTGGGTATTATGGGTTTGAGTGTGCAGCCTTCACAGAGGGAGAACACTTACGGGATATGCTAGGGGCTGCGGGTAACATGTTGTGCCGACAGCAAAAACACAGAACTGGTAGTGTAGCAGTCTATGCCGTCTATGTCGCGTGTGTTAAAGGGGGCTAGGTTGGACATGTTTACTGCCGCAGGGGTGGAGTTTAAGGTTATGGTTGTTTGGTGTTGCGTTTGCAAGAGAGTTAGCAGTCGCGCAGCTTTAGACTGGATAGCGTAGTTATGTATGGGTGTGCTGTATTTGCCTAACATTGTGGCTGTACATGTTTAGTGAGATGGATTCAAACTGGCTTGTGTATGCGTTTCTATTCGCGCCCTCCTCAGTGGGCGATTGTTTAGTGATCATAGTGTAAGTAACCAGCGAGGTAATATCCAGTACAACGTTATAAATCACTGGAGTTATATCTGAACACAAATGGAGTAAGGAGAGAAAATGTATAACATTACAAGCGAGGGTGAATGTTAGCTAGGGGTTACATATATTGATGACTCGTCGAGCTAGAGTGAGAGAATGAGAGTCCGTAAAGTCCAACTCTGTGACAAAAAAAACCAAAAGGGCAAATATCTACTGGGCTCCATATATATAGCCGAACTCTTCTGTGGGGCACAGCTGAGCATCAGATTTTGCTTACGGTACTGGTTGCCTCACGGCAGAGTCAATGAACAGGTTGATTTCGAGCCATTGGTCTAATAGCCCACAGAAGTCCCACAGAAGTTTAGTCGTGCGATGCAGACATTGTGAGAATTGGGCAGAACTGAGAAATAAAATGATAATTTAACTTTAAAAGTAAACACCAGTACATAACCCAAGCTCTTTGCTTTCTAAATGTCACATCCGTCGTGACTGCAGTGGTGGCTTACTGTGATCCCAGGCAGGGGCACGTACGGTTTTTGCATAGTGTAGCAAGGGTAAGTCAGGCATTTACTTGGGGCCCCGTCCTCCGGACCGAAGATAAAAGGGTATGCGGCAGGATACTTCTGCGGGTAGGCAGCTTGTGGTCTTAGGTTGTGACTGCGGCATATGCGTCAGGGGTGGAGTGCTGGGGGACGAAAGGAGTAATCCGCTCTGGATTCCAGGAGTGGGTGCAGGCTGGGGAGTTGTTATTGGTACCTGCTGGTCCTACTGGGAGTAACGAGTCCTGGGGCAGGTTCAAGGAATTCAGCATGGTCGGAGCGTCCTGGATGTCTCGGATGGTGTAGATGTTCGATCCTCGTTGGACTCGATCCTCGTTGGACTGTCAGTGCTCTGAGGTGAGCGGTTTGAGCGATCTTCTCCAGGCCAGGGTGCCATTGGACAGATCTGCATAGAACGAGAGATCCATATTCTCGAAGCGGTAGGGGGTTTTACCGCGGAGGGAGGCCATTATCGCCGCCTTGTCCCTGCCACTGCGTAGGGTGACAATGACGTCCCTCGTAGCTGTGGGTGGTGCTCCTTTCGGTTTGGGGACTCTGAAGACCTCTTCTGGGGTGGTCGCGGCGGCCTGTCTGTGTGGCAAGATTGTTAGTAGCAGGCGCCCCATGAGGTTCGGCAGTTCTGTCCCTGGGATGTCCTCAGGGACTCCCCTGATTTTGATGTTAGGGCTCCGCCTAGCATCCTCCAGTTCAGCGAGGCGGTGTTCGCATTGTTGGGTTTGCTGTTTCAGGTCCAGCATAGTGTGCTGCAGTGTGGCTATGGTTTGGGCCTGCGATTGTGAGGAGCCCTCCAATTTGGTGATGCGGCCTGTCAGGCCTCTGAGGTCTGCACGTAGCGCTGTGACATCGTCATGGAAGCTTTTCTTCAGATCCTCCAGCAGTGTTTTCATGGTCGCTGTGGTGTATGGGGCCGAGTCTGCCTCCAGTCCTTGGTGTTTTACCTTCCGTGGTGGGTAAGAGGGCTGTGGGTGCACCTCCTCCGCGTCGTCAGACATCTCCTCCGAGAAGTCTGAGCACACGCCATGTAGTGCCGCCATGCTTGATGCAGTGACTCCACGTGTTTGCTTCCACATCTCCCCGATCGTGAGGCCCGGAGCGGGCTTGTTTGGTATCGTTTTTTTCCCCCCCCTTTCTCCCCATGTGGTCCTGGGGTGTTTGCCTTTCGGGTGGGTTGTGGGGTAGGTTGTTCTGCGTGTTTTTCCCCGTGTGAGCTTCGGAGCTCGCTTTGCTTGCGACCGTTCTCCTCGGCGTTCAGGCTCCGCCCCCCATCTAGCATTTCTTAAGTCATGCAATGCTAATAGCCTGCTACACCTTGCAAGAGCCTCCTGTCTGTGCTAAAAACTCAATTTACAGAGCAGGAGATAAAACATAAAATCTAAAGTAAGTTAACATCTGATTGAAAGGTAAAATATTTCTTCCATACAAGCTGAGTCACAGCCAGGGGAGGTGTGGCTATGGCTGCATGAACGGAAACAAAAGTGATTTAATTCTAAATGGCAGAGCATTTAGCAGTGAGACTGCAGAGGCATGATCTATACATCAAAACTGCTTAATTGAGCTAAAGTTGTGTTGGTGGCTAATGGCTATAGTGTCCATTTTAAAGGACAAATCACAGCACAAATAAATGAAAACCACATTTAATCCACATGTTTGATTTGCAGTTTTTGTTAAATTATAGTCAGGGAAATAAGCCTTTCAGCCTTAGAGTGTCATCTTTAATTATTGAAGACTGGAACATTAAAATGTTGCACAAAGCTTTTTAGTTCATTCTGAACGTGGCCTCTCATCAATCTCTGCAATATCAAATATGGGCTGAGTATCGTAAGAGTTGGATTTAAAAGTCAGATGCTATGTTGGAGAGATGACAATCAGAAAAATGTAATACAGAATGGCCAGAATGAATCTTCTTACTGTTTCTGTGCCATACACTGCCTTTCTTCTCTTCGTATGTGTCATGTTTATTTTTTTTTTTATTTATTGACTTTTTTTTGCAAATTATATGCTTACCTTGCATTGAAATAAATGAACTGGAGAATCTTTATAATTCATTTTTTTGTTCTATTTTTTGCAACTGTTTTTCAATACCCCATAATTTGCTATTTGGTAAGTGAACCCCACTACTTTGCATCTTTGTGTGTTTAATAGAATTTGTAGCACAAAGATTATGATTTCCTTGCTTGAGAAAGATATCGTAGTGTTTGGAAACCCTTGTGAGTTTTGCATAGAATAAGTTAGAATCACAAAATGTTTCAGGACAGCAGTGCTTTGGGAGCTAATTTTACTAATACAAACGTTTTTGGCAGGGATAGATCAAGCCTAAAATGTGCCTATATTTTGTATAATGTATTATACTGTGTTCATTGTTCCTAAGATCCAAAGATGCCCAACACAGTTATAAAATGGTGTTTAGGCTTATGAAACCAGCTACTGCTAACAGAGGATTGACAGGGAACCAAGATGGAGGCACGCTGTTCCAGGTTAGAAGTAAATAGAGAGATATAGGTATTGATTTCTACATTTAATTTGATATTTTTTTGCCTCACAAACACACATTTGTTAAATACATCAAATCTGTTAAAGGATCACTAAATGCACCCAGACCACTTAATTTCATATGGTCTGGGTGCAGTTGTCCTTTAGTTTTAGCCCCTCCATCTACAGCATGACTGTTTAGTAGATAGGGCAATGTTTGGATTGATGGGTAAACACATCTCTAGTGGCTGTCATCATCACAGTATTTATAAGTGTAGATGCTGAGTTTCACTCTGCCATGCGACATTGGAAGTCCAGAGGGCGTTGGACATCGTCAAATGAAGCTCATAGGGTAGCATTGGATCCAATACTTCCCTATGAGAAGTGTTTTTACTAGACGTGCACTCACTGGACACCTTGCCCCCCCATGGTCCTCTATGAGCAACGCTTGACATTGTGGGACAAGGAGAGGGCGGTAGCACAGAGTGAGTCTCCATGCTGGAAAAAAGTAAGCAAAACCTTTTTTCTATATATATATTTACAGGTTAAATGGGGGGAGGATGAATCTAAATATGGACTAGTACACAATAGGGTTAGAAATACTTGTTTAGATTCCTAATGCTGCAGTGTTCCTTTAACACATATAATACGTTCTTTAAAATGTCCTATTAACATTGTACTTTGAATGTTGTAAGGTTACTTGCAAAGTGTTAGATGCATTATTGGTGCAATGTAAGCACATAGACACCAATTGCAATTTTGTAATTATTGTAATATGTGAAATATTGCACATTTGATTAATTTCTGGAAAATAGATTGTGTAATTTAAAAAAAAACAAAAAAAACTGTAATTCTGACATGAGTCTGTATGGATTCTCAGTTCTGGCCTGCAAGGCGGTAATTTCAGCTTTGAATCCCTTCAGTTCCATTATTATCCATTAATGTGCAAGGTCAGTCCACCCCTTCACCACATTATTTCCCTGCTGCTTCTTGATAATATAAAGAGATTCTGAATGGACAGCTCAATCCCTCTTCCATTTTAGATTTGATTGTTATGCTATTGCCTGGTGTCCCCGAGAGGCCTCTAGCAGCCTTTCCTGCTCTTTATGACCCTTAAATGCTGGTCTACAATTTCTCCCATCTATTCATAGAATGCAGTTAAAGTCTTCTATAGAGAGATCTTTCTTTCTAGTACAGCACTTAAAGATTTATTCCAAAATGTTAGCTAATACAGAGCACCGGCAACCAAAATAGCAAATTAATTTGATAAATATATCTCCATACCCACTAGTCCATAAATAGGAACAGACACTGTATTTACAGCTTAGCTAACATATTCATTAGTATAGTCTGCCTATAGTGTTCAGTTCCATCAAAGGTTGACTATTTCCTATGCTTCCATTTATCAACCTTGGTGGCTTTATATATTCTGCCTTCTTTCTATCACATTAGAGAATATGCTGCAATGATTTATTGATTTTATCCCCTACTCGTAGTAAAACTGGCAAGAATATTGGCACGATTATACAATATTATACAGTTTAAAGACTTTTTGTTTAATATTTTAGTTATCCAATAATATTTTGTGGTACCCTTCGTAGGAATATTAATAAATATGTCTAGGTTAGTTTCTGTCATCTTTTATACAGATAATTTGTCTTAAATTATAGTTTTTATTGTGTTTAAATGTAGATATAAACTTGCACCCTCTGCTTAAACCCTGCACCCTTATCAGTACCACTACACCGTGCTGTATAATCAACACTAAACATCAAGTGGTATTGTCATAAATGATATAATCCGAGTTGTTATTTCTCTCTTGTTATTGCAGCTACCAATGAACAAGTGCCAAAATCTCCACAGGACTTCTCAGCACTGCACTTGAGGGATCATCCTAGGTCAACCGCCCACTTGCTATGCCCTTGTCCATACCCAAGGAATAAGTCAATTGATCCTGATGTAAAATAATATATATTGATATTCTAAGTTGTGGTAAAAATAAACAACCCACAAGTAGCTAACAGAGAGACTTCATCTTTTAGGTGCCATGTGGATGAGTCCCAAAAGATTGAAACTGTACATGGCTGGGTTCTGATCATTGGTCTTTTTGGATCAAATCCATGCTTGGGATTAAAAAGGTGTGCTTAAAACAGTGTTCCATTGTTAAGGGTGCC
The DNA here is from genome assembly GCF_036172605.1 of Pelobates fuscus. Taxonomy (NCBI): domain Eukaryota; kingdom Metazoa; phylum Chordata; class Amphibia; order Anura; family Pelobatidae; genus Pelobates; species Pelobates fuscus. The sequence continues at coordinate 165,503,431 of NC_086320.1, read as the reverse complement.
TGAAATGCAAGAAGACATGTCAGTATCATTTCTCTCAATTATTGTGTCCAAGGTCCTACTTGATATATGCAAGTAATGTACAACAGTAATTGTTGAATATCTATCTATCTATCTATTCTATTCTATCGAGACAGAGAGAGTCTTGGGAAGGATGCAGGGGAGCAAATTTATTGTTGCCTTGCTAGGCATAAATTAGTGAACTTGACTTTGTGCACTTTGCAAATGTTCCTGCTGCTTTTATGTCCCTAACAGCCCAACATCCTCCTGATTACTGGTAGCAATGTAGCCTATTCCCTATATGTTACACTTACTACATCTATCTCTATTGAGTTTAACCAATTAGCTTTGCATGGGCCAACTTGGCTTGAAAAAGCTCCCAATTAACACATTTTTATGACTGTAATGCCTTACTATGACACTAACATGCCACAATTTATGCTTGATGCATCACTACCTCACCCCTGTAGTAGTCATACCCCTTCATGTGTTGATCTTACGTAGATAAAAGTTGGGAGGTATGAGATTTACTCTGTTGTCTCTTGAAAACATACCAGATGAAGGCCTTTTACTTTTGAAAACTGCAGCTGTAAGCCCAAATCATCATCCATCCCTACATGAAGGCCTTTTAATTTTACTCGGCTCTACCCACCCACGTTCCTTCTAACTATATAGCATGCTCTTCCAGCTGTTTAGAATCACAGCCAATCAGCCCCTCCTTTCCTTCACATGCTATCAGCTGCTACAGTTATACTATTAACTCTCTCTGCCATCATATACAAATCCCTCTGCTACCTCTTCTCTCATCTCCCCAGTTTAACCTTTAAATTGTAAGCTCACGAGCACGGCCCTCTACCTGTTGTATCGGTCTGTTCTTATTGTGTTGTCTTTCCCAATTTTACAGCACTGCAGAATGTTGGCGCTTTATAAATGCCAGTAATAAATAAATAAATATAATCCAGGTTTTCACATTATACAATTGTAATCAAAATTATTCAACCCTCATTGAAAATCAGGTTTATTGTAAAAATTTACAGACTAGCTGTTTTTCACCAATTTTAAACAAATCAAACAAAAGCAATTGAAATAGCTCAACACAACAAATGTTTCAAGTGGTTTCCCCAAATTCAGCTGAAAATGCAACTTATAATGACTTATCCAGTCTCAAAATTAAGCAACCCCTTCATGGCAAACATCGTTAGTACTTAGCAGAGCACCCTTTTGTTTTATGACCTGCTGCAAATTACATGCATAGCCAGGTACCAGCTTCTGGCAGCATTCTTGAGGAACCTAATCCCATTGCACATGAGGAATGGCTTCTAGTTCAGTGATATAAGAGAACATTTCTATTTACCAACAAAACCAGAATTGCTTGGGAAGTTAAGTGGACAACAATATTCAGCAAACTGGATGCATCGTCAGGATTTTGGCAGATTCCACTGGAGGAGCAAAGCATGAAACTCTGCACTTTCAATACTCCTTATGGGAGGTACTGTTACAAACGACTGCCCTTTGGTTTGTGTTCAGCACCAGAAGTGTTTCGTAGTACAATGCAGCAACTTCTAGAACGAATACCGGGCACAACTGTATTCATTGATGATATTCTTATCTGGGGTAAAACCAAGCAAGAACATGATGAAAGACTGAAGATGGTCTTAGACATTGCTAAGTAAAATAATTTGAAGTTCAATAAGACAAAGTGCCAATTCAGAAAAACTTCAATTCAATATTTTGGAGAACAACTCACTGGAGATGGTGTTTTACCAGGCATGAAAAAGTTTAGGGCAATTACTGAAATGCCACAGCCAGAAAATAAGCAGGATATACAACGCTTACTAGGAATGGTGAACTACCTTGGCAAGTTCATACCTAACTTACCAGACAAAACTGCACTAATGCGCCAACTACTCAGAAAAAACTATGCCTGGGAATGGTCAGAGAATCACTAGAAAGAATGGAAGTTATTGATGGAAATGCTTACTACTGCACGATTCTGCAATTCTTTGATCCAAAAGCAAAAACAAAGTTGTCAACTGATGCTTCACAAAATGGATTGGGGGCAGTTCTATTTCAAAATCAAGGCTCGGGATGGATGCCTGTGGCTTATGCACCAAGGGCATTGACGGATACAGAAAAATCATATGCACACATTGAAAAGAAAACACTAGGACTAGTTTACAGATGTGAAAAATGTCATGTGTATTTGTATGGAAGAGTATTCTCAGCAGAAACCGATCACAAATCTTTGATTCACATCTACCAAACGGGCTTGATAGATGCACCTCCAAGAATTCAGCGCTTGTTGCTGAGACTTCAAAGGTATGATTTCACCTTGGACTTTATACCTGGCAGGGAGTTGGTGGTAGCTGATGCTCTGTCTCGAGCTTACTTACCCTTTAACATGGAGGATTTACATTTGCAGAAAGAGGTGACTGTTCATGTCAATCTGATCTTCAAGACAGCCCCGTTTAGTCATGCAATGTGGGCATTAATTGTACAGGCTACAGAAAATTATGCTCTTCTAAGTCTCTTGAAGAAAGCACTTTCTAGTGGCTAATCTAAGACACTAAAGCCAACACTGTATAAACCATACATTTCTGAACTTTCTTTGATAAAAGGGGTGCTTTTGAAAAGACAGAAGATTATTGTACCAGCGAGTTCTCAAAGTCAAATATGGAAAAGACTACATGATGGTCATTCAGATATAGAAAAGACCAAAAGACGAGCTAGAGACATTTTGTACTGGCCAAGCACGAATGAAAACATTGAGACAATGATCACTGAATGCCGGACTTCCAAAAATTCAGACCTCAGTTACCTAAAGAGCCTATACTGGATACAGACTTTCCTTTGGCACCCTGGGAAAAATTAGGAATGGACTTGTTTGTTTTCAAAAATCAGCATTATATCTTAGACATGGACTACTTCTCTAATTACCCAGAGATAGCTTTATTGGAAGATGAGTCAGCAAGTACAGTTTAAAAAAAGTAAAAGCAATTTTGGTGAGACACGGCCTTCCAAGAGTAATAATATCAGACAATGGTCCTCAATTTAATTGTCGAGAGTTTAGGGTTTTTGCCAGAACCTATGAATTTGAACATCGAACATCTAGCCCGGGATATCCACAAGCAAATGGATCAGCAGAAGCTGGAGTGAAGATAGTGAAAAACATACTTCGTAAAGCAATAGAAGCAGACGAGGATCCATGTCTTCTTAGCTATAGATACCCCCTTAAAATATGGGAAGTCACCGGCAAAATTATTGTTTGGCAGACAGCTGGTCACACGAGTACCAGTTTTGAAACCTTGGAAAAGGTTCCCAAAAAAACATGTAATCAAAACCAAATTGAAACTCAGAGAAAAAAAGAATGCATACTATGACCAAGTTGCAAAGCCTATGGAGAATCTTCAGGTACAAACTCCTGTTCGAGTACAAGGTTCAAACCACTGGAATACTGAAGTTATCCAGTAATATTCTCCAAGATCATATGTAGTTTAAACCAATGATGGGCAATGCTTACGTAGGAATCGTAGACATTTGATGGCTATTCCATCAGATCACAACAATTCGACAGTGAAAGAAACCTGTGAAGATACATCAATACTCAATTGCAGAATGAGAATGCCAGAGAAACTTTACAAAGCTCGACTGACTTGCCTGCTAGTGATGCAAAGCAAACAATGTCAGGTCGATATATCAAAAAACGTAATCGTCTCATTGAACAATGTTAAAAGAAACTGAAGTTATTTCACATAGACTACAGTTTAAAATAAAATTGGTACTTTAAGTTTTCTGCTTAAAAAGAAAAAGTGAAATGTGTAATATTGAGATTATCAGTTGGTATGAACCATCTCTAACCTGTTGTTATGTGCACAATGGTACAGTCAGGAAGTGGCTCTTGCATTGTGGGAGTGTGGGTGGCCATTCTTAATAAAGTTTACAGTTATGGAGACATGTGCTTGATCTCCTTATATAAACAAGATAAAACACTACACACTCTGTAATCACATAGAGTGATGTTTGAACACATCCACGTTTAGCCAGAAGAGGGAAGCAGCTAACTGCTTTCTTATGAATAAAAATGTACTTTTGAATCTTTATAATAGAAACCTGAACTGGAAAGCAGTAGGCTGAACCTATATGTGATTGACTAACACAGACAGTAAATGTACTGAATTTTGATCCTTATGTTCTTTTATTAGTTAATTGTTTGACTCTTGCTGCCTTTTGATAACTTAGCACATTTCTTTATAGATTAATTTTAAGTTTAATTACATGCTTTGTCAGCCTCACTGGGCAAAGAATATATAGTTAAACCCTGCAGTGCTTTACACATGAGGAGTTAAAATGGGAGAGCAGGGGAGGGGACTTACCAGTCAGCAGGAGTGGTTCAAAGCCCCTGACTGAATTTCCCACCCTCCCTCCCTGATTTTTGTGGTGGTGTGTTGTGTGGTTTCTATTTGTGTTTTCTTATTGTCACAGCGGGTGCTTTTCCATGGACAGCGTAAGCAAAAGGAAGGAGTATGATGAAAGGTCAACTTGGGGAGACTACAGTCGGCGCAAGGTTGATGGCTAGTGACGGCTGTGTTGGGCAATCATTTCATCTTCTCGAGGAACAATCTAATTTCAAAATTCAGGTCAAAGCAGCTGCATTATAGTCTGAGTATGGCTATTAATTTAAGCAGTTTTGTATTTCAGTTTACTATAATTTACTGGATAGTGAATAAACCCTGTTCAATGCTGCTGCTATCTAAATAAAATTCTCAAGATTCAGTATTTAGTAAAAGAAAAAGTAGACAAACTTATATTTTTTCAGTTGGAAGCATTTCCTTTTTTATTAAATCTGCCTTGCTTTATTTAAATACTTGAAAACAGATTTGGCATTAAAAACGTCTGGAAAAAGAAATAATAAACAAGTGCATACATACTGAAGATTAAAGACAAAATGCTAAACAAATTGATATTATATGTAACTAATAAATCTGATGTAGAAATGAAGCACTTAGTTTAAATCTGGTTTATAGAAAATAGCAATACTCGGATTTCAATAGGTAGTATTCAACTGTGCAATTCGTTTCCCCCGAGATTCTGGTGCGTGGTGGCTTGGAAATAGGAATTTTTGCCAATCACCTGATGGGTCTGAATTCAATTGAACTGCAGTTTGATCTGAAGCAAATCTAGTCTAGTTCAAATTCTCTCAGTGACACTCTCATAGCTTTTTATAATAGAAACACTATTGTTTTTTTTCATTTTTCAGGTTTACCTGTTATCTTTTAAAATAATTTTGCTGTGTATATTACTGTCAGCTTACTCTGTACATAGGAACCCACAAGTCAGTAACAATTATAGATAACAAACTAGGCAACAGTATGGAATGCTGGACTGCCAGTGTAAAAGCTAGTAACGTGGTGTCATGGATAAAGTGGCGAATCTAGGACACATCAAAGGGCAAGCTAATTGAGCGGTTGTCCGTTCTCAGTATTCTCTTGCAGCCTGTTTATTATTTCTCCCCAAGATTAAAATTTAATACAGACGTGGACCCCTTGCTCATGGGGCCTAAGGGGTATCCGCTGTACCTTAGTGACGAGGCCTATTAAGGCCGAAATGATCATCTGAGGTTACTGCACCTCTTTACTGTACCTCTCGTGCAGAGAAAGCATTTCAGATCAGGACAGCTCTTTTATCTGGGATTAGTCTTATATGTATATAGCCTGTGCTCTCTCTGTAATGGCACAAGATGAGCAAGCTACTGGAGCTGTTGTGCGTTCTCAGTACTCCCTTGCATGTTTTTTTTGTTTTTTTTTACTCTGTCCCTGGGAGAAGAACAACATTTGCCTGGATGAGGAATATTTGAAACTGCTTTAAGAAATTGGGAAACATCTGTGTCAAAAGTTAATCCGTTTTCCGGGCGGAGCCTGACCGCGAAGGAAGATGGACACTTAATTCCTGAGCTCCCTCTCCCCATAGCACTATCATCCGCTAACATCGGCAACTCCCTTTGTGTTTGAACCCCTAAAATATACCCCACCGGTGCGACATACAATACCCAACACATTCTATCATCGGTGGAGGAAAAAAGAAGAAGGAACTTACCCCGTCAGTAGCGACGATGTTCCGCACGCCGACTAACTCACAACGGCCTAATAATTCTCAACACCTAGATGAGGAGGAATCAGAACCGGAGGACTACAGCTCGGACCCCACTGCGCCACTCACAATAGGCATCCTGAGGGGAATGCTCCACGAGGCCACGGCCGATATAAAAATGCATGTAGCAGCCGAGATCAACAAGCAACTAGTAGGCCTCAGAGCGGACGTTACGCGCTCGCCAACAGATCCGACCTCGCAGAAACCCACATCTCCAAACTTAAAACCACCACTACTGAGCAGGCCCAGGATATAGCCTATTTTCACGGCCGCATAGCAGCCCTGGAGGACAGCCTTGAGGATCTCAACAACCGCTCAAGGAGAAATAACATACGGATCCGGGGCTTACCTGAGTCAGTCACTCCAGACCAACTAATTCCCACTCTAAAAGATATCTTTAGAGCACTCCACACCCCCCACCCAACCCTCTTCTGATAAAGAGAACCAGACCCACAGGCCCTCCACCACATACTCCGCAGACAACCTACTACACAAAATGCCTAGTACAATCTCATGTATATCACTTAACTGCAAGGGCCTAAATAATCCGGCTAAACGGCATCAACTGATGCGTTGGGCGACCCGTACAAGGGCAGACATAATCCTACTCCAGGAGACACACTACGAAGAAAACAGACCCTTCCCCCTTAAAAACAAACATTACACGACATGCCACCTAGCAAACTCCCAAACTGGCACACACAATTGGGTGGCAATACTCCTGCACAAATCTTACCCGATTACCTTCAAAAACACAATAGCAGACCCACAAGGCAGATTCCTGACTATAACAGGTAGCCTGGGGAACCACAGATGCAATTTCTACCACAGATGCAATCTCTACCATCTACGCGCCCAACAAACCAGACCCGCTCTTTTGGATGACCCTCAAGGCCCACCTAAAACTATTTACACACCACACTCACACCACATAATACTAGGAGGAGATTACAACGCGGTCATGTCCCCCCCTATAGACCGCAAACGGACAACATCCACCAACCCCAACTATATCAAATACCCCACTAAACTTGACAAGAAACGGATTTTGCACTCCACACCGGTCTCCTAGACGTTTGGAGACTACAACACACCGACACACCAGATTTCACCTTTTACTCACACCCACATTTTTCATACTCCAGGACTGACATGTTTTTAATCTCCCCCTCCCTACTTCCCCTGACTACAAACACCTCCATAGGTACCATAGCATGGTCAGACCATGCAGACATAACACTAGAACTACAGATCCCTCTCTCAACTACGCCACAGAACCCAAACAAAACAGATAGACAAAATAAACTCACCCAAAGGTACGACATACGACACCCCTGACCACATAGCCTCTATCTTCGCCAAATACTTCACAAAACTCTACGACCATAAACCGGAACCCATCACCATCAACACCAAACAATCACTCAACAAGCCATAGACTCATACCTGAACGAGATCCCCCTCCCCACACTGACCGACGAAGCAAAGGAGCAACTCGCAGCCCCTGTCACGATGGAGGAAATAGCATACACATTAAAAACAATCAAACCGCACAAAAGCCCGGGACCAGATTCACGGGCTTATACTATAAGACATTCCCCGACATTCTTACCCCACACCTAGCAACGCTATTCAATTCACTTCTACAGGGCGACGCCTTGCCAGATGACATGCTGAGATCGAACATATGCCTCATCCCAAAGCCAAACAAGACACACCTCGACCCAGGACATTACAGGCCCATATCCCTATTAAACGTAGACACCAAAATATTTACTAAACTCCTGGCAAACCGTGTGCAACCCTTCCTCCCGAAATTGATTCACCCAGACCAACTGGGATTTATCCCCTCCAGACAGGCAAGTGACAACACTAGACGCACCCTGGACCTCATGTGGGTGGCCCAACGACGACAGATTCCGACCCTTCTCCTCTCCATGGACGCAGAGAAGGCATTCTCTGGCCCTACCTATTCACCACCCTTAAGAGATTCGAGTTTCCAGCACCCTTCATTACAGCCCTAACTACTCTCTACCACAGACCAACAGCCACACTCCTAATACCCAATGCGACACCGACGACAATCACAATCCGCAACGGAATGAGACAGGGATGCCCACTATCACCGCTCCTATTCGCCCTATCCTTAGAACCCCTTCTGCAAAAAATATGAAATTCCCCATTAATACGAGGACTCAAAATAAACAGAGACGAATACAAAATAGCAGCCTATGCGGATGACATATTACTGACAATCACGGAACCCACACAATCCCTCCCACCCCTGATAACACTATTAGATGAATACGCAACACTATCGGGATATAAACTAAACCTCGATAAAACCGAAGCCCTACCACTGGAAATCAAAGAACCAACCCTGAGGCAACTAGAAACCACACACACCTTTAGGGATGATAATATCCGATACCTCGGTATACTACTCCCCATACACCTCTCTACCTTAAACAAAGTGAATTACACACCTCTAATCCAACAAGTACACACAGACCTCCAACAATGGGACAATATGCCAATATCATGGCTGGGTAGGATAGCCTCCATAAAAATGAACCTGCTCCCTAGATTCCTATATCTTTTTCAAACCCTTAGCATCCCAATATCCTGAAAAGACTTCAAACTACTTGAAACCAAAATTGACAATTTCGTATGGTCCAACAAGAAACCCAGAATCAAAAGATCTACAATGTATCAAAACACCAAAACTGGAGGTCTCGGACTCCCAAACTTTTACAACTATTATCAAGCCGCCCAATTAGTACAGATACAACATCTACATGCCCCACCTGGCACGAAACTATGGGCTGACTTAGAACATGACCTACTGGGCAGAGACCACCCCTCATTACTCCTCTGGCTTCCGAAACAACTGAGACCAAACACCCCTCAAACAGCCCCGACCCTACAAACATCCTTCCAAGTATGGGACAGAGTCATTCGCAAAACCCCTCTCGTCAACAAACCTTCTCCACTCACCCCAATCCTACGCAACAAACAATTTCCCCCTGGTATGATACCCCTAGACTTCGCACACTACGAAGACAACGGACTCTTCCGCTTTTTCCATTTCTTTAGAGCTAACCAGCTACTCCAACTTCAAGATCTGCCCAGACAAACCCCACTAACCACCCACGACCAATTCAGATATATACAAATCCACAGCTTTCTCACTGACCCTCAACACACAGCCACGGCAACTGCCAAACTAACCCAATTCGAACACAACTGCATACACAAACCAGTACACAAAGGCCAAATCTCCTCCATCTACCTCCAACTGAACTCCACCTCCCAGACAGAAGCAATCTCCTACACCAGAACATGGGAAAGGGACATCGGCCCCTGACTGACCTCACGGACTGGGCAAGCATTTGGGAAGCAAAACGATATGCGTGAATCACAAGGAGCAGGCATACAAAACGCTCCACCGCTGGTACCTAACAACCCTACGAGTAAAACAGTTGGGATGCTCCACCACAGATACATGCTGGAAGGGCTGCGGAGCCCAAGGTACCTACATTTACCAATGGTGGGAATACCCCCACATATCCCAATTATGGACAGCCGTAACCAACCTTGCGTCCCAAATCCTACACACAGACATTCCCATGGACCCGTGGATATGGCTACTCTCGAAACCCTACGCCCCACTGATCAGATCTCAGAACAAACTACTAGCAAAGATCGCACTAGCCACTAGACGCACAATTGCGGAACAGTGGGGCAACCAAAATTCACCCACCCTGGAGACCGTGATACACAAAACAAAAGAGGCAATGGAGATGGACAAACTCTCAGCCCTTATTCACGACACCACTCACCACCACAACAAAATATGGGACACGTGGCTGATACACCACCTAACACACAACCAGTAAGGCCTGACAAACAAGCACCCATCCAACTGACCCACATCTCCCCCACCTGACACTCGACACCCTCCCAGCACCAAGAAAGCCAAATAAACTCCACTAAACAAACAAAACCCATCCCACCACCGACATACAACGGCAAATTAGGCCCTCTTCCACAGGAGCAGACACCAATCGACCATACTCATCTAACCAAAACTCAAATCATATACTTTGAAAATACTAGACATAACACCGAGACCAGATATCTGGTGGTCAACCCCATGGAGGGGACAGAGAACCCCCTCCCTAACCTCAACCCTCACCTCCCCCCCCCACACGACCAGACGACAAGCCATAAACACCGCATAAACCACCGCGAGGAATATCCCCACAGAGGACAAACAGAGATCATACAATAAGCACAAAACCACCCCGCCACATGATGACACTAAACGGAGTACCATTTCCCTCCCCTAACCATCTGACAATTCTCTCTGCAGTCAATAAAGAAATAATCCTTTATGCCTGGATTACCTTCATGCCAATGCAATCCAATTATTCAAAGATAAGCTATCGTGCCTTTTTTTCAATTCTAATGGCTGGATATCTTAACTACCTTGGAGATCACACACCTTTGTAATCTTGGACTGCGTAACATGTCCTTAGATGTCCCCATACAAAATGATATCAAGAAAACTTTAAACAACTACACCTGTTTGTGGTTATGTTGCCACTGACACTAGCTAAGTCACTCTATCTTCACAGAGTATTATGGTTGGCTAAACCACCTAAATCACTAACTGGGACTACCTACGACCTCAAGGGATTTTCGAGTGGTCAGGACAAAACTGCATTCTGCCAAAACTGCCTTCTGAAACACCACCTAAGGAATTGCTTCTTTAAAATTTGAAGTTATGGCACTTACCTTTTTCCCAGACTTATACCATTCCAATCTGGTATGGGGCAGGTCCTTGTGCCTGCTGACACACAGACAATAATTTAAAATATCATTTGAGTGCTGCAGGTTCTGATTATTCAACACAATGGAGCTAAGCACCATGTCACTGATATTCCTGAAGTGGTTGCTCCTTTAGCTCAACTGGACTTCTCTCCTGACTACCTGACCCTCCCACAAGACAAACTTACGCTACAGACAGAAACCAAGAATCTGTCCAAACTTATCCTGTTTGTGCCAGGGCAACTATGTTCAGCAACATCCTCCGTTTCTTGACTTGTTTACAGTTAAAGTCTCTTATTTTGAGCAGTTTCATACATACATAATTGTTTCCTACTAGTTAGGTTTGTGAAGCAGAATGCTAATATGCATAGTAATAATTTCACCATGCTTTTCTTTTTTGTGTGTTTTAATTCCTTATGAATAATATCAGATTTATATAGTCTCTTCCCACTTAATGGGGCATATTGTGCTACACAGTGTTATTTTCCTCTGGCAAAGCTATGATAGCTCATTGCACCTAGATGTACTCCTTAGCTTGTTTTTATTCCTGATGTTTCCCCAAAGTTAACCTTGAGATCTTGAATTGAGTGTGTGAAAGGAGGACATTTCCTAAGAAGAAGCCTCAAGGGAGGTGCACTTGGGAAGAAGATTTAGTAAATATGCTTTATGTATGTATATAATTTATATAACTTGATTAACTATGCCCTACTTTATTCTTTAGTTTTGCCCGTAAGTGGAATGTAACAGGGTGAGAATAATTTAAGGAACTAATGTGTCTACAGATAACTCAAATAGGAGGTTCTACTTGTGTGCACATTTTTCAAAAACAGCTCTTTGCAGGCTACCTCCACTCTATATATAATTCCAAAATAAAAATCTAGCTGATACTAGTTGATATGTAGATTTTTACTCTTTAACGAATATTGGAAAATAAAGCACAGTGGTTATATGTTGCTATTAGACTAAATATCCTAAACATCCAAGGGTGAAAACCATACAACCCATATACTTTATTTTCCTTAAAGCGGCCAAACTTACCTTTCCCCAATTGCTTCCTCTTCTCTCCCTCTCTTGGGAGCTGTTCTTTTTATTTCCCTATCTGCTCTAGTTTTCTTTAAAACATAAGACAAAGTAGGGACTATTTTCTCCTATGTATTTTTCCTATGCTTGACCCGCTCTGACCTACTTTCTGTGGGTCAGAGAAATTTTCCCACAATACTCACCCTTTCCTCCATGATCTCACAATGCCTCTTTCACTATTCCAGAACGTCCTGTCATTTAGACTACCGTCTACTGAACAGTTTGTTCATTCATGTTAGGACGGCATTTGGAACTTTTAGTTCGGTTCAAAATTTAATTTGAATTAATGAAATTCTAATCCGATTCGTGCTGCGGCTGCATTTTGCAGCCGCTTAGTAGATAGCTCCCTAATTCCCACGGTATCAGGGAGCTATCTACTAAAAGACTGAAAGACCAAAATTGGTCTTTCAGCCAACTTTACTAATACTAAGTAAAAAATTACTTAGCATTAGTAATTAATCAGCTCCTACTCGTTATATCCAAGAAGGAGCATGTCTAGTAAACAGTGAGCAGCCTGTGGCTGCTCACTGTTGTTAAAAAAACAACCCCCCCCCCCTTCACATAAACTGCCCCATGGTGGTAACTAATGGTGGGAACATAGTGGGGAATTTAATTAAACGAGGGAGCCCTATGAGCGGCGGGTGGGGGCCTAAAAGACAATGGGGGGTCCTATTGTCCTCCCTCGGCTCCCATCCATGAGCTGCGGGTGGGAGCTAGATGAAAAATTACCCCCGCTCCCCAGGTGACTAGGGTCCCCAAGCCCCTAGTCACCCCCAACCAAAAAAAATAAACTAAAGCCCTACCTACCCACCTCACCCTAAATATAGTGAGGGGGGAACAATATAACGAAATACCTGTAAATATATATAAAAAAAAAAAAACCTTACCATTTGATGTCTTCTTTTTTCTAAAACCTTATTTTTTCAGCCCCCCAAAAAGGCCAATTTAAAATCCATAAAGCCTGTCAAAGCTATAAAATAAAAAAAGACCAGGGAGGGCACAATGCAGACTGAGCTCCGCAGGGCGGAGAAAGGCTTTTAAAGCCTTCCCACGCCCTGCAATTTGACTCAGAGCGCTCTGATTGGTTGGTTTTAGCCAACCAATAGGAGTGCTCTGATATGTAAATAGTGAGCCTTACAGGTAGCTAATCAGGTAAGGCTCACTATTTACCTACCTTATTGTCATTTAGGACCCCCATCGGCTGCTCATGGGTGGGGGCCAAGGGGGACCCTATGTCCCTTATTTAGTTGAATAGCCCCCAGTGGCGGGGCACGGGTGGGGGATCAGGGGGGACACAATGTCCCCCCCCACTAGTTAAGAGAAGCCCCACCATGGGGACATTTATTAGAAGGGTGGGGCTCACTGTTTAGTAGACATGTCACTACTTCAGGCATAGCGAGTTGGGGCATTCAGGAGATCTCAGTCTCCCTTATGTTAATATGGAGGTCATATTGACCCCCATAGAGTGAGGGAGGACATGGGAGGGTCTTAGGAAGTGGTGGCACATTCAGTGTTTGTTTGTTCATCTGAAATTTCTATTCATTCATTTGTCTTTCTGACAAATAAATTGACGAAATTCCCGTCCAAATTTCGGACAATAGCGAATGCCCATGTGTTTAACTGGGCATGCGCAGGAATTTCATAGCGCTATCTAGTGTGGGCAGATCATGTATCCCACAGGGACTTCATCTGCCCACACAAAGATGGCGCCGCCCAGGACCTAGGTCAAGGCATACAATAAAGATGGAAAATAGGTAAATTAAGGGGCCTAGGGCCATTTGGGGATGACTAGGGGGCAAGTAGTAGTGGAGTCAGGAGGGGGGGTTTAAAAAAAAACAACAGATGCGGCCATGACAGTGCCGCTTTAACTCTTATCATTTGTCAATATATCTTACTATATGTTAGCCAATCATGTTTACTATACTCAGTGGTGTACTAAGGGGGGGGGGGGGCGGTTCACCCCGGGTGCCACCAGTTAGGGGGGTGCCACCAGTTAGGGGGTGCCTCCAAGGCTGGCCAGGCTTGTGACTCTGTGAGCTGTGTGGCTGCACAGGGCGCTGGGAGCCACACAGCTCACACAGGCAGGGGCTGGGAATGCAGCAGTAGAGAAGTACTGCACGGCAAATTGGGGGCGGAGCCAACTTGACCGTGGAGGTGGAGCCAACCCGGATGCAGGGGCGGAGCTACAGCCAGCCTCCATTTGCTGCCTTTCACTGCAGCACACTGAGGGGAAGCAGGAAGGAGTCCCTGCTTCCCCAACTCCAACACACCAGGGCCTCACTGACTCCACTCCTCCACCAGTAAGTAAGAAGAGAGAGAGTGTGTGTGTGAGACTGCTTGTGACTGTCTGCCTGTGTGTGTGTGTGTGAATGTCTGCCTGTGACTATCTGTGACTGTGTGTGTGAATGTCTGCCTGTGACTATCTGTGACTGCGTCTATGACTGTCTCCCTGTAAATGTCTGTGGCTGTGTGTGAATGTCTACCTGTGACTGCATCTGTGACTGTCTGCCTGTGCCTGTGTGTGTAAATGTTTGCCTGTGACTGTGTGTTTGCCTGTGACTGTGTATATTACTGTCTCCCTGTAAATGTCTGTGACTGTGTGTGAATGTCTGCCTGTGACTGTCTACCTGTGACTGTGTCTGTGACTGTCTGCCTGTGACTGTCTACCTGTGACTGTGTCTGTGACTGTCTGCCTGTGACTCTCTGCCTATGACTGCGTCTATGACTGTCTCCCTGTAAATGTCTGTGACTGTGTGTGAATGTCTGCCTGTGACTGCGTCTGTGACTGTCTGCCTGTGCCTGTGTGTGTAAATGTCAGCCTGTGACTGTCTACCTGTGACTGCATCTGTGACTGTCTGACTGTGACTGTCTATGCCTGTGAATGTCTGCCTGTGACAGTTTACCTGGGACTGAGTGTGACTATCTTCCTGTGACTGTGCGTGAGACTGACTTTTGGTGACTGTGTCTGTGACTGTCTGCCTGTGCCTGTATGTATGAATGTCTGTCTGTGATTGTCTACCTGGGGCTGTGTATGACTGTCTGCCTGTGACTGTGTGTGACTGTCTGCATGTCACTGAGTGTGTGTGACTGTGTACTGCCTGTAACTATGTTACAGTCTGCCTGTAATTGTGTGTGTGTGTGTGTGTGTGTGTGTGTGAGACTGTCTGCCTGTAGCTGTGTGTGTGTGTGTGTGTGACTGTCTGTCTGTAACTGTGTGTGTTACTGTCTACCTGCAGCTGTGCGTTTTACAGTGTGCAAGTGACTATGTGTTTGGTATGGTGTGCATGTGGATGTATTTGACAGTATATGCGTATAAGTGTGAACATCTGACTGTATCTGACTGTCTTCGCCCTGCAGTGAGTCGGCACATAACATCATCCAAGCATCTGCGTTATATTACAGGATGTGCAAGGGACGTGTGCATGAAGAGCACAGAGATCCCAGCAGCAACCACTACCAGGGACTGAGGATCCACTCTAGCCCTCCCAGAGCAAGCTAGGGAGGCTGGGTGGACCTCTTAATTATTAAATGTGTGCATGTATGTATGTTTGCGTGTGTATATCGAATTATGTGTGTTTGTAATTGTATGTGTGTGGGTCTGTGATTGTGTATGTGGTTGTGTGTGTATCTTTGTAGTTGTGTGTGTGTGTGTGTGTATATTTATATATATATATATACACACACACACACACACACACACACTTAACTACAGAGATACACACACAACCACACCCACACACATACAATTACAAACACACATAATTAGATATACACACGCAAACATCACATACATACACACGTGTGTGTGTGTGTATCTATCTATATATATATATATATAGATAGATACACACACATACACACACACAATCACAGATATACACACACAGGCATACACCTATTGTGTTATTGTGTGTGTATATAAATGTGTATGTGTTTGGTACATAGCTCCCTTATTTGGTGTCCTTAAATATTGCAATCCCACATAAGGATAACAAATAAGGGCGTTATCTACTAAACAACTGAAATTAAGAAAAGGTTGTTGTTTTTTTAAATTGATCTTTTAGCTGTTTAGTTGATAATTCTCTAAATTGGTGTCCTTATGTGAGATTTCCATATTTAAAGATACCAAATTAGGGTGCTGTTCAGCAGATAGCTCCCTTATCCTTATTTGGTGTCCTTAAATATGGCAATCCCACATAAGGATAGGAAATAAGGGAGTTATCTGATAAACAAAGATCGACGTTAAGAGGTGTCAGCTAGCCCACGAACAAGAAATCTGGGTGGCTAATGTGAATTATATGCAAATTTGTTGACTGATGCCAATGTGCACTGCATGCTGGCATCAAGCAGCCAATGGCAGCACATTACCCCATCCCCTAGTAAAATGTTTTAGTGCCCCCCCAGTTTGGATTGTGGTATTTTATGAATCTCGCCAACACTACACACAAATACACCCCTGCATTTCAACGTCAACACTACATACAAACTCCACCATTATATATAACCACACCACTGCCTTCAAACACCACACTACATAAAAATGCATGCCTGCATTCAAACGCCAACACCTCATACAGACACATCCTACATTCACTCAAACATACTCCATACAAAAACATGCTTACATTTAAAAGCATAAACACTGCTTAGTGCTAAATTCCTTTTTTTTTTTTTTTTTTTATTGTGGTTGTTTTTTACCTTTTAAAGTTGGGGGGTGGAAGGGGGGTGCCAAAAATAGGACCCGCCCCGGGTGCCAAATACTCTTGGTACGCCCCTGACCATACTATATACTATAATATATATTTTTTTTAAACATTGATTTCTATATCTCAAGACATTTGTTTTCCTCCCTATAAGTAGTTGATTTTTTTTCTTTCTGCCTGACTCTAAATAAGTAATTTACCCATTTCCTTACTTTTCTTTTCACATTAATGCACAGTACAATTTGGGGGTTTTCTTGCTCTCTTGGACTATCAGCTTTTTTTATTTTCTTATTTAGCTCCTCTTTTGGCATCTTTGTAATTTATATATGATGCAGCTGACCCATATGACTTATTTATGACAAATGGCTGCTTTTACTTGTTTTATTTGCTGACCTTTCTACTAAGCTACATTTGTTTTAATTTGGTTTTATTAAAACGCTTTGGAAAGTGATGAAACATATTTAAAATGTGAATGTAATATATAGTAATGTTTAGGCTCCATTGCAATATAGCCACTTTAGTTGATAGATTTATTTTGACTTGTTTAAACTTGATTCTTTTAAATAAATTATATATGTGGCTCTGTTGAAATGAAGCAAACTCATAATTATATGGTCAATTCAATTTTGAAACATGAGTTTAATCCAATCTGCATTCTGCAACTAGTTTATCAAGGTCTACTTCTCTGTACACTCTTACTTATGTTAGTTGAAGAAGCAGAACAAGCAATGCATTTTAACTGTAGGAATAGTGAATCAAATAGCTCACTCACTTCTGCCTCCTTCTATCTCTTCATGAAACTAACATCAGAAGAAAATTTACCCACTGCACCTATGCCACACCATGCACACTTGCATGATTGATAAAAAAAATCTTATATATATCCAAGCTCAAATTTAACGAGAGTTACACACCTGGGCAGCAGCTGCTATTTGACGCTGCCAATATATTTCAGTTTTTCCTATTTTATTGGGAAAGGAGCTGGGGAAAGAAAATTATAATTTCTTCCTCTCCAGAACATCTCCCAAAATGTCAGTAATGGGAGAGGAGGAGAATTAAAGGAATGCGTCTAGCACCATGACAACAACTACACTACTTGACACAACCTTCAAAGTCTTTATAAAGCTGTTCATCCAATGTTTCCATTCTTACTCTTTTCATTTTCTGTTTTTTCACTTTTTTTAAATTGCATACTGTTCCTTTCACCCATCATCACCAAGTAACTTAATCTGTATTGCTCCTTCTATACTTCCTTAACCACTTGTTTTATTCCATGCAATTTTATCACCCATCTGCTTGCCCTCACCTCAATTCCTCCAAATCCTTTTTTTTTTTTTTTTAAAGCACATGCCTTTAGGTCTCATTCCCACCAACTGGGGAAGTGTCTCCTAGTCCTACACCCCTGCTGCTCACCCTACCCTCCATTCTATCAGGGCTACTGCAAATCTCTTATTTACCTGGTTACTTCACTTTATCCCATTCTATTTACTGAGAGCGTTACAATGTATGCTCAGTCTGTAATACCATGACATGTACTGTCACAATCTCCTTATGTCTAATTGAAATCTTGATCTTTCCTTCTAAAACTGCTACCCCTGCATCCTTTTTTTCTCTCCTTATTATTCCTTCCAACCTTTGCCACCTAGTCCTTCTCTCTCTGTTTTCCCTCTTTTGTCCACTTCATCCTTTTCCTCAATCCTATCTTGTTTCACCATTATCTACCATCCCTGTGGCTCTCTTTTACTCTTCCTTGATAATTTTTCTGCTTGGCTTTGTCACCTAGTCATCTAGATTTCTATATATCACCTCCTCCTTTGTCTTTAACCAATGGACTAACTTCCCAACAAACATAGCCAGCAATATCATTGATCTTGTCTTTTCCAATTTTTGATCTGTCTCTAACTTCTCTAACAGAAGCCTATGCTCACTTGATCTGCATTACTTTTCTTCCTCTCTCCAGCCTCCACTTTCTCCTCTCACAACCCTCTCCAATCCCTCTCAAGCTACCCCATACTACACTTCTGTCCTGTCTACCACTCATGACTTTACCTTTTTAAAGATCACTCTAAGCACCAGCCATACCTTCATCCCTGGCATAGTAAGCTCACTCAATATCTCCAACAATGGTCCCATACTGTAGTTTTGGAGAAATTTACGCACAACACCTGACTTCCTGCATTACAAAGCCATGCTATATTCCTATACTCCCATTTTCTCATTTGCCAAGCACTGTCTCAGTATTCGACCTACTCAAATTTTTCATACCTTTAACTGTTCCACTGCAACCATTAACTAACCTCACAGCTAGTCATTTTGCATGTCACCCTACTGACAAGATTAACCAAATTAGAAATACAATCAACCCTATCCTCTACCCCTCCAAATACCAAGCTTACATATTCTTCTTTCTTTTGGATTAACTCTTTTGGATTTCCATGCCATCTATTTGCTGACAATTCTCAGATTTACATCCCCTTCTTTGACCTATCTGCTGCCTTCCTGGAACACGTCACAAGCTGGCTCTCTTTCTTCTGTAACTGGATGTCTTTACATTTTCTGAAACTGAATTCCTCATCTTTCCTCCCTTAAATAGTCCTCCATCTATCTCCCTGCAAGTCAATGGGACGTCTGTTACCTCAACTCCTCAAACTGCCTTGGAGTTATTTTTGACTCAGACCTTTTCTCCTCACATCCAGTCTATCTCCAAATTTTCTAACTTCCACCTTACAAATATTGCCACATTTGGGAGCTTGGACGCCATACTGGCTGGTAGCATGCTGCTTGAGCTCCGGCCTGATTCTGCTTATGAAGTGACTTTGAGGGGGAAAATTCCCTGTTTCCAAACATACCTGTACTGGAACCCTAGCTTGGTACCCCTTGGGCAACTGTGGAGCAAATTCCAGGTCTCCTCACTTCTGCAAGACGTCAGCTGCGGCCTCCAGCTACTCATGGCCCGGTGAGCACCCGTGGGCGGCCCAGGATTTCTTCGTTGTGAAGTATCGGATCCTTCGGCCGATGGGGGTTATCGGCCAAAGGATCCGATGGGGGTTATCCAGGTCTCCACTGACCTGTTTGAAGCTACTTCTGCCATACTCACCTCTTGTTCAGAGCCGACTTAGTCACGCATCTTGGGAGCTCCGACTCATCAAGATGGCGACCACTGTTTCATCAGATATACCGGCTCAGGCCGGTCTTGGCAGTCCCTTATTGGATCTATGACTTTTACCCTGTGATGACTCAATTAAATCTTCCAGTGTTTCTGGGAGAAGCTTAAGGACTGCACACAGACCTCCACGCCAGAGACGGAGATAAATTTATTGCCAGAGACGACCAACCACCTGGTTGTCATACCTACCCAAGCGCTTACCTACTCTGTGGCATGCCTGCCTGGGCCGAGAGCCCCATACTCCTTTACACTGCCTGGGCCGAGAGCCTTACTCCTTTACACTGACCACACAGGGCGAGGATGATCCGCCGAAAGAAGCGACCTCCATCCTGATCTGCAGTCTGCTCTCAGCAGCGAAAAACGCCCTGGCACACAAGAGTTACCAGGACTGTAGCACCGGGAGGCAGCCCGCAGATGGACCCAAAACTGGATAGGGGCTCTACTACAATGCTGCTGCACCGAACCTCTTGCGTTCTTGCCGCAATCAGGGAACGGCTGACTCGGGTCCCGGTCTCATCATCTGAGATACACTTCTTCCCAATGGCATTATGATTTCAGCTTGATATGCCCCTTACTTCTGTTTTTTGTTTTTAAACTTGCTTTAGCTCTATTCTTTACTTTCTTCCTTAATGGAATGGCACTATAATAATGATTCTAGCAAAGTCTCAGTGGATACCTTAATTGATTCAAGCGAGTTAACTAAGCTTGTTATTCCAAACGTATGTACACTTCTTACTATGAATGTCTGAAATTGGCCTATGCATTACTTCTCATTCGTATCTAGACCTACTACTCTTGCATATTGTTTTACTTTTATCTTTTTTTTTAAAAGTGCAGTTTCTCGTGACATTATGTTTCCTAATTGATCTGTACCAAACAATGCTTTTGCATGTCCTGCCCAGCATTATAGCTACGACTGATTTCATGTTTTAGACATGCTACAGTGAAATCCTATATGCATATTATTTTCTGATGTCTCCCACGTTTCTTTTATTTTAACAAACAAAATTAACATTTCTTGTTATATTTTCCTGTGAGTGGGCATAAGCTGGTACCGACTTACCGTAGACGAGTTCAAGTTCCTTTGTATAGGTTCCATTCTGAAATTGTTCTTACCCTCTGCCACTCAGGGTATTTCTCTAGTATTTCTCTTACACTTTTCTTACATTTAAAATTGTGCTACTATTTCAATGACATGCCTATGTTTTAGTATGTATGACTATATCATGCTAACTTTAGCTGTCGTGGCATAGCAAGCCTCTCTGTAATCATCTGCACAGCAAAAATAAAGAATTATATTTCCACATGCGCCCTTTTCTAACTCGTGACACAACTAAGGCACTTGTTCATGCACTCCTCATTTCCTGAAATGACTGTTGAAGCTCACTACTCATCAGCCTTCCAAATACCTACATAGTCTCTCTTCAGTCTTTAATTAATTCTGCAGCCGGGCTCATTTTCTCAACTGACCACTACTCCCACACTTCACCCCTTTGCCAATCATTACATTGGCTTGCTGTACCCTTCAGGATCTAATTCAAACTGCTAACATTAAACTACAAAGCCCACAATAACTCCTCTAATCACTAGATTTCCTTTTGGCTCAACATATATACCCTTTGCCGTTTCCTTTATTCTGTGAGGGACCTTCACCGGACATCTGCTCGTTTCCACACTGCTAATTCTCACCTGCAGGATTTTACAAGGGCTGCCCCATTCTTTAGAATTCCCTACCCCATGCCATAGGACTCTCACCTAGCCTCTAGTTCTTTAAGAAGTCACTAAAAACACACCTCTTAAAGAAATCCTAACATTTTACTTGGTGACTCTCCTACAATTGCCTCCACAGTTCCCTATCCTCTAAAGCCCAATTCACTATCTCCCTTCAACTGTCTATTGCTTACAGATACACACCACTTTTACTAGTCCATTTTGACAAATACATCTTAATTATAAATCCCTTATCCACTCTGACATGCTGTTATACCTCTTCTGTGTCTATTTCCCTTCCTCATAGATTGTATGCTCGTTTGAGCAGGTCCTTCTTCACCTCTTGTCTCTGTTAATATTTTGTATGTCAATTAATAGTCTACCATCCCCAATTTTTTAATTATAAATCACTGCAAAATATGTTGGTGCTGTTGTTGATGTAAATAATAATCTCAATTAAGTTGTTTTGATGCCTGGAGATTTCCCTGCTGTCTTACCTTTAACTATTAAAGCGGCACTGTCATGCCGAACTTACCTTTCCTCAATCTCTTCCTCTTCTCCCCCTCTCTCAGGATCTGTTATTCTTTTCTTCCTGTCTTCTTTAGTTTTCTTTAAAACCATAAGACAAAGTAGGGACTCTTTGTCTTATGGGATTCCTCCGCTTGACCAGCTCTGACCAGCGGAGGAGCAAAGTGTGCTTCATTTCCGCTGGTCAGAGCAATTTTCCCATGATCCCTAGCTTTCCTCCCAGTTCCCACAATACTTCCTGTCAGTATTGCCGAAAGTCCTGTCACTTAGACAGAACGCCGGCAAAACTGCCGAATTGCATCCTAACAGAATGAGCACTGTTTCTCCATTGGTGTTAGGATGCAATTCGGTACTTTGTTCGTATCGGAATTTCATTCAAATGAATGAAACTCCGATCCTATTCATTGCTGTGGCTGCATCTTGCAGCCGCTTAGTAGATAACTCCCTAATTCCCACGGTATCAGGGAGCTATCTACTAAAAGGCTGAAAGACCTGAATTGGTCTTTCAGCCAAATTTACTAACACCAAGTAAAAATGACTTGGTATTAGTAAATAATATGCCCCTACTCGCTATACCGCGAGTAGGGGCATGTCTAGTAAGCAGTGAGCAGCCTGTGGCTGCTCACTGTAGAAAAAAAATAAAAAAAATATTGCCCCCCACCCCTAAATGACGGGTGGGGGCCGTAAAGTAAAATAAGGGAGGGAGACCTATTGTCCCCCCCCCCCGGCCCCCACCCCTGAGCGGTGGGTGGGGGCCATAAAGATAATGAGGGGGGGGGACCTACTGTCCTCCCCCCCGGCCCCCACCCCTGGCCGGCGGGTGGGGGCAATAATAGTAATAAAGGGGGGGGGGGGACCTACTGTCCTCCCCCCCGGCCCCCACCCCTGGGCGGCGGGTGGGGGCCATAATAGTAATAAAGGGGGGGGGGGACCTACTGTCCTCCCCCCCGGCCCCCACCCCTGGGCGGCGGGTGGGGGCCATAATAGTAGTAGGGGGGGGGGACCTACTGTCCCCCCCCCCGGCCCCCACCCCTGGCCGGCGGGTGGGGGCCATAATAGTAATAAAGGGGGGGGACCTACTGTCCTCCCCCCCGGCCCCCACCCCTGGGCGGCGGGTGGGGGCCATAATAGTAATAAGGGGGGGGGGACCTACTGTCCTCCCCCCCGGCCCCCACCCCTGGGCGGCGGGTGGGGGCCATAATAGTAGTAGGGGGGGGGGGAACTACTGTCCTCCCCCCGGCCCCCACCCCTGGCCGGCGGGTGGGGGCCATAATAGTAATAAAGGGGGGGGGGACCTACTGTCCTCCCCCCCCGGCCCCCACCCCTGGGCGGCGGGTGGGGGCCATAACGATAATGGGGGGGGGACCTACTGTCCTCCCCCCGCCCCCACCCCTGGGCGGCGGGTGGGGGCACTAAGTAAATTCCCCCCCCCCCCCCCATCAAGGTGACTAGGGGTGCCCAAGCCCCTAGTCACCCACCCCCCACCCAAATAAAAAATGCCCCTACCTACCCCCCTCACCCTAAAAAATAGTGAGGGGGGAATAAAATTGCTAACCTGTAAAGTAAAATTAAACTTACCATTCGACGTCTTCTTTTTTCTAAAATCTTCATTTTTCAGCCCCAAAAAAGGCCAAATAAAAAACCATCATAGCCGTCGAACTAAAAATAAAATAAAAAACCCGAGCGCAAAAAAAAAAACCCGACGAAAAAGAAAAAACCCGAGCGCACAAAAAAATAATCCATCTTCACCCATGGAGGGCTCCGCGCAGACTGAGCTCCGCAGGGCGGGGCAAGGCTTATAAAGCCTTGCCCCGCCCTGCAATTAGCCTAAGAACACTCTGATTGGTGGGTTTAAGCCAATCAGAGTGCTCTTTGTCATTTTACAAGCGTGGGAAAGTTCTTTGGAATTTTCCCACGCTTGTAAAATGACACAGAGCACTGTGATTGGATGGCTTGAAAGCCATCCAATCACAGTGCTCTGTGTCATTTTACAAGCGTGGGAAAGTTCTTTGGAACTTTCCCACGCTTGTAAAATGACACAGAGCACTGTGATTGGATGGCTTGAAATCCATCCAATCACAGTGCTCTGTGTCATTTTACAAGCGTGGGAAAATTCCAAAGAACTTTCCCACGCTTGTAAAATGACACAGAGCACTGTGATTGGATGGATTTAAAGCCATCCAATCACAGTGCTCTGTGTCATTTTACAAGCGTGGGAAAATTCCAAAGAACTTTCCCACGCTTGTAAAATGACACAGAGCACTGTGATTGGATGGCTTGAAATCCATCCAATCACAGTGCTCTGTGTCATTTTACAAGCATGGGAAAATGCCAAAGAACTTTCCCACGCTTGTAAAATGACACAGAGCACTGTGATTGGATGGATTTCAAGCCATCCAATCACAGTGCTCTGTGACATTTTACAAGCGTGGGAAAATTCCAAAGAACTTTCCCACGTTTGTAAAATGACAAAGAGCACTCTGATTGGCTTAAACCCACCAATCAGAGTGTTCTTAGGCTAATTGCAGGGCGGGGCAAGGCTTTATAAGCCTTGCCCCGCCCTGCGGAGCTCAGTCTGCGCGGAGCCCTCCATGGGTGAAGATGGATTATTTTTTTGTGCGCTCGGGTTTTTTCTTTTTCGTCTGGTTTTTTTTTTTGCGCTCGGGTTTTTTATTTTATTTTTAGTTCGACGGCTATGATGGTTTTTTATTTGCCCTTTTTTGGGGCTGAAAAATGAAGATTTTAGAAAAAAGAAGACGTCGAATGGTAAGTTTAATTTTACTTTACAGGTTAGCAATTTTATTCCCCCCTCACTATTTTTTAGGGTGAGGGGGGTAGGTAGGGGCATTTTTTATTTGGGTGGGGGGTGGGTGACTAGGGGCTTGGGCACCCCTAGTCACCTTGATGGGGGGGGGGGGAATTTACTTAGTGCCCCCACCCGCCGCCCAGGGGTGGGGGCGGGGGGAGGACAGTAGGTCCCCCCCCATTATCGTTATGGCCCCCACCCGCCGCCCAGGGGTGGGGGCCGGGGGGGGGGAAGGACAGTAGATCCCCCCCCCCTTATTACTATTATGGCCCCCAACCGCCGCCCAGGGGTGGGGGCCGGGGGGAGGACAGTAGGTCCCCCCCCCCTTTTTTCCATTAGGGCCCCCACCCGCCGCCCAGGGGTGGGGGCCGGGGGCTGGAGGACAGTAGGTCCCCCCCCCTTATTACTATTATGGCCCCCACCCGCCGCCCAGGGGTGGGGGCCGGGGGGGGGGGGGAAGGACAGTAGATCCCCCCCCCCTTATTACTATTATGGCCCCCACCCGCCGCCCAGGGGTGGGGGCCGGGGGGAGGACAGTAGGTCGTCCCCCCCCTTTTTTCCATTAGGGCCCCCACCCGCCGCCCAGGGGTGGGGGCCGGGGGCTGGAGGACAGTAGGTCCCCCCCCCTTATTACTATTATGGCCCCCACCCGCCGCCCAGGGGTGGGGGCCGGGGGGGAGGACAGTAGGTCCCCCCCCCCCTTTTTCCATTAGGGCCCCCACCCGCCGCCCAGGGGTGGGGGCCGGGGGCTGGAGGACAGTAGGTCCCCCCCCCTTATTACTATTATGGCCCCCACCCGCCGCCCAGGGGTGGGGGCCGGGGGGTGGAGGACAGTAGGTCCCCCCCCCCCTATTACTATTATGGCCCCCACCCGCCGCCCAGGGGTGGGGGCCGGGGGGTGGAGGACAGTAGGTCCCCCCCCCTTATTACTATTATGGCCCCCACCCGCCGCCCAGGGGTGGGGGCCTGAGGGGAGGACAGTAGGTCCCCCCTCATTCCCATTATGGCCCCCACCCGCCGTCCAGGGGTGGGGGCCGGCGGGGGACGACAGTAGGCCCCCCGTCCCCCCCTTATTACCCTTTTTTTTTTTTTTTTTTTTTTTTTTACAGTGAGCAGCCACAGGCTGCTCACTGTTTAGTGGACATGCCCCTACTCGCGATATAGCGAGTAGGGGCATTGGGGAGATTTTAATCTCCCTTGTGCTATTATGGGGGTCATATTGACCCCCATAGAGTGAGGGGGGGACCTGGGGGGCTTATGAAGTGGTGGGGAGCTCTGCTCCCTGCCGCTTCTATAGTTACATATTGCAAGGAGGGAGCTGCACGCCGGTAGCTCCCTCCTTGTAATAAACTGAACGAACAAACTAACACTGATACACAGTGTTAGTTTGTTCGTCTGATTTTTTCTATTCATTCATTCGTCTGTCTGATGAATGAATGAATAGGTGAAATTCCCGTTCGCATGTCCAGGTGTTTCACTGGGCATGTGCGGGAATCTCAGGGCTATCTAGTGTGGGCAGATGACGTGTCCCACAGGGACTTCACCTACCCACACAAAGATGGCGGCGCCCTGAATAAAGATCGGGCAGAAAATAAAGAATAAAAAATAGGTAATGTGGGGGGCATAGGGGCATTTGGGGATGACTAGGGGGTCGATTGGATGTAGTTGAGGCGGGAGGGGGGTTAAAAAAAAAACGGAATTCGGCATGACAGTGCCGCTTTAAAACATTCTTGAATGGTTTAACATTTAAGATGTGTCCCGAGGTGGCAGTCTGATGCTCTCCTCTTCTGCTCAAGCTAATGATTAAATATACATACATTTTAATCCTTTACCTGCTATGGGTGGCCATTGATCAGCTGAGAACTTCAGCTGAGGTTCTCGCAGAAGAGGAGAGCAGCAGACTGGAACCTGGAGACACATCTTTAGCATTACAACATATGAAAAAAGTTTAACACTTAAAGGTAAGATGGCATTGTGCGACTCCAGGCCGCATACCAGCTTTTATTGAAATGAAGTTGTAACACTGCCCAGAGGATTCCTTTATGAATGGCAGCCACAACCAGCAGCAATTACTGATCTGAAATAACATTCCCACCAATATTAAAATGGAACATGTATGTACTGGTGTTGCCATAAGATTAAACAAACCTTGATCCTAGTCCAAACCTTAATTTAAATCTAAGGGAACAATTTTCCAATGATGTTGAGAAGCAACTGTTCTGTGTTGAATATATGTTTGCTTTTACTAAATTATTTTATGAGTTGTCAAAGGAGTTTCTGAGCAGGACGTATGTTTCATTTAATTGACACATGAGAATCACACAATCATACAAATACAATCCATGTAAACTAACAAACAAACATAACACTGAGCTTCCTTTTTCTGCCGCGTCCAGGTAGTGTAACCACTATTCCTTGAACTTTGAACTTGCGAACTATGTTTCCAACGGTGTCCTAGGAACATTCAGTGCCTTCACTATCTTTTTGTATCCTGTTCCTTGTTTGTGAAGGGTGACTATCCTTTCTCTTAACTTTGTGGACCATTGAATTATTTCTAACATGCAGTCAAACATGACACTCAACAAACCCCTAGCAAATTCAGATACTTCAAGTGTTCCAGCTCAAGCACACCTCGAGCAACTAATGAAGCCCTTGATTAGTTGCCTCAGGTGTGCTTGAGTCAACACCTTTTTTTCATATTTGTGCTGTTGTGAGAGATTCTATTCAGGGGTTGAATCATTTTTAGACTGGAGAAGTGATTATAAGTTGCATTTTCAGTTGAATTTGGGGAAACCATTTGAAGCAATTGTTGTGTTTAGCTGTTTCAATTGGATTTATTTTATTTGTTCATTGCAAACAGCTGAAAGTCTGTACATTTTTACATTTTTTAATAGGGGTTGAATAATTTTGAATACATCTGTATATTCGTTAGTCTGCATCCATTGTCTGAATTGCCATTAAGAATTAATACTTGTTGAAAATATGGGAGGACACATATGCATATCAGTTGGAAAAATAATGTTGATAGTTATGGTATGCTTGTTATGATATTTCCAAACAAGCAACTGAGATTCTATTCAGTATCTATTTGAAAACAAAAGCTTTGCTCAAAGCATTGGTGTAGCATTTGTTACATATCATCGTAGTTCACTAGAGGTTTTGAAAAAAAATTGAAAAGACAATCAGTTTGGGCAGAAAATGCAGCTAAGCAAATCAGAGATGAAAAGTTATTATTGCAATTATAACTTTTATTTGCTGCTTTGATGGTTCCTTATTAATAGGTCGATCTCTTTGTTTTTAGGAATATAACAACAGTAATCTTTCATTGTTTGTTCAAAGAGCCTAAAGCATTAAGTTAGTATAAAATTACATATAGTTTAATATATCTGTACAACACCTTTAAACAAGCTTTTCTAGACAGGAAGGTTATCCATCTTATAAATCTATTATTCCATCGTACATCTTGATAGCTTAGAATTGCTCCTAGCCATGTTTAAGCATTAAATAGTGCATTATTATTTCACATAAATCAACCAGGGATGTGTGAATTCATAAATTTTGCATTTGCAGAGACAGTATTTTAAACGTTTTACGACTTGTTTCTTACTAGTAACTAGAACCTGTACACAAATCAAAGACAAATTTTCATAAAATAATTTCTGGCTTTAATTCATTGTTAAGTCATAATACTTAATATTCGAAAATAATCAAAATGAAACAAAATATATGCACATTTACACAGTGCTGGCTGGTCATTTTAATGTTTCGTGAAAATTAAATCTGTATGCAAAGATGAACTGGTAGATTTCTATGGTAATATAAGTACACATTAAATTGTAATAAGCAGTCTTCCATGCAATACACATTTAGCACCATATAACATCCATTGGAGATATTCTGTATTCAATGAAGCAGCAAATTCATGTCCTGTGTTACAGAGTCAAGAATCCTCTTGTAGGATAGGATAAAGGCTTTACTGTATATGTGGAACAGACCAAATCTGTCGAAATTCATCTGTTCTGCCATCAGTGGGAATTAATAGGGAACATCTGTTTTACTCTTCACTTGGAATAACAGTATTAATGCACCCTGGTAATAGTATGATCTACCCATGTGCCTTACACTGCTCAAAGGCAATGGGCGAAGTCACGGCACAAGTCATTTAATGAATGCTCATCTATGGGAAGCATGTGAAACAAAACCATCAGTAGTGTCACTAAGGATTAATTAAACTAAATATATTCATTTAATTGTCATTCAGTCTGTGTGAAAATGAGGTAGCTTATGTATGCCAAATTGCGTTCAATAACATATTAAATAAAATGCATGCTAATAGAAGGTTGTGTGGCCCATCAAAGACCTCTCTCTAGGAAGAGGTGAGTAGTGTGGTTTTAAAGTATTTAATAATCCTGTATAAAATTAGTTATCCAGCTTTTATTAAGCTTACCTGAAGCTTTTTGGAATTTGAGCACAACATTCCTAAACATGCAAAGAGATTACAATTGCATTATGCACTTTCATTGAATCTTATTATCACCACACTGCCAAGTGTCTTTTGGCAGGGCCATCTTGAAACTGGGATTCTGCTTTTTCTGGTATCTTGGAATACCAGGAAAGTTCCCTACCATCAGCACTAAACAGAATGGACAGAAGACCAGACAGAACAATACAGGTGCTCTCGGAGCACGGTGTGTACTGATTGGGCTAGCTGGAAGCTTGTCTGTCAGCTTCCCGCACACTTTAATGATGGGGCTTGTCTACTGCTGTCATGATTCCTGTTTTTCAAAGATATGTATCACCCAGGAAGGAATTGAAACATAGGTTAAACATGGGTACACTGTGTAAATCTCTAAAAAAATAAATTAATATGAAGTAAAATCCACATGGCAGAATTTAGCTGCTTTGGAACATTTAAGTCATTTATAATTTGTCTAGATTCCCTACATTTTACAATCCTGTTTCCAATACACTACAGATCACCGTTTAGTTATTAGTGCATCTGAATCAAAAGATCACGTATGCAAAGAGATGTAACAAGACTTACGGGGTTATTCTCTAAACTTTATATTGCAGGTGTTGAAAATTCAAATGGCAAAATATAGGCAAAAATAGTTGACCTGAAAAAATTCTCCAACTTAATTATGCACAAAGTGTTGGCATTTTAGCTTCAGTTTTGCAATTCAGTTTTCTCTTTTCCTGTTTGCATACAGTCTGAACACAAATATTACATGTTCACAGGGCTTATATAAAACAAAAAAGATGAGTGAAAATCGCATTGTCAGTCTGGGTGATAAAATAAAAGGAAGCATTGTATTTTGTCAAACGCAAACGGATGAGAAATATTGCCCAGAAAATATTTATATTATTTTATATATGATATTTGACATTATATGTATGATATACATTATATATATATGATATTTTAATCAAATCAAGAGATACATTTTTCTGCAATTGTGTGCAGAAAACTTTGCAGGCTCTTGTACAGTTCAGGAAACAACAGGATCAAGGTGAAGATGATCGAAATAGAATAAATACTGGGAAGTGTCAGATCACTACCACGAGGATTGGGTTGGTAATAGCTCAATTTTTCGATCTCACTTGTAGATACAGTACCTGCAGATCTCAATCCTCCCAATAAGTAGGCTTTGTTTTTCTCTAAGTTTTTGCCCGTTCTCAGTTCAAATATTCTCTGTTTTTGTTGCCTTCCAATAAGTAACCGTCAATTTCAGGATCAAATTCAACTGGATTCATTTGGAATGTTAAGTGGACTGGACATGTACAGTATTTTGGTGCATTTTCCCCAAATAACAGAGTGTACATTCCATGAAATATATTTCTCAGCCGTTATGATAACTTAAAAAAAAAAAAGCACAATGATGTAATTTAACAAAAAATAAAACTGATACTCCACTTCCTTACTACGGAAATTGTTACAGTAGATTCTATAATTTTTTTTGTGTTTTTCATATGTGTTATGCAATGATGTAGGTTTTAATTTTCAAGTCATAGTTTAGTGTCAATTGTGAAAATTACTTTTCTGCTGCGGCTTCACATTCTAATACATTGGACTGGAGCACAATTCAAAGCTAATTTGAAAAATAGCATATTTATCACCTGGCAGGTGATGATGTTGAATTGCAAATTACTGTGAAATCAACTTTTTTTTTTTTCCTTCATCCTCAGTTGTAAATCCAACACACGGCAATGAAAATTGATGGTATTACAAGGTCCTCTCCAACACGTTTATCGTGCCTCTGGACATAACTAAAAAAAAAAAAACAACAACATTATTGCACTACCAAAAGGTATAAAAAGTCATTGTGGCTTGGACTCCTAATTAAATTAGATGTAGTAAAATCTATGTGGCTTCTGATGCTGTATATTTAAAGGTGTTTATTTAATCAGTAAACCTGTTAACACTCACCTTGTGCTTTGCTTGAAAGTAGAACAAGCTTATTTCTCTGTTATTTTTTATTTTATTTTGGGGCTTATAAGACAGAACTTGGCAATTCAAGACTACCACTGCTGGAAGATCAATATGTTTGATAGAAATTACAGAGACAGAGAAAAAAAACTAGAATACTAATCCCTACAGCAACATAGAGGAATAATAATAGACATTACCACAGGCGAGCATAGCTCCAGAATAGTCATAGATTAATACAGTAGCTGCTGTGATCATCAATAAAACTAATGATTATAATTGTGCTATTAGTGAGTAATGGTTGCTGTGTGAATTCTCCCCCCATTGATTTCAGTATAGTATGTCTAGAAACATCAATCTTAGAATAGATAGAAACAATGACTAGAAATGCAGAACACCTCTGGGAAAAGCAAATACTAAAGCTATAGTAATAATAACAATAGTAAGAATTGTTTTATAGGTCAGAGAATGTATTTAATGTTGCAGTAGCACAAAGTGTCGATTACCGGTGAAGAAGCAATTCTTAGCATATGTTTATTTTTCCTTTACTTCACTTGGATTTTTCTTCAGATCTCGAAAAAACAAAACTAAATAGAAGATATTATTATTATTATTATTAATATTATACAATTTGTTGATGTGATGTTCCGTAAGATCTTAATATACTTTGTTATATAAGATAAACATTACAACCCTGGCTGCATGGGGTTGGTTTGCACGTGAATTACATATATTCCATTCCACAAATGCCATATTTATACAGGCACTATTCTGGAACAAGTACTAAATAAGAAGAAATCAGAGCGGAAATCGAATGTTTCTTCATGTTTGGTGCTTTAGTATTTAATTACTCAGGTTTTGATAAATATGTCTTCTTATGTCATTCATGGAAGTGAGCTTTCCATTAATCATCAAAATCCCAGGCCAATCAGACGCTCCATATTCAGACACATGGTAGAGAGAGAAACAGCCCCATTCTGCTATGTAATATGGTTGGATATCAAGGCCCAATCTTGCCATTTGGTGTACTGGAGAAATGCACAGATGATATCATATATGTTTTAATGTACAAGGATTCTGCACTGACAGCTGGAGTAAGGACGACGTTCTGATTGCTACCTACGTCATTAGAGATTCGTCATAGGAAGCCAAATCCTTTTCAATCCAAATCCCTCGATAATGCTTGCATTGCACTTCATAATTCTCTGGAATGGAGACAACTTTATATTTTAACTATTTAGAAATGACACTATGAAATGAAGCAATGACAATCATTTATAACATATATTCACTTTTTATGTGATGCTCCATTTTCTTTTAAATTTATATTGAAGTTTTAGAAAATGATATCACAATTCAGGTCGGTCCAGGATTGCAAATGAGGAGAAGAAATAGAACCATTGTTGGGATTATTTTCTAAACTGAGAATTCAAAGTGAATTGCAAATTTAAGGTTAAAATGGCTGAACTGAAAAATTCTCCATGTCCGCTAACCCTGTCAAGGTTATTTACTAAAGTAAGGATTCAGTGTGAATTTAAAATTGTAGACCAAAATAGCCTTATTGGTAGCATAGTTTGCTTTTATAGAATTTGTTCTGATTCTGCTATTTTGGACTTCCAGTCAGATTTTTCAATTTAGTAGATAATCCTGTGTGTAATTTCTGCTCTTCTATGTATGCTCTATACTGATTGTACAAAGGACAGAGCTAATAGTCATGATTAACAGGGACAAAAACAACATACCATCGGCCTGTATAAACGGGGGTCATATCCTGCACCTTCCTGAGAGGCTGACTTGTTGAATCTACTGCTCGTTATATCTCAAGGCTTCAGTCTGTTGTTGCCCATGCTTCCAGTTGGGTTATTATACCTCATGGCTAACTCACTGACGCAGGACTATGACCTGCCTGAGAGTGGTATAGGATGACCCTTGGCTATGAATCTTGCTGGCATACTCACATTTCTCCCGCTGCTTTCACAGTGTCTTATTTTCTTTTCTGTTATTTTACGTCTAATTGGTTGAGTTTGGGGTTGTATATATCATGCATCATCAGAACTTGCAGGCAGTTTTGCCTAACATATAGGTTTCTGCCAAGCGACTTCTCACTAGCCTTAATACCCAAGCATAGACTAGTACCTACTTCTATTGCCTACACATGTGATGATAGATCTATCGTTGATCATTTTATTATTTTTTATTTTATAAAAAGTGCAGCATTCTCAATGTATCATGAAACTTTTTCTAACAGTATGTACTGCACAGGGCTGGACTGGAAAAAATTTCAGCCCGGCATTTTTCAATCACAGCGGCCCCTTAGAAGGGGGTGGGGCCAGAGCGGGTGTGTTTTGTCATCACTAATGACAAGCACGCCCCCTCTCAAAGTGAGCATGTTGGTTCAATGCGCAGAGCCCTGCTGAAGAGCTCTAGCATGAGAAAAAGGCCCTGTATATGTTCTGCGCAGCACAAGCAAATTTAATAACATGCTTGCGCTGTGTTTGCTTTTAACTTGTCTCTGGTGTCTCCATAAGTGGGATACCAGAGGACAAAAGGGCCAGGAAAGCGTATTGTGCATGTGTTTGGAGCCTGCTTGTGGGATTGCGTGTGTGTAGAGTGAGCTAATTGTGGTGTGGTATTGTGTAAATAGGCCAATTTCATTCGTGTTTGTGGTGTAATATGTGTGGCTAGGGGCTGTAGAGAGTGTTTGTAAAAGGGGCATAGTGTTATAGGGGATGTAACGAGTGTGTGCATACAGGCTGTAATATGTGTGTATGTATATATATATATATATATATATATATATATATATATATAGTGACGTAGTGTGTGTGTGTCATGATCCTGAGCAGGTCAGGTAGGAGACGATTGCCAGGGTTAACATCAGGATCTTTATTGCTGGATTCAGACATTATAAAATAAACAGTATATCCGTTAATTGACATAATAGGAAAGAGACAGCAAACAGATCTGAATAACTGAATTTACAGGTAAGCATAACTAGGTTATGAAAATAAAGGGTTTAGACAAAAAGGTCAAAGTTGAAATAAGGTAACAAGTAAACCTATAAATTAAGTTATAGGTAGGAGAATTAAGAATAACCTATAGGAGAATTTATAGGCAATTAAGTTGAAGGTATACCGAAAACAGGAGTTAGGCAATATGCCCCAAACAGAATACAATCAGAAATGTAATTAAATGATAAGAAAACCTATAGATATAAAAGTATAGGTTATATAGAAGGAGAAATTAGACAGAATAATAAGGTTGCAGGAAAAGGAGAACTTAATAGAAGACATTAAAAAGCCCCCTCTAGGAATAAGGTTTGCTTAAACAGGAAAATAACACCATGTGGTTATTTTGAGGCAGAGTCCAGAGTGGTGTTATGACGCAGGTATAGAGCAGAGAGGTTGTTTGGATTTGAGTAGGTAAAAATCAGGATGGTTGGATAAAGCTGGATAGTTATGTTCAGGTTGGTATTTTGCAAGATAGAAGTCAAACGTATTGAGCAGGTTTGGAAGCAAGTAGTTCTGAATCAAATAAGATATAAGAGGTGAGTTGGGCGTTACCTTTTGTAGGAACCCAATTAGTCAAGGCAGGTGAGGATGATAAGGTGAGTGTCCAGAACTAGAGGCAATGGAGGCCACTAGTTGTAAAACATAATCCGTGCAGGAACTTGGTTTTTTAAAGAAACCGTATTAACTGAAAAAAAGTCTTGCTTGTCAGATAGAAACAAAAAAAAAACGGGGCAAAAATTTTAAATTTTAATATTATTAATAAATAACGGTTCAGGCACTCCTGGATAACAGAAATAGCAGCTTTATTGAGGCAAACGCAGCAACGTTTCGACCCTCCTCTGTCTTTATCAAGCCTGTATAAATATGGCATTTGTGGAATGGAATATATGTAATTTACCTGCAAACCAACCCCATGCAGCCAGGGTTGTAATGTTTTTGTTATGTAACAAAATATAGTAAACCCTTAAGAACCAAACTTCTGGAATAAAAGGGAATCATGACATGTCACACATGTCATGTTCCTTAAGTGGTTAAGATCTAACGGAACATCAAATCGACACATGGTACGTCAACACTTTGTGCTATTGCAACATTAAATACATTCTCTGACCTATAAAAGAATCCTTACTATTATATTTATTAGAGCTTTAGTATTTGCTTTTCCCAGAAGCGTTCTGCATTTCTAGTCATTGTTCCTATGTATTCTAAGATTAATGTTTCTAGACATACTATACCAAAATCAATGGTGGAAAAATTCACGAGCTTGATAAAGACGCGATAGGGTCGAAACATTGCTGCTTTTGCCCCAATAAAGCTGCTATTCCTGTTATCCCGGAGTGTCTGAACCGTTGTTTATTCTGCATATCTTGGAAGGGAGGCCTGGCCAGCCCTGGCTTCGGAGCACCTGGGTTATTTGATGAGTGCGGTATCCAGTACGTTTCTACAATTTTAATATTTGTCAAATATATGGGCTAGGTAAAAATATTATTACAAATCATGGAAAGTTATAATTCCACTTTACCAGGGTTATTTGATAATGTGAGAATTTACAGAAATTCAAAATGACTTTCAAATTTAAGGCCAAATTAGCCAAACTGGAAGTATTTTTCAGTTCAGCTATTTTGG
Source organism: Pelobates fuscus (assembly GCF_036172605.1). Taxonomy (NCBI): domain Eukaryota; kingdom Metazoa; phylum Chordata; class Amphibia; order Anura; family Pelobatidae; genus Pelobates; species Pelobates fuscus. Next base: position 165,467,397 of record NC_086320.1, on the reverse strand, counting down.
CCTTACATTTGAAATTCACTGTGTATTCACGTCAACAATTCTCACTTTGGTAAATAACCTCGTAACATTGTACGTGTATTAAATACCCCTGTATGTATGAAGGGACAGGAAGATATAAAGGTTTATGAGAAAAAAAAGCTACTGAATTTGTAACTTAAAATGGTATTGCAAAACATAATCTCTTTGATTGTTTTTCTTTTTGAAAATAAATCAGTTTCAGAAAAAATGGAAATGATCATTAACAAATACTATAATACGGGTATTCACACTTTGTTTAATGCTAAACCTTAATTTATTGTTTTCTGCATGTAGATTAAAGTAAAAAAAATATTATTTGTGTATAAACCCATAATGCACACCTAAATAAATATTTGTTTATTTTGTTTTAATTTGTAAGGGAAAAATACCTGGATATAAGTTATTTAGTTCTATACTAGATTTTTAAAATTAGGGCCTAATGTGAATTAAAAAAAAAAAAATACCATACATTCCACTCATTTTATTCCAAAAAATGTTTGATATAAAAAATCATATAATCTTAGCAGAAAATGTGCTTCTACTAATATAGGAAATATGTGCTAATGAAGACTCGGTAAATAATCTCTTTTAAAAGGTGTGATAAAACTGTCCTAATTAAGAGAACATTTTATCAATCTGTTTAATTAATCGTGCTTTTTTTCCATTTAAACCTGCAGTGTGCTCATCTGGTATTACTAGAAATGAAATATTTCAATAAAACATTTTGCCTAATAAAGTAGTCTGGGAAAACAGCGAGAGAGGGAGAGAATAAAAAGTAGTCTAGTGAGCTCTCTTTCCTTAGCTATTAATAATAGTAGATCTTAATTAAGTAGCAAGGAATGGGTCTCAAAGACTATTACCTCATCGGAAATTGAATGCTGGGGCCTGCGGGTCTTGTTCTGGTACTAAAGAGAGAACAGGAGATTATTTTACGCACAATCACCGATACTTAGTTTCAATACCATAAAATAAATTATACTCAGATAGGCGTATCAGTGGTCATCAGACCGCACCTGCAACTACCATATTAATAATAATAACCTTTATTGTTGTGATTGAAAAAAATATGTGTTTTAATGTAAACTTGTAAATAATAACAATATTTATGTTAAATAAAAAATATATGCACAATATAACTATTTGAGAAATTAATTCGGGTATTGGTCTTAAAGAACTAATTGGACTTTAACACCCTTAACACTGTATTGTAGTGACTTATACACAAATATACGGATTGCAAAATTTAGGCAAGAATAGCTGATATAGAGAAATTCTCCAACTTGGCTATAGTCACAGCATGGCTAATTTTGCTTGAAATTTGCAATTCAAGTTTAGCTTCAAACTAGACATTGATAGCTGCTGACTGATAAACTGCAAAATCATAGACTGTCGGCAGCTGATTGAGAAAAAGCAGCACAGCAACTTAAATGGAACAAAATATAGTTTGGTACTATTAAAAGGCTAGGCTAATGGGACACAGCTCTTAGCTTAGGTACAAGACTGCCCTGCTGTGGAGAGAATTAAGGTGATAATGTGATCGCCTTGGACATAAGCTGTAGTAGTGTTGAATAGAACAAGTACTTGATTGGATGTCAGTTTAAGCAGACCAAAGTTGCAGGGATATGGTGCTAATAATAGGGGAGAAGTAACAGTAGATGATTTACTCTGAATTTTTAAACAAACATTTATAGGTCAACCCACAAAGATTCAAGTCTAATAAAAATGTGATAGAAACAAGAGAGAATTGGGGGCAAACTCAATTTGAGTGATATATATTAACAATGCACTGGCAAAGGATTAATTTAATGCACTTAATTTATATTCATTTAGCGCTGTCACTATTTAAGTAGATTGTTTGTCTCTCATGTTAAAATTTGTGTAGGACTCATCAATATTGGCATAGTGTTGGGCTTATGGCCATATGGTGTAACTGAATCCTCGTATTTTTTTGCTGAGATAGGTGATTTTTTTTGTAGCCTTGCATTATTCCTTAATCTGTATTTTTTTTAATATTAATGTGTTGAAAGTGTCCCTTTAAAATACACTTCTCTTCATCTCTTCACCGCACCTTTGCTCCTACCAGTCCCTTTTGCCATTTACCGCCTTTCCACACTTGTGTCCCTTTTTCCCCTCCCCTCCCCTCCACATAAATACCCATTGCCATAATATTCCCCATCTTCACTTGTGCCTCTCCATTTATTTCCCAAACCTAGATGTGTCAACCTCTACACATATTCCACCCTTACATGCATGGCCAGTTCAAGGATTTTTGGCTACACAGTCGAAGATGCTTGTGACAAAAACTATGTATTTTATTTACCCAGTTACTTTCTCTGTGTTCTGTAGATGGATCTACCAAACAACCCCCTGGCTAATTAACTTCAAGTAACCTACAAACGTAAGTGCTCTCTCTGTGTGTGTCACATGTTCATCCTCACCTTGTGGTGTCTGTAATGGTTACTACCTTCCTGTCATTGACAATGATGCTAATCAGCAGCCCTGTGCCGGTGTATCTGATTCCTGCGGCATGTTAAAAGACACCGGCCGCTGTGGATCCATACCAGTTTGTAACCCCACGTCCACCCACGGTATTGACGACGTCAACAGGTATGTGACGTCATGCAAAGGACGCGCACTCACGTTCTGGGGTCAAAGGCCGGGTACGGCCAATCGGATCTAAAGGAGACTTATTTACACTCCTTTTTACTTTTCCTAATTGCCCAGACGTGGTTTCCCTTTGTAGGTTATCCGAGAGTGTGTTCCTGAGCACTTATTTCTGGTTATTGACTTTGGCTTCGTTTTGACTTCCCTGTATTCTTGTACCCTTGACTTTTGGCTTCCCATTCTAAGGCCCAATAAGACGTTACCGTTAGTCCTAGGTGTAATACAGTTCTGCGTGCTGGATCAACTAGTGACAGCGTGGCTGCCGTTTGTATAACCGAATAACACGTGCTGGAGAAAATGGCGGCCATCTTGTCGCACGAAAGCAGGCAGCGGGACTTGGTCATTGAGTGTATATCAGGCACTCAACCTCGCGAACACCGGCAATTTCATACGAACTCCTGCTTCTTTCAACATCAAGCCAGGAGAGCACTGTTCGGTAGGATCGTTCGCACATGAAACTCTACCTATGAGCCAGGGGAACCGTTCATCTGTTAGTTCGTATGGAACTCCCGTAAGTGACGACCGCTACCACTTTTTCTCTGGAACTAATCTGGGCAGACGCGATGTGTGCGGTCAGTCAAAACTTTACCACGGTGGCGATTGGGCTGTGTTCCTGGCATCTGAGTGCTTTTTGGACAACTTGGGTGCTCAGATCCAGGCTATGCGGGGATATAATATTTGTGGGAGTTCCTATATGTATTATATATATTTGAGGTATTTTATGTTTTATTATCTGTACCTGTAGTGCCTGGGATATAATTAGTTTAAGTAAAGTACACTAAATTATCTCCCAGACACAGAGACACATGGGAGTGTCTTGGGCACAAGGAAACGAGGAAAATCAATGAATGGCCCAGCGATACAAAAGGCTTAAGTGAACAACGCTAAAGGATCTGCTGGATGCTCAGGGTCGGTCGGCAAGTAATAAATAGAAATCAGCAATTATAGGCGAACTGATGGAGGGCGACCAAGCCAGCGATGCAGTGATATAAAGCACAGATGAGGCAGAGTTTCAGAGAGACATGAGATGGCGGCTCAGTTTGTTGGGACCAAAGCCCCCACTGGAGCGGATTGTACAAATTATGGAGCAAGTTACAGCAACCCAGGCAGCACAGCAGTCTAGAACAGACATCTGCCAAGGAGATGCAGCATCACTACTGGGATCCAGTAATGGAGGACAGCATAAACTATGCTGCATTTAAAAGTTTTGTAAATGGGGAGATGGACATAGATGCCTATCTTCAAGATTTTGAACGGCAATGTGCCCTGGAAGACCTGGACAGAGACAAGTGGGCAGCTATTTTAAGCAGCAAGTTGTCAGGCCGAGCAGCTGAGGCTTACTGGGGAATACCCAACTCGGACATACATAACTACGAGTGAGTAAAAGATATTTTGTTGGCCCAGTACGCTGTGACACCAGAGGCCTACAGGAGGAAGTTTCAGGGGCTCCGGAAGAATCATAAAGACTCCTTTACTGAGTGGGCTTCCGGATGCACTGGGCAGCCAAGAATTGGATGCAGGGCTGCCAGGTAACCTCTTTGGACGATGCACTGCAACTACTACTGCTAGAGCAGTTCTTCGATCATACGCCAACAGAGACGCTGGACTGGGTGAGAGACCGTAAGCCTGGAACTGTAGAGGAAGCAGCCAGATTGGCTGATGAGTATAAGGATGGCATGAAAATAGAGCCCAGTGGAGGATGACCCCCCCTTTAGGATCTCCTATCCGGCGCAAAGCACACTACCTCCACCACCCAGACCAACTCCATTTACGCAGCTCCATTTACACCAGCAACTACCCCAGCACCCTTCAGACGCACTGGGCCCTTGTGCCATTGGTGCAACCAACCGGGGCATTTTAAAGGTAACTGCCAAAACTGGAACACGTAAGAGTTTCCTTCACAGCAGAGCAACCCAGAGGAACAGTAGACGGTCCTCCATGAGGTAAACCCTTTCCAAGCTGCAGGCAACAACAGAGAGCACTATCGGCAGTGGGTCACCGTAGACAATCCAATACTAGAAGGGTATAGAACACAGGCAGAGTCACCCCAGGAGATATAGAGCAGTTTAGATTTGAGTGGGAGAAGGGGTTAATATATAGCAAGCATGTCAAACATGCTGCCACTCCCCCTTCCTTCCTGCTCGCAGTGCCAGATGAGCGTCTGGCCTGCTTCAGCAGGGCTGGAGCTGGAACTGAAGGATGGACAGCAAATTGTAAGGTAGGAGAAGAGGGGCTTAGAGGAGGGGGGGGCAGTGTATTAATTTGAGGGCACTCTAGTCATTTAAGGGTGGGAGGGGGCACTCTATTCATTTGGGGGAGGGATGGGGCACTCTATTAATTTGAGGGAGGAATGGGGCACTGTATTAATTTGAGGGAGGCTGGGCAGTGTATTAATTTGAAGGAGGGAGGGGGCACTGTATTAATTTGGTTTAGGGAGGAGGCACTGTATTCATTTGGGAGAGGGAGGGAGCATGGTATTAATTTGGAGGAGGGAGGGGGCCATCGTATTAATTTGAGGGAGGGCAGTGTATTAATTTGAAGGAGAGGGCACTGTATTCATTTGAGGGTGGCACTATTAATTTGGGGGAGCGAGGGGAGCGGGGTATTAATTTGAGGGAGGGAGGAGGCCAGTGTGTTAAATTAGGGGGAGTGCAGTGCAGAGTGGTGGTGGTGGGGGGGATAGGGGGTCAGTGTATTAATTTAAGAGGGGAAAGGGGCAGTGTATTAACCTGGGAGAAGGTGAGGGACAGTGTATTAAATTGGGGAGTGGTGGCAGTGTATTCATGGGAGGGAGGGTGTAGTGTATTAATTTGGGGAAGCCAGGGGGCCATTGTACTAAATTGGGAAAGGGGGGGGGGCAGTGTATTTATTTGAGGGAGGGGGCCAGTGTGTTAGATTAGGTCTGCATGGAGGCGCTGAATACTCCCCATGGAGATACTGATTGGCCGCGCAGCTTTGGGGGGAGGAAGGGCAGTGTATTAAAATAGAGTGGTGGGAGTGGGGGCAGTCTATTGAATTAGAGTGGAGAGAGGAGGGGCAGTGTATTAGATTAAGGGGAAATGTATTAGAGCGGGAGTAGGGGCAGTGTGTTAGATTGGGTCTGCATGGAGGTGCTAAATGCTCCCCATGGAGATACTGTTTGGCCGCGCAGCTTTTTGCCACACATGTACAATAGCCTCCCAATGCATTCCTATGGGATAGCATTGGATTGGCTGCGATAATCAAGTTTGATACTCTCAGCCAAAGTGAAGAACACACTCACATAAATAAGCAAGATAACGTCATTTGTTTTTTACAGCTGTGCAACAGCATACATTCACCATTTCAGTCCCATTGCCAAACATTACTTAATATGTAAAGGTAGTTGGACTGAGACGTTGTTTATATGCAAATACATTTCTTAAAATAAATTAGCTTTTTTGTTTATTTTGAAGCCTTATGAGCGCGAGGACGTCCAGTGTCAGCTAGGCACCTTTTTTTTATACTGTACTTTTCTAAATAAAGCTACATCTGGAAAAGGAAGTTTTTTTTTTTTTGCTGCCCACATAAACGTAAACCTTGTTTATTTGGCCTGTATTAGCCTTTAAGTTTTACATGCTTATTCTACAGGGTTACAGGCGGAACAGGGAATGGAGCAGTGCAAGTGGATAAATGACAGCTGTTAGTGCCCCGTAAATATCGGGCTGAGCTACTTAAGCCTAGCCATGACATTCCACTAGCAGGATATCTAGGTGTCCAGAAAACTAAGAACCGGTTAACCCAGACCTTCTTCTGGCCAGGGATCACACAGGACCTGCAGAGTTACTGCAAGACATGTGATGTCTGCCAAAAGACAAGAAAGAGGGGTGACCATCTAAAGGCTAAGTTAAACCCGTTACCCATAAATGAGGAAGCCTTCCACCAAGTAGCGGTAGACTTGATAGACCCCCTCAGTAAGCCCAGCACCTCGGTCAAGAAATATATTCTTACCATGGTAGATTATGCTACTCAGTATCCAGAGGCAGTAGCTTTCCTGTTGACACTGGGAAAGGTATCTTCCTCATCTCCTGTTTGCCTACAGCGAAGTGCCCTAGGAGTCACCAGGGTTCTCCCCCCTTTAAACTCTTATATGGGAGAAAAGTACAGGGACCCCTAGACCTCATACCCCTCCTCATGGAAGGGTGACACAGGAGAGGAAGGGAACCTTATGCTACGTCTTGCAGTTGAGGGACCACCTGCAAGCTCTCACTGACTCTGTTAGGGAGAATCTGCTAGCGGCCCAGTGACGCCAGAAGAGATGGTATGATAGGGGTGCCCGAGAGAGGGTCCTAGAAATTGGACAGAAGGTGTTAGCCCTGAAGCCGACTATATAAGACAAACCTCAGGCCGTCTGGATCCTTCCGGGTAGTGGAGTGCATAAGTGACACTACCTACATTGTAGGGAAATGTTCAGAAGAAAAGATACAACAATCCTTTAATGTGAACATGTTAAAACCCTACTTTGAGAGGACAGAGGACGTGGCTGTGAGGGAGTGCTGTCTGAGCTGATGATCTTCCTGCTCCCTCGCGCGCCCTCTATGGTGATGCCGGAATATGACGTAATTTCGACCCCGCATCACTAAACAGTGCGATGGAGGAGAGAGGAGAAGGAAGAGAGGAGAAGACACTGGACCCCTGGGAGAGGACTCAGAGAACTCCTAAAGGTAGGAGAAACAAGCAATACAATGAATTTGAGAGTGTGTGCAAGACTGTGTAAGTGTCTGAAAGTAAGTGTGTGTGTGTGTGTGTGTGTGTCAATAAGATTGTCTATCAGTAAGTGTGTGTGCCTGTCAGTGTGACTGTCAGTGTGTGTCTGTCTGTCAGTAAGTGTGTGTGTGTGTCCGTCAGTTTGACTGTCAGTGTGTGTCTGTCTGTCAGTAAGTGTGTGTGTGTGTCTGTGTGTGTCTGTCTGTTAGTGTTTGTGTGTGTGTGTCAGTGTGTGTGTGTGTGTGTAAAAACAGAAAAATTAGTAAGCGCTAGATAACACGGTAGGCAGCAACTCTATAAGGGAATCCCTCAAAGACCCTTAAAAGTAACACAATAAAAACAGATAGAAATAAGGGCTGCGCCTGTTGAAAATAAGAAATAAATAGTCCAAATAAAAAAATGGAAGGATAAAAAGAGAAAGTCTTATCTAAATGTTTCTGGTGCAGTCGTCTAATATGGCAATATTCGGTCCGGAACAGTTATCCTTGTTTAATTCTTCCTTATGAATCCACTCATATGTAAGAGACAAAGGGTATATAAAGGAAGCCAGATAGTGCAGTATGTTTAAAAATAGAGGAAATAAAAAAATATATAGAACTCTTGAATGCAAACTCACATTTTAAAGAGCTAAAACCTGCTCTGGTATGAAGGGCGTACAGCGGTTTGATCCCCGCTTGTGGGATGTGTAGTAGGTGTCCTTCGTCTATGGTGTGTTTTCTCCGTTCTTGGTACGACAAACACTCGGGTAGAGAGAGACAACCAATAGTGTACGCTGGATATAAAACTAGTGTATAAAATAAAGGAATAAAATGGGTACTCACAAGAGGGGAGCAGATCAACTGCTCCCTTTAAGTAGCGCTGGTGGTATTATCCCCACCTAGGATTGCTTGGAGTCCGGAGTGATGATAAAATGCCAGGTAAGAAGTAGATAAATGTGTATTAAAAAATACAATTAAAAGTAACAAAATATACTTTAATATTAAAAATACACAATATTATAACCATAAACGCGTTTCGCCAACACGGCGTTATCAATATGGGGAAAATGTGTGTGTGTGTGTCTGTCAGTAAGTCTGTCAGTGTGTGGCTGTCTGTTAGTAAGTGTGTCTGTCGATGTGTGTGTCTGTCAGTAAGTGTGTGTGTGATTGTATGTGTCTAATAGTGATGTCGCGAACATAACATTTTCCGTTCGCGAATGGCGAACGCGAACTTCCGCAAATGTTCGAGAAAGGGCGAACCGGGCGAACCGCCATAGACTTCAATAGGCAGGCGAATTTTAAAACCCACAGGGACTCTTTCTGGCCACAATAGTGATGGAAAAGTTGTTTCAAGGGGACTAACACCTGGACTGTGGCATGCCGGAGGGGGATCCATGGCAAAACTCCCATGGAAAATTACATAGTTGATGCAGAGTCTGGTTTTAATCCATAAAGGGCATAAATCACCTAACATTCCTAAATTGTTTGGAATAACGTGCTTTAAAACATCAGGTATGATGTCGTATCGATCAGGTAGTTTAAAGGGTTACGCCCGCTTCACAGTGACAGACCAAACTCCCCGTTTAACGCACCGCAAACAACCGCAAACAGTCCATTTGCACAACCGCAAACTCCCCATTTGCACAAGCAGCCATGTCCCGTTCCTTGTCCTCACTGATGTCATTGAAGGTCTCTTCCTCCACCCAGCCACGTACAACACCAAGGGTCCCCGAAAGGTGACAACAAGCCCCCTGTATTTTTTTTTAAATGTACACTACTGTTACACCAGATATGAGTTGCACTGGCATGACACTGTGCCCTGGCAGGCCCTGAAACGCACACGTGTGAAGGAAACTGACTGCTATTATATTACAGTCAAAAAAGTTTTTTTTTTTTTTTTAAATGCAAGCTATTGTGACACCAGATATAAGTGGTGGCACTGGGCAAGTGGGCACAGTATACGCTGTGAGCCTGACACACACACTGGCAGGCAGGCAACTGGAATTAGATTACACAGAAAAAAAAAAAGCAGACTGATGTTCTAGCCCTAAAAGGGCCTTTTGGGGTGCTGTCCTTACAGCAGAGATCAGATGAGTCCTTCAGGACTGTAGTGGACACTGAATACGCTAGCCTAGCTATCGATTTCCCTATTAAATCAGCAGCAGCTACACTGTCCTTCCTCTCAGAATGCAGCTTCCGGGGGGCGGGGCCTAGCTTTCATGGAGGGAAGACGCACTTCGTGTGAGCTCCCTCAATATCTCACTTTAAGCAGTTATCAACAAGCGAATTTCACCCGAGAAGGGGATGACCCAGCAATGTTGCTCCTACCTGACCGACCCGACATGCTTAATAGTGGTCAGCAACTCGACAGAGTCTTACCTCCGCGTGGCAAGTGTGGATGATCTCCCGATCCTGGGATTCCCAGGAGCAGCTACTTCCCGGCAGAAGCTCCGTTACCCCCCCCCCGGTGGGGGTTATCCCGGTCCACCCCTGAGAGGCTGTCTGGAGCTAATGGATGCACAAAGCACAGCCGCCCAGGCTGACATACTCATCTGCGACTCTCCCAATATGGCGGCAGCCGCGTGTCCTCCATGTACCAGCAAAGCATGGCAGGATATTGAGTCTAAGCTGGACAGACTCTTTAATCAATTTTGGAAGCAAATAACAAGCAGGAAGCCCCAAGAAGCTCCACCACAGCCCCAACAAGCTCCACCACAGCTAAGCGAAGCAGTCTCCATTAAAATCCACCAACGCAAAAGGCGTCGAAGACGGGACCAGAGGCACAAACAGAAATGCAGAGCCTGCCCCACATCAAGCACTCCACCTTAAGCCACCACAATCCCGCACCGGACATGAAGCACCACCGGGACAGATCCGACCACCCGACAAAACAAGCTTCCACCACCTCAAGCCGCGAACCCGGCACTCAGCCAGAGACTTGCCTTTGTTGTTCCAGGTATCAGGGACTCCCAGGGTCTGCACCTGGCGCTCAGAAGGGATCGGATGAGCACAAGCAGTAAACAGCAGCCTGCCAAGCATGTCCCACTATAGCCGATCCTCCACACCATGCCTTTGATCACATGAACTGCTCTCTGCACATTAACTAATCGTAAAGTAGTAAGCGTTTAAACATGTCATTATTTCACCTCCTAAAGAGTTTATTGTCATAGTTCCTTACATGCCTTTACCTTAACCGTTCATGTATTATTTTATTCACTAGTCTCATCTCATGGGGCGACTCACACTTGATTTATAACTAGTGGTGGAGCTGCTGATATAAATACACAGTTGATAACGTGCGAGCTACACCCTAAACATGACAGCCATCTTTCACAACAATGTACTGCTATATACTCATACCCTCAGTGCAACTAGCCATGATATACGCACGTTCAGCCTAGCATGCTCAAATATAACACACTTCTGTCTATAAAAAAAAAAGAATGCAGCTTCAGAATTAATCTAAATTGTATGCTGTCTAGGAGGTGGGAGGGTCTGGGAGGGAGGGTCTGCTGCTGATTGGCTGCAATGTGTCTGCTGACTGTGGTACAGGGTCAAAGTTTACTCAATGATGACGAATAGGGGGCGGACCGAACATCACATATGTTCGCCGTCCGTGGCGAACGCGAACAAGCTATGTTCGCCTGGAACTATTCGCCACCGAACCGTTCGGGACATCACTAGTGTCTAAACTTGAAGCACAGTACATAGGAGACATGGGAAATTAAGTATAGTGTCCCTATGGGAGCGGGCACTTCTAAAGGGGCCGAGTAGATACTGACAAGTAATATTAAAGTGCCCTTATGAAAAAAGTGATATAAGCCCTCCTTTGGGACTTGTAATAGTTAAAATTTAACTTTTAATAAATATATGCATGATAAAAATAGAATACTTCAAACAAAAAGGGAAAATAAATTTTTACACAAATGATAAATAAAATCAGGTAGAGACCCAATTCTTACACGGTGAAAGCCTGGCAGTCTGGGAGCAATCTACTAAACAGTGCTATCTGTGAGTAAGCCAAATGACTCTGTCTAAACTGGGTTGAATTTGCCAGGCTTAGCAGAGTTTTAACCCAAAATCAATTGGACTCTACAAAGAGGACCTTCTACTCTGACAGCATTAATAAATGAGCACAGATAACTTGAACGTACTCCGGAGAGGATATCTCCATATACTTGTCTCTGTAAATTGGCACTTTACAATATAGATGCATACGAGCGTAGATTTTTTTTTCTTTTTTTGGGGGGGGGGGAGGGAAGGGGTGGGTGGGATCTTGGGTGAGTTCCCATACTTTTTCCCCAGGATTTGACCCCTGGATACCGGGAAATGTTCTCTTTCCACTACGGCAACAACCTTACCGTATCCCAGAAGCAGTTAGGGAGAACATGTTGAAAGAAATTCAGGACATGTTAAGGCTAGCGGTCATAGAGCTGTCTCAGAGCCCCTGGGCCTCTCCGGTAGTGCTGGTACCTAAGCGAGATGGTACGCCTCGCTTCTGTATCGACTACCCGAAACTTAATGACAGGACCGTCACGGATGCCTACCCTTTGCCCCGGATAGATGAACTAACGGATCGTATGGTCGGGGGGAATTACCTAACTACAATAGATCTGTTCAAAGGTTATTAGCAAATCCCCCTGCAGCCAGCGACCATCCCTAATCAGCATTTGTCACCCCGTTTTAGCTATACCAGTTTAAGGTTATGCCTTTCAGGATGAAGAATGCCACCTTTCAGCGGATGGCCGACAGGCTCTTGGAGGTATTTCAGGACTTTGCATGTGTATTTGGATAGCCATCTACAGCCGCACATGGTGGATCACCTTAGACACCTATCTATGGTACTTAAGAGAATTCAAGCAGCCGGGCTCACATTGAAGCCAAACAAGTGCCATGTTGGTATGGCCTTGGTACAGTATCTCGGCCATAGAGTTGGTTCTGGGCTGCAGCGTCCAGAACCCGCCAAAATAGAGGCTATGGCCAGCTAGCCCCAACCCTGTACCAAGACGCAGGTGCTCGGTGTTCCCGCATTTGTTCTCTATTGAATGATCACCATAGAACATAAAACCTGATGGAACTGGACACGAACTCTGATTCTTATCTGACAGATAAGAATCTGTCAGCATGTTTAGAGTTTCAGTCCAAGACCTGTGAAGGTACAGTTCAAGAGCACATCTTTCACTTATACAAAGAGCCACACATTTATAAAAACTAATTGACTGTGACATGAGCATTCCCATGCCCAGATTTCTGTCCACATTTGCAAATGAACAAAAATTTGTATGTTGCATTTTCATATATATTAAAATTGTGTTGAGATTGTATTTTACCATTTGTTACTTTTATATTTGATACCCATTTGCAAAAGTGAAATAATTAAGCTTCTGCAAAGCATTTCTCCATATTGCAACAAGCTTTCTATTTCTATCACAGTGCACACAAACCGAAATGGAATATTTAAAAATTAATGTGTTCTGTACATTCTGAATATTGTATAATGTTTACCAATAATAATATCATTTTATGATGTATGAACGGAGTCTAATTTTCTATTTTTAAAAGTGCGTACTCAATTCAAGAGCCATATCTATGTTTAATATATCATTGAAAGAATGCTCAAACTATTTAATTTACATTATTTTAAAATCCCTTGTTCTGACTGTTATAGTAAATTGGATTTTTTTCTCATTAGTTTATTTTTATGAGTCATTCTACTGTAAAAGTAACATAATTTATCATAAAATTATGACATCATTGTGATGCACTTGAAATGGATTTGTGTTTCCCAGAACAATGTCTCCTAAATCCTTTTTAACATTTTGAAACTATTGCTTGTACCATATTAGCCCTAGACACATTTCATGAAATCAAAGCATGAATCAATATACCCACATTTAACTAATAATTTTAGGCAATTTAATCTGTAGCAGATTTTTTTCTGGTTTGAGTAGCGTGACCATGGGCAATTATATTTAAACTCAAATCCGTTGTTATATTTCCTGAGTTCCCTAATGAAGACATTGTGGGCTGTATTTCCTGGACAGTGACACATCTTGAAGTGTTTGTGTCTGCACTTGTTTTCCAAATGATTAAGTATAGGCTATGCAGCTTATTCACTAAACAGTGACTTGTGTTAAGTTGACAACTGATTTTCAAAATTATAAACAATATAGCAGATTTGCATAAACTTTTCATCAAAGCTTTTATGGATGCCCTTAACCTCTGTGATAAGGGTAAAAAATAAATGCTGGGCTGTCGGCTTCCAATACCCTAGTCCAGCGGTTCCCAAACTGTGTGCCGTGGCGCACCAGGGGTTCTGTGGAATATTTCCCTGGTGCTACGATTATAGCACCGGGGAAACATTACTGCTCCATAGCAACGTGGTCGAGTGCTGCGGTACCTTAACACCGCGATCGGGCCACTGTAATGTCGGTGGGCTGGGAGGAAGTGACAGCGTCCTGCAGGGAAACAGCATGGGAGGGAGAGGAGGCAGCCACGGCGTGAGAGGAGAAGAGCATGAAGAGCTCCAGACCACTCATTCATTCAGCAGCAGGACTCCAAGCCACCCTCCTGGAACAGAAGGTAAGCTAACAGGAGGGTGGCTGGAGATATAACAAAAAATCACTTGTGTATGAGTGTGTGTATGTGTGTGTGTATGAGGGTGTTTGAGTGTGTGTATGTGTGTGAGTGTATGAGTGTGAGTGTATGAGTGTTTGTATGTGTGTGAGTATGTGTATGGGTGTGTGTATGAGTTTGAGTGTGTGTGTGTATGAGTGTTTGTATGTATATGAGTGTGTGTGTGTGTGTGTGTGTATGAGTGTGTATATATGTATGAGTGTGCGTCTGTCAGGGTGTGCATCTGTGTGTATATCTATGTCAGTGGGGTTCTGTGTCTGTGTGCACACACACATCTGTGTATGTGCATCTGTGAGTCAGGGTGTGTGTTTTTATGTCAGTGTGTATCTGTGTCATAGTGTGGGCATGTATCAATGTTTGTGTGTGTCAGGGTGCATGTGTGTATATGTGCATGTGTGTACCTATGTGTGTGTATGTGTCGGTGTGTATCTATATGAATTGGTGCACAAGCACACTCCTGCAATCTTACACAAATTTAACATACAAACACACCCCTGCATTCAAACTAAAAAATATATACAAACACACCCCTTCACTCAAACACAAATACTTCACACAAATGTACATCCACATTTAAAAGTGAACATTACATTCAGACACACCCCTGCAATCAAACGCAAACATCGCATACAAACACACCCTTGTATGAAAACACAATAAATGTATACAAGCACCCCTTCAAACACCAACACTGTACATTACACTATAGCGCCAGTAAATGCCTCAGCACAATATAGATATACAACCTAGACATTTTGACTTGGGGTGCCTTGAAACAAATACTGAAAAATATTAAGGGAGCCTTGAACCTAAAAACTTTGGGAACCACTGCCCTAGTCCATATGTGAACAAACAAGGAGTGCTCAAGGCTCCTTTTTTACATTTTTTTTTTTTCGTGCAGTGATACATACACAAACATTGGCAAATGAATTGAATATCTTAAACAATAATATACTTAGTAGGCTGCACATTTTTTTTTAATTATTAGAACTTTAGCATGGATCTTTATATTAGCAAGCAATAGACATCCCGAGATTACAACTGAGCCTGAAAAATCACGGGTATCAATAGGTTTAAACCTATGCTGTAAAGATAACAGGAAAATATTTTGCTGATAGTCGATGAGCTGATAGCAGGACTATAATTAGCATGTATATTACCAGAGCATATAATTACTAGAGCATATCATTTGTATAGTAGAAAATAAGATTGGTATTGAATAAGGCGAATAGCTGGATCAGGCAAATTTAAACCACCAGAGCAGGCTGTCCGAACAATGAGGTAAAAATACAACTGAATATAGTATAAAGAGTATAAAGTCTCTTAACAAAACTAAATAAAACATACGAAAGCATAAGAAGATAGTACCACTCCGTAAGCCCTACATGTTAAGCAGCAAGATCCCTCTTCTAGAAGGATGGGCCTGCAACGAATTCCCCGATCATTGGGCAAGCAGATAGCCCACTGTAGCAACTTTATAGGCCAGTCTAAGAACCAAGAGTTGTCAGAACTCACACTCGGCAGGTTTAAAAGACTGCTACAACAGAAAGGGCTTCAGGCTGTAACAGGAACCATGCCAGAAACCCCTCCATGCCAGGTTACAGGGTCAAACTACTCGAGATCCTCCAAAGATTGTGGACTGTAATCAGGGTGAGCCACTGTCTGTGTTCCCAGTCCAGATAAAGAAAAGTGGGCAAAGACATATCCTGGATCCCATATCCCCCGCCAGCGATCGCGATCCTGGGGTCTGCCTGGGATTCGGCCCTCCCGGACTATGTGACCGCGGGGTCCTCGCGATCACATGGCCGGAATAGCTGACTGGTGCAGTGCCTGCAGGGGGCCTCCCTAGTGCCTAGAAAACAGTTTTTCAAAGTTAGTAAAAGTTAAATAAAGATTGATAAAGTACATAAAAAGTACTTAGATCATATATATATATATACAGTTGCAAGAAAAAGCATGTGAACCCTTTGGAATGATATGGATTTCTGCACAAATTGGTCATAAAATGTGATCTGATCATCATCTAAGTCACAACAATAGACAATCACAGTCTGCTTAAACTAATCACACACAAAAAATGAAATGTTGCCATGTTTTTACTGAACACACTATGTAAACATTCACAGTGCAGGTGGAAAAAGTATGTGAACCCTTGGATTTAATAACTGGTTGAACCTCCTTTGGCAGCAATAACTTCAACCAAACGTTTCCTGTAGTTGCAGATCAGACGTGCACAGCACAGCATCTCAATCGGGTTGAGGTCAGGACTCTGACTGGGCCACTTCAGAAGGTGTATTTTCTTCTGTTTAAGCCATTCTGTTGTTGATTTACTTCTATGCTTTGGGTCATTGTCCTGTTGCAACACCCATCTTCTGTTTAGCTTCAGCTGGTAGACAGATGGCCTTAAGTTCTCCTGCAAAATGTCTTGATAAACTTGGGAATGAATTTTTCCTTTGATTATAGCAATCCGTCCAGGCCCTGACGCAGCAAAGCAGCCCCAAACCATGATGCCCCCACCACTATACTTCACAGTTGGGATGAGGTTTGGATGTTGGTGTGCTGTGCCTCTTTTTTGCCACACATAGTGTTGTGTGTTTTTTTCCAAACAACTCAACTTTGGTTTCATCTGTCCACAGAATATTTTGCCAGTACTGATGTGGAACATCTAGGTGCTCTTGTGCAAACTGTAAACATGCAGCAATGTTTTGTTTGGACAGCAGTGGCTTCCTCTGTGGTATCCTCCCATGAAATCCATTCTTGTTTAGTGTTTTACGTATTGTAGATTCGCTAACAGGGATGTTAGCATTTGCCAGTGACTTTTGTAAGTCTTTAGCTGACACTCTAGGATTCTTCTTCACCTCATTGAGCAGTCTGCACTGTGCTCTTGCAGTCATCATTACAGGACGGCCACTCCTAGAGAGACTAGCAGCAGTGCTGAACTTTCACAATTTATAGACAATTTGTCTTACCGTGGACTGATGAACAGCAAGGAGATACTTTTATAACCCTTTCCAGCTTTATGCAAGTCAACAATTCTTAATCGTAGGTCTTCTGAGAGCTCTTTTGTGCGAGGCATCATTCACATCAGGCAATGCTTCTTGTGAAAAGCAAACCCAGAACTGGTG
This sequence comes from Pelobates fuscus, assembly GCF_036172605.1. NCBI lineage: Eukaryota > Metazoa > Chordata > Amphibia > Anura > Pelobatidae > Pelobates > Pelobates fuscus. The sequence goes on along the minus strand of NC_086320.1, from coordinate 165,450,251 downwards.
TGTGTTATTTATAGGGCAGGGCAGCTGTAACCAACACCTCCAATCTCATCTCATTGATTGGACTCTAGTTGGCTGACATCTCACTCCAATTAGCTCTTGGAGATGTCATTAGTCTAGGGGTTCACATACTTTTTCCACCTGCACTGTGAATGTTTACATGGTGTGTTCAATAAAAACATGGCAACATTTCATTCTTTGTGTGTTATTAGTTTAAGCAGACTGTGATTGTCTATTGTTGTGAATTAGATGATGATCAGATCCCATTTTATGACCAATTTGTGCAGAAATCCATATCATTCCAAAGGGTTCACATACTTTTTTCTTGCAACTGTATGATCTAAGTACTTTTACATGCACATAGACGCACACATACACTATTAATAAAAGTGTATTTTAGGGGGCGGAGCTAACCACCGAAGCGACTGGTCGCATCGCCTGAGAGCTCCAAGCTTTACCGGAGAAAACAGCACAAAAAACGAAGATATTACCCCCCAAAAGGCAAGCAAACCTGCCCCAACCTAGCAGACCCAACACAAATGGGCAGGAAAAGCAAAAAGCCGAAACAAGAAGTGCCCCGGCCGGGCACCAGCATAGGAGACCTATGGCGGCGAGCACATGGCGCCTTGGAACCCATGGACGCCTACCTCGACGATTTCAACGACTCCGACGAGCAATCCTCAGAGCCCGACACCGCACACTTACCCACGGTACAAGAGGCAGTGCAACCAAGGGCGCAGCTGGACACGGCTCCGGTCACAAAGGCCGAAATGAGGGAGCTGCTGGCGGAGCTCCGCCGAAATATACAAACGGATGTAGCCGACATGAGGAAGGACTTACAGGGCCTAACAAAACGCATGACAACCATGGAACAAGAATCCCTCAACCACTCGAGGACCGTAACCACGCTCCAACACGAGCTGAAAACGTTGCAACAGCAACACCTCAGAGTGGAACAGCAAATGGCGGCACTAGAGGACTCACGCAGGGCCCAAAATATAAAAATCCGCGGCATAGCAGAGTCGGTCTCAGACTCGGAACTCCCTCACCTTATGAGACGCCACGTAAGTAAAATTTTCCAGCCAAAGCAAGCTAAAGGGGTAGGTCTGGATGGCATTTTCAGAATCCCCAAACCACCCACGGCTCCCACTACAGCACCCAGGGACGTCGTTGTTAAATTTCAAAGACGGCAGGACAAGGAAGCGGTCATGGCCACCATCAGGGGAAACACACCATACCCCTTTGAGGACATGGCCCTATCGCTATTCTCAGATCTGTCCAGAGGAACTATGGCCTGGCGTACAACCATGAGGCCTTTCACCACCCTACTCCGCGCCCATAATATTAAATATGGCTGGTGCTCACCACACAAGATACAAGTGATCCAGGGAGACAACGCATGCCTCATAGCGGACTTGCAGGAGGCGAAGACACAACTCATTGCCTTAGGCCTTCCACCGGACGCTCTGCAGCAACCGAACATCCCCTCCAGGCCACATGTCTGGAACCCAGCCAACTCTGAGACTTTCATCCCAAGGGGTTCACGGACAATGGCCCCGACCTGAGGACCCTTGACGAGCCGGCTGAGCCGCACCAACCACTCACCAATTTGCCCCACTGTTGTGGGAAATGTGTAATTTAGGTTTTCTTACAAAGTTTTGTTTTTACCTGCTTTATTAATCGGTAACCCAGCCGCGGTCACCCCGCAGAATATTGTACCTCAGCACCCCGCCCAGTTGTCCACCTAACATTACGTGACAACCTGATTAAGCATAGACCCCAGCGGGCGAGCCGGGCAGTACCTGGAAAACACTTTATGTGACCCAGCACCTGCATGGTATCCCTAGCACGGCTCATCCCTACTTGCTCCAGCTAGGTTCATATTACAAAAGCTGGTATGCCCACTGTCAACTAAAATCTGTCATCTAAGATTACACTTATCAATGTTCTTATGGCCTGTATCTTTCATAATACAGGTGGGGCAGGGCTGTTTAAACTATAGCATTACTTTCATGCATATGTGTAACCCTGACTACCAACGTTGTCAGGAAGCTACAGGCATATCTAATCTTAAATATCTCAACTTAAATGAATAGTCAACGCTCAGGCATATCAATGTAACCTTTAAACAAAAATATGCAAGTTTTCTTGGAGCCACTGTACAACCTACCCATGTTTTCATGTTATTTTACGCTGTTGTGGCGCTTGAATGTGTTTTGTACTCACCTGCATAACAAAAATAAAGAATTTAAAAAAAAAAAGTGTATTTTAATATTAATTATATATATAAATGTTAAAATACACTTAGAACGATGTTAAATATATATATATATATATATATATATATACATATATATATAAAATAAAATAATTAATAAAAAAAATTGAAAAAAGTAAAATAAAAATAATATGAAATTTTACAAAAATTATATACCGTTTTAAATTTGTTCTAACTGTATTTTGATATTAATATGCATATATATTTAAATCAAAATAAATTTAAAATGATGTTATAAATACATATATTCCATTAACAACCGGGGACGTACTAGGTACGTCCAACAAAAAAGATTGTTAAGGACTGCAAACGTACCTAGTACGTCTGTGGCAAATAGGAGCCCTGGACTTATCTGGACCGGCGTTCCCCGGCGATCACGGTCGGGGCGGACTGCCAGAGACCCAAGCAGTCCACCTTCAGCAGCTCCGGCCACTCCGGCCCTCCAGGGCCATGTGATCACCATGATCACATGGCCGCAATAGGAGTCTATGGAGCTGCCAGATGGGGGACTGTCTGAGCTGTCATGATTGGGTTAATTTTCATTCCTGGGATGCCATACGGTCTTAAAGGTAACATGGGCCCAGCAAACCGATCTGTCAAATTTCAATGTGCAAACATGGAAAAAGGGAAAGCCCTACATTTGACCCCTGTAAGTTTGCAAAAACCCATAAAACCTGTACATTGGGAGCACTGTTGTACTCAGATGTTGCTGAACACATATTGTGGTGTTCTTTGTCAGTAACACATGACAGGAAACAAGAATCCATGCCGAAAGTACAACGTGAGAGAAAATTAACTCAAAAAATGACTACCCAAAAGTTTGACAAAGACTGGTGGTAGAATTATTGCATGGAAAGTGTTAACATACCACCACTGGTAGACTAGGGGACACTGGGAGCCATGGGGATACTGAGACACTAGGGACACTGGCTGGGAGACATGGGGACACTGGGAGACATGGAGACACTGTGTCCCTATGGTCTCCATGTCCCAATGTGTCTCAGCATCCCCATGTTTCCCAGTGTCCCATGTTTCCCATTTGTATTGCCGGTATTACTGCAATACCAGCATGGCCAGGCAGCCTCAAATACCGGCTGTGCCTTAAAATACCAGTTAGGTGGCAAACCTAAGAGTAGTGTGTAAAAAAATAAATACAAAAAAAAGTGAAAAAATAAATTTCATTTTTTTTTTTTTTAAATGGGCCTATTTCATGGGCATGGGCCTGGGCCTGGAGCTGCAGCTCCATCAGCCCCTATGTTAATCCGGCCCTGCCTAGGGTGTCTACTTTTCAAAAATATATGGTTTGATGGGATAAATTACATTGGCCGGCTTCAAAAATGTCCCAAATAGGACATGGGTGCATGATGACCAGCTGTGAAAATTCAGAGTTGGAAAACTGGAATGTGCACACTCCAAATAAGGTCTTTTAGCCCCCAGAGAACCCAACACACCTATACATGGGTGGTATCACTGTACTCGGAGATGTTGCTGAACACATATTGGGGTGTTCTTTGGCAGTAACCCTTAAAATTCTCAATACATGTATTCTTAAATTGCTATGTGTCACATATTCATTGTCTCCATGTGACAAAAACAAAGATACAGTAATTACCTTCCAAAGATAGAGGGACGTGCCGCTTGGCTGTCTTCTGCTATCATATGTTGTTGCGGCATGTCGGTGGACGCCGGCTGCTGCGGGCCCATGCAATCATATAGCCCCACTTCCATCCACGGTAAAGACGATGTCGACGTGCGGGTGACGTCACAGAAAAGACGAACACGCACGTTTTGGGGTCAAGGGCTAAGTACAGCCAATCGGATCTGCAAAAGGGTTATTTAAACTCTCATATTCCCTTAGCCCATTGCCCTGTCGTGGTTTCCCCTAGATGGTTATCCGAGAGTATGTTCCTGATCATGTTTTTTAGTTTTTTGACATTGGCTTCATTTTGACTTCCCTGACTTCTGGTACCCTAGACTTTTGGCTTTTCCTTATCGCTGTGTATCGTACTGTGTCCCTGACCTCGGCTAGTTTTCTGACTCGTTACGTCCGGCCATTCTAAAGTCCGGTAAGACGTTACCCTTAGTTCTATTGTGTGATACTATTCTGCGTGCTGGATCATTATAATCCTGACACTATGTGTGTCAAAAAAAATCCACCATTATTATTTTTTTTTTTTACATTTGGCATAGATAGGTGGTAAAATGGTTGCATGAAAAGAGTCAAAATGCACCAAGTTTAATACCTTAGGTTGTCTTCTTTGGTTAACATTAGGTATTTTTAAACTCAGGACAAAATGTAGATATTTAGTATGGTTTTTTTTTGGCGGTCTTTAGAAAGACCATTTAATATGTGTGTGTAAAGTAAATGAGTAAAAGGAAAATTTACAGCTAAACACAAACACCGCAGAAAACTGAAAAACGGTCTGGTCACTAAGGGGTTAAACAGAGTGTGAGTTGTTGTCTGTCAGTGAGTGTATGTAAGTATATGTGTATCAGTGATAGCATGTTCTGTCAGTGAAAGTGTGTGTTGGCTAAACATTGTGTGTACCAATGAGTGCATGTATGGGTCAGTGAGAGTGTTTTTGCTTAATAGGATGAGGTATGTAAAAGTGGAGTTCTAAGAGGAAAAGGTGGAGCCTAAAGAGTAAGGGGAGGGTCTTAAACAGGAAGAAGGAAGTCATTGACCAGAAGAGGTGGGGCATATTTAAATCAGGGGATGCCCGAGTTTAGTCATGCCTAGGGCAGCACAAAACCAAAATTCCCCCTCTGATTGTGGGTAGCAGTGTGGGTACATCATTCCCAACTGTCCCTACTGAGGAAGGACAGTCCCTATGAGACTTGGGCATTCATTTTGGACGAATGCATTTTAGTCTGAATTTTGGATAATTTGCATTCTTCTGAAAGACGAATGGATGAATGCAAATTACAATAAATGAAACAAAGAACACATTTTGCTTGTTGGAAAATCTTTTAACACAATTTGTTTGTTCATTTAATTACATTGTAATTTGACTATTTTAAATTAATTAAGCCTATAGTGGTCAATATGACACTCATAATAGTATAAGGGATGTTCTTTCATGGCCCTACCTGCACCATTGGCGACAATAATAATATATCATATATAAAGGGCTCCCCGATGCGGCTAAGGGTCCTCTAGCCCCCAGACAACTCCACAAAAAATATACCCTACCTATCCCATTAACTAAACTAAATTCGTATTAAATAATAAAAAAAAATACCATTAGATGTCTTGTTTTTTTTCCATCTCCTCTTCTTTAACTCCAAAGAATGCCAAATGACAATACAAAAGTTGTGTCACAATTATTAAAATAAATAAAGTCTTGATATGTACCTGTCAGATCACTTTGATTGGTTGGCTTGGAAGTCAACCAATCAGAGCGCTGAGACTGAAATTGCAGAGCATGGAAAGGACTTATAAGGCCTTTCAGCACTATACAAACTGCGCCAAGGCACCGAGGGGTGAAGAAGGATTGTCTTTATTGCATTGTGGTATATTTTTCAGCATTTTTTTTTGCACTTCGATCCTTGTTTTTTGCCTTTTTTGGGGCTGGAGAAATGAAGACAGGAGAAAAAAAGAAGACATCTAATGGTAAGAATCAAATTTTTATTTAACAGTAATGTACTTTATTGGCCTCCTTACTATTATTAGTGTGAGAGGGATAGGTATTTTTTTGGGGAGTGGGTGACTATAGGCTTGAAACCTACTACCAATAGATGAGGGTTTTGGGGGACACTAGGTTTTCCTTGTTTATTTTATTTTAATAACTCCCAACTGTAGTAAGGGGAAAATTGGGACACTATGTCTCCACAGCTTTATTTTTTTAATGCTCTACCATGGTGGCATTGGGAGACCGGTGCTAGGTCCCCCTTTGTTGGATCAATAACTGGGTAGCAAACGTCTTCTCAATCGCTAGTCTTTTGTTATGGCTGACTGCTCGCTGTTTAGTGCCTCTAAACATGCCTATGCCAATATCACAGTGGGTAGAGGCATGAGGGGGGGGGATTAAAAATCCCATACTACTATTTTTTTTTCTTAGTATTAGTAGTAAGTTGGCTGAAAGACCAAAATTAAGAAAAGGAAGGCCTTTTATTTATTTTGATCTTTTTTATCTTCTTACTAGACAGCTCACTAATCCTTATGTGGGAGTGCCATGACTACTGAGGGTGGTATAATTTGACTACAGGGTATGCTGATGTCAAAGTTCTGCCAATATGGTCAAATAGAGGAACTGGAGCATTGGAGAGATTAGAGGCGGTACAGCAATTGGTGAAGATGAGATTAATATACATCGTTCTTGTTCTAAATTACATTTTAATTGAATACATTTTTATTAGTAAGCCACTTAAAATTTCTCCAAACAACCCCGCACCTGACCACAGCCCCAGTCACTCACCTAAAATACATGGGCCCCTCTTTGTCCATTTAAAATGTTGGGAGGTATGTGTGGCAATGTGCATATCTCTTTGTGTGTAACAGTGTTAGAAAATTCCCAGATTTTACTATTAACATGACATAACGTCATGATTATATTAGTGATACAAAGGCTGCTTTTATGCGTTCTCTTTTTTATTTTCCCTCAGAAGCAAAGAAAAATTATGAGAGAAAATCATAAATATAATGCAGACATTGCATAGTAACACTGCAACCAATCATAACACAATAAAGACCATAAAAGGTATGACAACCCTAGACTCCTCCTCTTTCTTTGCTGCTCCCTCAGACCAGTTAAATACTGCATCTCATTCTCCAGTTATAGTTTTTTTGTTGTTGTTATAATTGGTTATTGTACATATAGTTTTCTATTACAGTTTCATTACATATGTGTTTTACTGCTTGCACCATGGGAGTGTGGCTTCCCACTTTTTCCCAAATTGGTCAAATTAATCTACTTTTTGTAATTTTTATTTTCGTCCCGTACAACATTTTGTTTTACTCAACTTTTGAGGTTGTTGCTCAGCTTTATAATAGATTTTACTATTAACATGATGTAAAGCCATGATTTTTTTTTTAATGACATGGAGGTGAGTATTACTCCCATGCACCTTTCCCTTGTGGGGATGCTTTCCTTTTTTCTACAATCAGTTTTTTATGGTAAGTACAAAACAATACCTCGCATGTTTGAGTGTGTTAAGTACCTGAGGTTACGTGCCATATGATTTTTTATTTCATCACCTGTATTTTGAATACTTGTTGCGAGAAGCATGATTGTTAGTTTGTTATATCGTGGCTGTGAGGATTCCTAGTTGTGAAGATTTTGGATGTTAGAGGTTTCGATACCTGTGTTCCTGTTACATGGATCATCCTTGGTTCCAGTTGTTGTTGGTCTTTGGTGACTACGCAAGAAAGGCGTTTTCTGAGAACCCACCACCGCCCATCTGAAATCCCAAACCGTCCAATAGTGGACGAAAGGGAACAGGTTGACTATCCCTGTTCTATATTGTGTTATGATTGGTTGCAGTGTTACTATGCAATATTTGTATTATACTTATCATTTTCTCTCATAATAGTTCTTTGCTGCTGAGGGAAAATATAGAAAGAGAAAGCATAATAGGAGCCCCTGTGTCCTTAATAAAATCTAAGTGTGTGTAACAGTTCAGTATATGAAGCTTTGTGTGTGTAGAGTATGGGTGAACATATTTTAATACCTGTCTTCTATGAGTAGTCCATTCTGTCTCTAGTCTTCTCTCCTCTCCCTCCAGGAGATCACTGTGTTCAATCTAATGGGCTGGAACCATGCACAGATAAGGTTTAGCAGACCAGAAACAACGATCACAGAGTCCAGCAGCCTCTGTTCTGGTCAGCAAACAGCAGACACCGGGCATTTCACAGGTAAAATAGATTCCCCATCAGCATGTGTCTGTATCCGGGAGCCTATTCTGCCTAATGGGAAATCCATCCCTGCAATCACTTGTCTGGAAATTAAATCACTGAATAATACATTGAAGATCACCTACAACTTGTGTTAACTTGTATTCACAAGATTCTCCATTTTCTTTTACATTTCATATTATAAACAAGTGATTTTATATTATATCTTAGCAAATTACATCACAAACCAATTCCGACAACGCAAACATTGCTAATGGAGAGTTAAAATAGAAATATTCTTTAATTTCTCCTCTTTTAGATGCACTTTCTCCGTGCTGACTGCCAGGTAACAAAGACAGAGCTTATAACAATGATTGACAGGGAGCTAAGATGGATGAAGGATAAAGAGGTGTGGATTTCTACATTTAATTTTATTGCTCACACCTGACAATGATACATTTGTTAAATATAGAGTATATAAGCATGAAAAAAATCCTGGGAAGTGACAGTCAGTTCCCCTTTAACATTATATTATATTTGTATATAGGCAATGAAGGGCAACTCATAATGAGAAGAGCACTTGGTACTGGGGACAGTCAGGGCTGGCACTGCTATAAAACAGCCCCAAAAAAAGTGGCCACGATGTCCAAGTGACCGACAGTAGGGGTCCGAACAGTGCACCCACTCCTACCAGTCACTGCATGTAGACAAGCGAGGCAGACTGCGGTAGATGATCTTCTGTATCCTCTAACCGGATGACAGGAAGCTGCTCACTGAAATACTCTACCACAGTCTGCCAGGGCAGGATACATGTAGGTAAGCTGGGAGAGAGGGAAGAGATCACAAATGGGGGCTGTGGAGGAAAAAAAATAAACAGACAGAGGGTATGTGGGACAGAGCGACATAGTGGAATTCGGGGAACAAAGAGACATACAGAGGGGCTGTGGTGGAAAAAGGGACACAAAGAGCAGCTTGGAGGGACAAAGAGAGAAGCAGATGGGCTGGTGAGAAAGAGACACACCGAGGGGCTGCAGGGAAGAAACACACAGATGGACTGGGAAGGAAGAGGCACAGAGAGGGGCTGGGGAAAGGGAATATAGACACAGGCTGAGGGATAACAAGATATACAGAGGGTGAGGAGGGGGAGAAGGAGACACACAGAGTCTGGGGATGGAAGAAAGAGAAACACAGAGGGCTTGGGGAGGGGGAGGGGGAGGGGGTTAAAACACCTACAGTGTGACTGTGGAAGGGGAGAAAGATACACAGAGGGGCTGGGGTATGAAAGACACTCAAATGAGCTGGGATGAGTAAAAGACACATAAAGGGGTCGAGGGAATTAAGATACACAGAAAAGACCTTGGGGGGGAGAAAGAGACACACAAAGGGGCTGGAGGGAAAGCAAGAATCACACAAAGGGACTTGTGGGAAAGTAAGTGACACTCAAGTGTGGGTAAGTACGAGACACTCCCGTGGGAGAAGTAAGAGACACACACGGGAGCTTGTAAGAGACACACAATGGGATTGTAAGGCACACATAGGGGCATAAGATGCACTAAAAAGGGATAAGCTACACTAAAGGGGTTAAGACTTTCACAAAAGGGGATCAGAAGTTCAAGAGTGGGGTGAAGAGACACCCAAGTGAAGATCATTTTTTTTCTGTAAGGGGGTGACTGTGCCTGTGCAGACAAAAATCATTGCACCAGCCCTGGGGACCGTTGTGTTTTAACACACTTGGTCACAAAGGAAATATTCACATAGCAAAATATTTGCCTGTGCAGCCAAAAATCCTTGCACTAACCTTGGGGACAGTCGTGTTTGAACACATTTGGTCACAAAGGAACTCGATGTATGAGGAAGTGCTGGGCATGAATGGTACTAATGCAGAAGACAATAGAATTGTGTAACTTTTAGATATCATAATAGCAAATGTGGTCTTTAATGCTTTGTTGAAACATAGCAAGCAAAATGTATGAGGAAGCAGTTTTATTTTCTCCCACAAATGGAAAACGTATAATTAACTTGAAGAAAGTCTGAAACTTAGAAATATATAACATGTTCGAGTCAGAAGACACATTACCTGTGTCCATTGACACTGATCTCTCTTGCATTTATTAAACAATGTGGAGGAAACTGAGGCAATGAGACAGGTTGCAGGAATGGTTTGCTTTGGAATGGCTGTCTTCCCAGCCAATATGCAAAATTTGATATTCTTGCAACCAAGACAATATAATTATAATCCAACTGACCATGCATTTAGTCTCTTGGCATTTCCAGAATTCAGTTACTCTCAGAGTAACTGTGATATTTACTGTCATGTGCCCCACGCTGTTTTCTGAGTGTACCTGAACTCAGCCAGTAGATCTGTTTCTCTGGTGTTGAAAAACACCACTAGGGAAATGGTGGGCCCAATAATGTAAATTATGGCTACAAAATCTGGCACATTATCACACACTAATGTCTGTTAGAATTGAGAAAACCGATCAGGTCTCTCCATGTTAAAATACCCCAACAAATAAATAACAAAACAAATGTGGGGATCCCTGGATTTCCCAAAAACTAGGAGAGGCCGGATGAGTTGCCTTTCCTCTTTCTCCTCTCCTTGGACTGTGGAGTGGAGACTAATATTTAATAGGGCCCAAGAAATGCCAGGGAACAGGTGTAGACAATGAAAGCGCAACACCATTTAGTGAAAAAACACTTGCGTTCTGGATAGATGAAGCCCTTTACAAAGTTGAACTAGTTAATAAATATCAATTTTGATATATAACTTAGTGCAATGCCAGATATGATTTTGCCAGGCTATTCTAAATATGTTTCCCCTTGACTGATTGTTTGGAATAGACAGAGATAGGTGTGTTCTTTAGGAGGGTAGAAGGAGATAATATTTCTTATTACACAAATATTGCAGTGATAATTTTTCCATTTATTTCTTTCAGTATATTTTTTAGATAGCCTCTGTATTTCCTAGTTGCTAAACTATTGGATGTTACAGAGTTATCTTACATGACTGATTGATTTTACAAATATGGAAAGAGTATTCTATGGAAGATTACAGGATCTGGACTTTTGGCTAAACGTTTATGGCACCACTGCCAAAGCAGACGAAGGATCAGAATTAGAGATGTCGCGAACATAAAATTTTCCGTTCGCAAACGGCGAACGCGAATTTCCGCAAATGTTTGCGAACGGGCGAACCGGGCGAACCGCCATAGACTTCAATAGGCAGGCACATTTTAAAACCCACAGGGACTCTTTCTGGCCACAATAGTGATGGAAAAGTTGTTTCAAGGGGACTAACACCTGGACTGTGGCATGCCGGAGGGGGATCCATGGCAAAACTCCCATGGAAAATTACATAGTTGATGCAGAGTCTGGTTTTAATCCATAACGGGCATAAATCAAGGGGACTTGTTTCAAGGGGACTAACACCTGGACTGTGGCATGCCGGAGGGGATCCATGGCAAAACTCCCATGGAAAATTACATAGTTGATGCAGAGTCTGGTTTTCATCCATAAAGGGCATAAATCACCTAACATTCCTAAAATGTTTGGAATAACGTGCTTTAAAACATCAGGTATGATGTTGTATCGATCAGGTAGTGTAAGGGTTACGCCCGCTTCACAGTGACAGACCAAACTCCTTGTTTAACGCACCGCAAACAACCGCAAACAGTCCATTTGCACAACCACAAACTCCTCATTTGCACAAGGTTGGATACCAAGCTAGCCATGTCCCGTTCCTTGTCCTCACTGATGTCATTGAAGGCTTTGCAGACCAGGTATCAGTGGTCAGATGGACCCTTGCCCCAACACTGTGTGCCAGACATGCCATTACTTCCTTTTGCACAATCGAGTACAGGTTGGGGATTGCCTTTTGTGCAAAGAAATTTCGGTCGGGTACCTTCCACTTGTATGGTAAAAGCTGGCGGGCTAAGAGTTCAGACAAGCCAGCTGTCAGATGCCGGGCAAGGGGGTGACTTTGTGACATTGGCTTCTTACGCTCAAACATGTCCTTGACAGACACCTGACTGTGGGCAGATGAGCAGAAACTGCTCAAGGCGAGAGACGGAGTGGCGGATGGTTGAGAGGGGGCAAGGAGGACAGAGGTGGTTGACGTGGCTGAAGATGCTGGACAAGGAGGAGGATGGCGGCTTTGAGTTTGTGTGCTGCTTGTACTCATGTGTTGATCCCATAGGTGTTTGTGATGTGCGATCATGTGCCTTCACAAAGCAGTTGTACCTAGGTGGGTGTTGGACTTCCCACGACTCAGTTTCTTTTGGCACAGGTTGCAAATGGCATCGCTGTTGTCAGAGGCAGACACACAAAAAAAATGCCACACTGCTGAGCTCTGCAATGACGGCATTCTGGTGGTGGCAACAGCATGCGTTGATTGGCGTGCTGTCTGGCTGACCCCGGGTGCCGATGCATGCTATCTGACTGTGCCACTGGCTCCTTGCAACGACCTCCCCCTGCTTCCAACTCGTCTCCTCCTCCTCTCTGTCTTCCCATCTGAACTTTCCCCCTGTTCTTCTTCTCTTCTAGCAGGCACCCACGTGACATCCACGGACGCATCGTCATCATCAACCGCTTCACTTGTATCTGACAACTCAGCAAAGGAAGCAGCAGCGGGTACAACATCATCATCATCACACCGTACGTCCATGTGTGTAATGCTGCCTGACTGAGACATATCCCTGTTATCTACATCCTCTGGCAATAATGGTTGTGCATCACTAATTTCTTCAAACTGATGTGTAAATAACTCCTCTGACAGATCAAGTGAAGCGGCTGTGGTGCTAGTGTTGGTGGTGGCGGCAGGTGGGCGAGTGGTAACTTGAGAGGTGCCCGAAGCTAAGCTGGAGGAGGATGGTGCGTCCAGGTTCCGAGCAGAAGCTGTAGAAGATTGGGTGTCCTGTGTTAGCCAGTCAACTGTGTCCTCAGAACTTTTCGAGTTCAGGGTACGTGGCCTCTGAACACTGGGCATTATTCTAGGGCCAAAGGGAATCACAGCACCACGACCACAACGGCCCCTGCGGGGTGGCCTGCCTCTGCCTGTCATTTTTTTTTTCGATTAGTGGTACTATGCGTGCAAGCTACTGTGACAACAGATATGAGTGGCACTGTGCACTGGCAGAAGTTGGCAGAGTAGACGCTGTAGGCCTGACACATACGCTTGCAGACAACTAACTGCTATTCAATCTATTACAGTCAAAAAATGTTTTAAATGTACACTACTGTTACACCAGATATGAGTTGCACTGGTATGACACTGTGCCCTGGCAGGCCCTGAAACGCACACGTGTGAAGGAAACTGACTGCTATTATATTACAGTCAAAAAAGTTTTGTTTTTTTTTAAATGCAAGCTATTGTGACACCAGATATGAGTGGTGGCACTGGGCAAGTGGGCACAGTATACGCTGTGAGCCTGACACACACACTGGCAGGCAGGCAACTGCTATTAGATTACACAGAAGAAAAAAAAAGCACGGATGTTCTAGCCCTAATAAGGGCTTTTTGGGGTGCTGTCCTTACAGTAGAGATCAGATGAGTCCTTCAGGACTGTAGTGGACACTGAATACACTAGACTAGCTATCGATTTCCTTATTAAATCAGCAGCAGCTGCACTGTCCCTCCTTTCACTAAGAATGCAGCTTCCGGGGGGCGGGGCCTAGCTGTCATGGAGGAAAGATGCACTTCGTGCGAGCTCCCTCAATATCTCACTTTAAGCAGCTATCAACAAGCGAATTTCACCCCAGAAGGGGATGACCCAGCAATGTTGCTCCTACCTGACCGACCCGACATGCTTAATAGCGGTCAGCAACTCGACATGGCAAGTGTGGCCTGGTGCTAATCGGGCGGGGGAGGCGGCCGATCTCAGGATCCTGGCATGCCCAGGAGCAGCTACTTCCCGGCAGGAGCTCCGTTACCACCCCCCTCGGACCGGTGGGAGTTATACCGGTCCACCCCTGAGAGGCTGTCTGGAGCTAATGGACGCACAGAGCACAGCCGCCCAGGCTGACATACTCATCTGCGACTCTCCCAATATGGCGGCAGCCGCGTGTCCTCCTGGTACCAGCAAAGCATGGCAGGATATTGAGTCTAAGCTGGACAGACTGTTTAATCAATTTTGGAAGCAAATAACAAGCAGGAAGCCCCAACAAGCTCCACCACAGCCCCAACAAGCTCCACCACAGCTAAGCAAAGCAGTCCCCATTCAAATCCACCAACGCAAAAGGCGTTGAAGACGGGACCGGAGGCACAAACAGAAATGCAGAGCCTGCCCCACATCAAGCACTCGCCTCCACCTTAAGCCACCACAATCCCGCACCGGACGTGAAGCACCACCGGGACAGATCCGACCACCCGACAAAACAAGCTTCCACCACCTCAAGCCGCGAACCCGGCACTCAGCCAGAGACTTGCCTTTGTTGTTCCAGGTATCAGGGACTCCCAGGGTCTGCACCTGGCGCCCAGAAGGGATCGGATGAGCACAAGCAGTAAACAGCAGCCTGCCAAGCATGTCCCACTATAGCCGATCCTCCACACCATGCCTTTGATCACATGAACTGCTCTCTGCACATTAACTAATCGTAAAGTAGCAAGCGTTTAAAAATGTCATTATTTCACCTCCTAAAGAGTTTATTGTCGTAGTTCCTTACACGCCTTTACCTTAACCGTTCATGTATTATGTTATTCACTAGTCTCATCTCATTGGGCGACTCACACTTGATTTATAACTAGTGGTGGAGCTGCTGATATAAATACACAGTTGATAACGTGCAAGCTACACCCTAAACATCTTTCACAACAATGTACTGCTATATACTCATACCCTCAGTGCAACTAGCAATGATATACGCACGTTCAGCCTAGCATGCTCAAATATAACACACATCTGTCTAAAAAAAAAGAATTCAGCTTCCGAATGAATCTAAAATGGATGCTGTCCAGGAGGTGGGAGGGTCTGGGAGGGAGGGTCTGCTGCTGATTGGCTGGAATGTGTCTGCTGACTGTGAGGTACAGGGTCAAAGTTTACTCAATGATGACGAATAGGGGGCGGACCATCTGTGGCGAACAAGCTATGTTCGCCAGGAACTATTCGCCAGCGAACTGTTCGGGACATCTCTAATCAGAATTATAAAAGTATAATTTATTAAGTCAAAGTCATTGGGGGAGGCTGTATGAAAGTTCAAGTAAATCATCTGTTGGAATCTGCAAAGCAGAAAGGTAACACTTTAAGAAACTGGAGCAGATTTTTGAACCCCAAAAATTTAATTTTCAGAAAACTTTCCTAAATCTCCTATGATTTAGTATTTTAACAGATAAGCAATATGTGCTTCACTATCTCTTTACCTTTTATTAAGAAACTCACTTCTCTGAAGTTTACATCATTGAAGAAAACACTGAAATCACTGATAACTTGTGTTTTGTTTTAAATGTATATTAACCCCTTCAGGACCAGACTGTTTTCACCATGTTGTACGTTAAGGACCAGAGCTGTTTTAACACTTTTGTGGTGTTTGTTTAGCTGTATTTTTCCTCTGTCTCATTTACTGTTCCCATCAGGGTCGGTGCTAGGACTTTTGACTACACAGGCGAAGATGCATTTTGACGCCCCCCCCCCCCCCGCACCCAAAAAAACCCAAAGCATCTTCACCTCTGTGTCTCGTAGCCCCCCTTTTGAATTTTAGCCCCATTAGTGTTGCATATCCACTCTCTTACCCCTCTGGTCCCTTTGCACTTTACACCCCCCTTTAGTGTGTCTCATACAACCCCTCTTATGTATTTCTTACTTCCCCGTCAGCCCCTTTCTTCCCCCCAGCCCCTTTCTATATCTACCCATATAGACATAGACATAGATACAGGCAAAAATACATACATGCACAAATACACAAATATACAGACACACAACCATACAAGCACACAGACATAATTATTCAGGCACACAGTCACAAAGATATACAGACACACAGTCATAAAAGGCACACAATCAAACAAACACAGTCATACAATTTACACATACAGTTACATTGTCGTACAAACACAGACATACATTCATACAGACACAGGCACACACAAAAATGCAGACACAGACATAAAGAAACATAGAGATTGGCATATAGAGAAATATATACACAGTGATACAGAGACATAGATACGCAGACAGTCATAAAGAGACATACAGACAAGGCATACAGAGACATACATACACAGACAAACAAAGAACCCTGCACACTGATACTGTGTAAATGCTCTGGCCATCCACAGTGATAGATGCTCCGTGTCAGGCAGACATCGCTGGATCCACCGGTAAAGTCTTCAAAAGGAATAAACGCAGGCAATACTCCAATAGTAAGGATGGTATATTTATTGATAGGTGAACCACCCCATAGAAAGTGTGACGTTTCAGCTCAGCAGAGCCTTAATCATGCAATAATGCTCTGCTGAGCCAAAACGTTGCACTTTCTTTGGGGTGGTTCACCTATCAATAAATATACCATTATTACTATTAGAGTGTTGCCTGCGTTTATTCCTTTTGAATATATACACAGATCGTCATACAGAGACATACAGACTGTATGACGGTCTGTGTATGTACACAGGATGGCTAAAAGATAGATTCCCATCTGTCGTGCAACTTCAACAATGCTTTGAAAGCTGGGGCTCTACCGATTCCCCATGCTTGCAGGATTGTATTTAGCACGTTGCAGTATTTGTGTGTTTGACTGTAAGCATGTGTTTCTATAGAGTATGTTTGTGTGAATGTAGGGGTGAGTTTGTATGTAGTGTTTGCGCTTGAATGCAAGCATGCATTTACGTGTAGTGTTGGATTTTTGAATGCAGGTGTGTGTTTATATATAATTTTGGTGTCTGATACAGACGTGTGTTTGTATGTAGTGTTGACATGTGAATGCAGGGGTATGTTTGTATGTAGTGTTGAAGTTTGCATGCAGGTGGTTATTTGTGTGTAGTGTTGGAGTTTGAATGTTGAGATGTATGCACATATACACATACACTGCCACACACGCACACACTGTGATACACATACACGAAGATACACACACTGACACATATGCAGATACACAAACTGATACACATTCAGATAGACAGACACACATATACAGATACACACAAACACTGACAGACATACAGATAAACACACACTGACATACAGACACACTGACAGACATACAGATACACACATACACAATGATAGACATACAGATACACAAACAGACACACTGACATACATACACACACCAAGACACAGTAACAGACAGACATACACAGACACACTGACAGACATATAGATACACACAGACACACTGACAGACAGATATAAACACACACAGACACACTGACAGACATACACACACGGACACTGACAGACAAACACTGACAAGACACTGACAGACAGAAATACACACAGACACACTGACAGACAGATATATACACACAGACACACTGACAGACATACACACACGGACACTGACAGACAGAAACACACACAGACACACTGACAGACAGATATATACACACACACAGACACACTGACAGACAGAAACACACACAGACACACTGACAGACATACAGGCACACTGCCAGACACACACACACACACACACACACACACACTAACAGACAGACATACACACACATGCTGATCAAAAATACACTTTTCTAGCCATAGACAGGAGGGTGGCTTACCTGGGGAGTGCTGGCTCAGGTAGTTGGGAGTTGAAGCTAGTCCTGCCCAGCCCTCCTCCTATCTGCCGTCTTCTTGGGAGGAAGTCCTCCCATGCTGACATGAAGGTGGCCGGCGGTAGCACCGCCCCTGCTGGGCGCGCTGTGTGCTACAGAGAGAGCAGGGATATGACGTGTTCATATCCCCGCCCCCTCCACACAGTCCGCGGCATGAAGGAATGCTGGTCTGTGGGGATGCTGCTGCCGCTCGGCCACGCTACAAGAAGTGACCGGCAGGAGAGGGGAGCTGTGCGCTTCCTTCCTGCCGGTCACCCCGACATTTGCGCCCCCGGGCCGGTGCGCCCTAAGGCGGCCGCCTGTGCCGCCTTATGGACGCGCCGGCCCTGGTTCCCATACAAGTTATATATTGGTTTTTTTTTCAGCACAAAAGGGGCTTTCTTTACATATCATTATTTCTATCATGTCATATAATTTACTTTTAAAAAAATAATAAAATATGGTGAAAAATTAAAAAAAAACATGCTTTTTGACTTTTACTTGAAAAATCTTTTATTTACCTACGAAAGCTAATGCAAAAAATTGCTAAATAGATTCAAAATTTTGTTCTGAGTTTAAAAACACCCAGTGTTTAGGTGCTTTTTTTTGCACGTTATAGGGCTATAAGTACAAGTAGGAAATTGCTGTTTCAAAATATATATTTTTAAAATGTATCAATAGTGACATTGTAACACTGTTATCTGTCATAAATCTCTGATTCACACCTCACATGTTCAGATTGTTTTAAAGTAGACAACCCAGGGTATTCAATATGGGGTATGTTCAGTCTTTTTCAGTAGCCACTTAGTCGCAAACACTGGCCAAAGTTAGCATTTATATTTGTTTGTGTGTCAAAATTGCACAAAAAAAAAACGAAATTGAACGCTAATTTTGGCCAGTGTTTGTGACTAAGTGGCTACTAAAAAAGACTGGCACAAAAACCGGCAATACCTTGGGTTGTCTTCTTTTGCAAATGGTATGCCATCATTGGGGTAATTCTCATTCCTGGGCTACCAGATGCTCTCAAAGGCAACATAACCAACCTGCCAATTTTCAATGTAAAAATATTTGACCATTATATTTGACCCTGTAACGTTCAAAAACACTATAAAACCTGTACATTGGGGGCACTGTTATACTCAGGAGGTTTTGCTGAACACAAATATTAGTGTTTCAAAACAGTAAAACGTATCACAACAATTATATCTTCAGTGAAAGTGCCGTTTGTGTGTGAAAAATGCAAAAAAAATAATGATCAGGTTTTAGGGTGTCAGAAAGTTACAGGGTTAAATACAGTGCTAGCAAATTAAATTATCAGGTTGTCAGGTGGGTTGTCAGGCAGGACCCTCAAATTGCAATCAATAAAATTACTTAATTAAGTAAAAATATTACATAAATACGCACATATAATTTAAATATATATGCATATTTATATATTTGAAGTCTACGTGTATATTTCTGAAATTATTTATGTAATTTTGCATATGGATATATATATATATATATATATATATATATATATATTTCGTAATATTTTGATTTATTTATATATACATAGATGTTTATATAATTTCATTCTAAGTGTATTTTTATATAAATATATATATATATTAATATCAAAATACAGTTAGAATAAAATTTCATATATATATATATATATATAATTTTTTATTTTTTTAAATTATTTGTAAGTTTTTTTAAATTTATTTAAATTTACTTATTATTTGTATTTTTTTATAATATATATAATAACGATATATATTGTATATGTATTATATATACGTGTGTAATTTAATTATACATGTATTTTTATACTAATATACGTATATATTAATATAAAAACATACTTAGTGACATTATATATATAAGTTGCTCCCACACCGGGAGCAACGACGATCGCCGCCGGGGGAATGATGGCGACCGGGTGAGTAAAGATTTCCGTTTTGACGGTTCAGGACCGTCACCAGTCCTCAAGGGGATTTTTCCGATGTTGGTCCTGAACCGTCATCGGTCGTGAAGGGGTTAAACATTGCAAATGACAGTTAAGTGGAAAGGACAGGGCTTATAAGAATGTTTGAGAAAGAGCTCAAATGGAAGCACCTAGTTGCGGGACAAAGATTTGTAGATTTTTGTGTGTAGTTTTATTTTTCACAAGTATAGTGCATATAGGTATATGTAAATATTATATTAAAAAAACTGGGATGTGACAGTTCCCTTTGAACAATTGGCTTATCATCTAGAGAAGTACTAGTAGTCATTTACTTATTGAGGAAAAGGGACATTTTAACCCTTATGTCCAGTGGCTGATCTTGCTACGCATGAGTCAATAGGCTACGGTGACAGGAACCAAAATGTGTAGAGTTTCCTGAGAAGATATACATTTTCTTGCTTTATTCTGTGATTTCAAATCTGTAGGTCCAAACCTCTTTACTGTTAGTATGGAATAACCTCTCAGCAGTTGTGAAATGGCCATATTCCTTACTTTCTCACAGTACACAACACAACTTGCTAGTTAAGGGTAATAATACCTTCATTTCCTAAAAAAACCTATGGCCAAATTTGTTCCTGTGGGAAACCAAACAAGGTGTTGTAAAAAGTGTATCATGGTGTTGATGACAGAATAATGAAGTGGAGTGAATCCCTTTGAGGCCATACTGTTAATAACGTATTGAAGTTCAACAGTTATCAGCTCTCCCACTCATAAGACATGAAAAACAGTGGTATTTTTTTTTTTTTTTAACTAGAGTCTTTATAAATACATCAAGTGGTTACTGAAATTAATAGAATGGGCAAAAAGGAAATATTGTAGACAATAAATATTTTGGGTTGAATGAGAATCAATAGGTGAGAGGTCATGCTTGAATGGACACTAATGTGATGTGATGAGAAAGTCGCCTAATTCTAGTGGCTTAAAACTCTGAACGTAAAAAATAAACAGCTATGGTTTTCTTGGTACATTGGTGCCTGTAGTTTATCCTCTATGACACAGTAATCTACTAACGCTCCTCACTCGATTTTTCTCTTTGCAATCTGGAAGAACAGATTCACCAGTGATTGTGCTCATTTATAAAAGCATCCAAAACAAAATTGAACCCCAAGGCTGATAAACTATAAAGATGCTGATCAGATCTGAGCCGAATTGACAATGCTTAGGGGCTTTCTCGGCTAAAGATGGCTCCACAAGACGAATGGCTTTATAAACACAATTACAAACACCACAGCTCCATCCAATGAATAGAAAATCATAAAATATGATGCGTGTCCTTATTAAGTATAGGATGCTATTTTGCTAAGATTTCCTAAATTTCTTTAATATATTTTCTGTCACATTAATTTTTTTCTTCAGTAGAAAACTTAATCAGATGCTAGAATATAAAGAAAAGGATGACAAAATATTACATAGCGCCATTACAAAAGAAATAGAGTTTATCACCTAGGTTTAGTCGCTGTAAACTGCCATTAATAACTTCATCATTTTAATTCACTGTATTACTTCAGTGCGTATCTCCAAATTATTTACATGGAATGCATCTTATTCATAAAAAAACTCTCTCTCTCTCTCTCTCTCTATATATATATATATATATATATACAGGTGGTACTTGAAAAATTAGAATATCATGCTAAAGTTCATTTATTTCAGTAATGCAATGTAAAAGGGGAAACTAATATATGAGATAGACGCATTACATGCAAACAGTGGCGTACATACCGGGGTCGCAGGGGTCGCGGCTGCGACCGGGCCCGGCCCACCAGGGGGCCCGGCCGCCCTGCGACCCGGTATGTATGTCACTGGGCCAGCCTCTTCTCCTGGGGGGCCCAGGAGCCGGCCACCTCCGGGCCCCCCGAGGCTGGCCCTGCTGTCATCCGGCTGGCCGGTACTGCGGGCGCGCGAGGGAGCACTGTCTCCTGGGTGCTTCCTCTTCAGCTCCCTCGCGCACCGCACTGATACCGGAGCCGGAAGATGACGTCATCTTCCGGCTCCGGCATCAGTACGCGGCGCGCGAGGGAGCTGAAGAGGAAGCACCCAGGAGACAGTGCTCCCTCGCGCGCCCGCCAGCCTGCCTGCCTGCCCACCGGGTGACCGGCCCCCCAGGAGCCCAGCAGCACCACTGGACCCCAGGGAATCCCCTCAGCTCTCCCACAGGTAAGGAGGCTGGGGGGATTTAAAAAAAAAAGTGTTTGTGAGTGTTAGTGTTAGTGAGTGTGTGTTAGAGTGTGAGTGTATGTTAGTGTGTGTTTGTGAGTGTATGTTAGTGTGTGTTTGTGAGTGTATGTTAGTGTTAGTGAGTGTGTGTTAGAGTGTGAGTGTGTGTTTGTGAGTGTGAGTGTATGTTAGTGTTAGTGAGTATGTGTTAGAGTGTGAGTGTGTGTTAGAGTGTGTTAGTGTTAGTGAGTGTGTGTTAGGGTGTGAGTGTGTGTTTGTGAGTGTGAGTGTATGTTAGTGTTAGTGAGTGTGTGAGTGTGTGTGTGTTTGTGAGTGTGAGTGTATGTTAGTGAGTGTGTGTTTGTGAGTGTGAGTGTATGTTAGTGAGTGTGTGTTTGTGAGTGTATGTTAGTGTTAGTGAGTGTATGTTAGTGTGTGTTTGTGAGTGTTAGTGTGTGAGTGTATGTTAGTGTGTGAGTGTGTGTTAGAGTGTGAGTGTGTGTTAGTGAGTGTGTTAGTGTGTGTGAGTGTATGTTAGTGTGTGAGTGTGAGTGTGTGTGAGCGTGTGTGTGTTAGTCTTAGAGTGTGTGTGTGAGTGTATGTTAGTGTGTGTGTGTGTGTGTGTGTGTGTTAGAGTGTGTGTTAGTGTGTGTGTCTGTTACTGAGTATGTTTGTGTGCATCTGTTAGTGAGTGTGTATGTATGTCTGTCACTGAGTGTGTGTCTGTCAGTAAATGTGTGCGTCTGTTCATGAGAGTCTGTGTGTGTGTGTCTTAAGCACTTACCTTTCTCCAGCGCCGGACTCCCTTGGCGCTGGGAATCTCTCCGCCTCTCAGCTCCGAATACGCATGCGTGGCAAGAGCCACGCGCGCATTCAAACCGCCCATAGGAAAGCATTATTCAATGCTTTCCTATGGACGTTCAGCGTCTTCTCACTGTGATTTTCACAGTGAGAATCGCAGAAAATCCTCTAGCGGCTGTCAATGAGACAGCCACTAGAGGCTGGATTAACCCTCAGTGAAACATAGCCGTTTCTCTGAAACGGCTATGTTTTCAGCTGCAGGGTTAAAACTAGAGACCTGGCACCCAGACCACTTCATTGAGCTGATGTGATCTGGGTGTCTGTAGTGGTCCTTAAAGTGTATGTGTTTATGCATGCACTGGCGTACATACTGCGGTCACACAGGTTGCAGCCCTGCGACCCGGTGCCCGCCGCCATGTGTTGCGGCCCCTGCCCGCGCAGCGTAAGCGCGCGCGCGGGGGGGCCCACGGATCAGTTTTCGCACCGGGGCCCCATGGGTTGTGTGTACGCCACTGCATGCAAAGCAAGATAGTTCAAGCCGTGATTTGTCATAAGTGCGATGATTATGGCTTACAGCTCATGAAAACCCCAAATCCACAATCTCAGTAAATTAGAATATTACATGGAATCAATAAAACAAGGAGTGTACATAGAACAATATCGGACCATGCATATGGACTCACTACTTGGTTTGGGCTCCTTTTGCAGCAATTACTGCCTCAATGCAGCGTGGCATGGAAGCTATCAGCCTGTGGCACTGCTGAGGTGTTATGGAAGACCAGGATGCTTCAATAGCACGATATTCTAATTTTTCGAGTATCACCTGTATACACACACACACACAAACACACACACACATGTGACTGTGAATGTGAATAAAGGGAGAGAGAGAGACCACACATGGTGAATTATAGTAGTTTGAGCAATTCCAAGACATCATATGCCGTGAAACATAATACTGAGCAGGCTATGATTGTTTCCAGAATATAAAGCTAGCAATATTTTGCTCAATATCAAGGCACAACATTCTCTATATTTTAATTTAATATTAAATATGTTTGGAATAAAAAAGTTCAAGGTTAAAGTTAAATTCCCTGACACATCAAAAACACAAGCACACGCATATGGTTTCACACACACACATACATACATATTCAATAAAATGAGAACTGTCTGGAATTACAAAGTCATTTTCACATTTAAAATTAATATTGTCAAACTGTAAAAAAATCAAGTCCGCTTTGCTACCAGTTTTGACTTTTTACACACTTTTAGACACTCTAACTTTAATATATATATGTGTGTGTGTGTATATATATATATATATATATATATATATATATATATATATAGCGTAGATATAGCACTCCCAGGACTCCAAAAGTATTAAAAATAAAATGTAACTTTTATTTTCAAAATTTAAAGATAAACGTTTCAGTTTGTCACCTAAACTTTCATCAGGATCCTGAAGATCCTAAAGTTAGAGTGTCTAAAAGTGTCTAAAAAGTGAAAACTGGTAGCAAAGCTGACTTGATTTTTTTCCAGTTTGACAATATTAATTTTAAATGTAAAAATGACTTTGTAATTCCAGACATTCTCATTTTATTGAATATGTATATATGTGTGTGTGTGTGAAACCATATGCGTGTGCTTGTGTTTTTGATGTGTCAGGGAATTTAACTTTACCCTTGAACTTTTTTATTCCATACATATTTAATATTAAATTGAAATATAGAGAATATTATATAATGTATATATATATATATATATATATATATATATATATACAATAAACAATACACAAGATCCAGCGCACTCTCCTATCCACTAAACAGCAACTTCAATGTTGACAGATTTTATTAGTTTGTAAAAGTTTTTTTTAAAAAACACCTAATCTAGGCAAAAAAAATGGGGATTTGGTTACATTATATGATCATACATTGCATAAGCCTGCCACAACGTCAATGTACCCCATCTTTGGCAGGTCCTACTCTCACAGTCTAATGTCTGCTCTTATGAGATTAACCACTT
This sequence comes from Pelobates fuscus, assembly GCF_036172605.1. Classification (NCBI taxonomy): domain Eukaryota; kingdom Metazoa; phylum Chordata; class Amphibia; order Anura; family Pelobatidae; genus Pelobates; species Pelobates fuscus. The sequence continues at coordinate 165,425,422 of NC_086320.1, read as the reverse complement.
ACTTGGGAAAAAAATTCCATCTGAGGCTCTCTGCAGTACAAGGCTAAATAGGGACCTGTATTGTTTATTGTATAATATGGCCCCCAGCAGCACCCCATTTAAGCATGTTTAGGTGAGTGCAACCATCCCCCCATGTTTCCTATATATATTTGGGAGTCTAGCCAACTCCTTGGTTTTGCACCCTCCCTGTTACAGGTGCCTCATCTCAGGTCCCTATTTAGCCTTGTACTGCAGAGAGCCTCAGATGGAATTTTTTCCCAAGTAAGTGGTTAATCTCATAAGAGCAGACATTAGACTGTGAGAGTAGGACCTGCCAAAGATGGGGTACATTGACGTTGTGGCAGGCTTATGCAATGTATGATCATATAATGTAACTAAATCCCCATTTTTTTTATTTTTTTTTTGCCTAGATTAGGTGTTTTTAAAAAAAACTTTTACAAACTAATAAAATCTGTCAACATTGAAGTTGCTGTTTAGTGGATAGGAGAGTGCGCTGGATCTTGTGTATTGTTTATTGTATAATATGGCCCCCAGCAGCACCCCATTTAAGCATGTTTAGGTGAGTGCAACCATCCCCCCATGTTTCCTATATATATATATATATATATATATATATATATATTATAGTATAATATATATATATAGTTAATACAACGTTAAACAAAAATCTGCACACCAGTCAAGCCATAAGACTTGCTTTTCCCACAAGAATCACAAATTTGCAGCAATGTTACTACTGCAAAGGATTCTGGGTGAGCATATGCAAATTAGTTCAACAAAGAATAACATTTTTGCCTCATTCCATTTTAACCCCTTCCTGACCATAAATGTACCAGGTATGTCCGACATAAAACGTCCGTTAACGACCGCTTATGTACCTTTTCCTTCCATTAGTAAATCCCCACTTACCTGATCGCTGGCGATCCCCTGCCGGTGATCGCAATCCTGGGCACTGCCTGAGCTCTCAGGCAGTCCCCCTAATGCCTGCACAAAAGTTTTAAAAATTATTAAAAAGTTTTAAAAAGTAAATAAAAGTACTTAGATCATATATATATATATATATATATATATATATATATTCCTGACAGATATCAGTGTTACAATGTAACTTACATTAATTTTGAAAAAAAAAATGGTTTGGAAATAGCATAGTGTTACTTGTACTTATTGCCCTATAACTTGAAAAAAAAAAGAACATGTTAACATTGGGTATTTCTCAATTTAGGACAAAATTTAGAAACTATTTAGTGCAGGTGCTTTTTGGCGGTTGTAGATGCGCATCAGATTTTAGGGCTTAAAGTTCTAAAAAGTGTGTTTTATTTACATTTTTTCATCATATTTGATCATTTTTATAGTTAATTATGATATGATGAAAATAATGGTATCTTTAGAAAGACCATTTAATGGCGAGAGAAACAGTATATAATGGTACAGTAACTGAGTAAGAGGAAAATTACAGCTAAACACAAACACCGCAGAAATGTAACAGCCCTGGTTCCAAATGGTAAGAAAATTGAAAAGCGGTCTGGTCACTAACAGCTTTGAAACACAACTTAGGAAAAGATACAAAGCCAGTAAACCACTCATGGACAGCTGTTTCATTGTTAATGCAAATCATAAGCATGAGGTTTGTTACTGACTGTCCTTGCAAAGCAAAAAACAAACACGTATGGTGGGCAAAAATTGTGATTGAAAACCCTTCCCACCTGAAGTCTGTGGATTGTTAATACAATGTTAACCCCTTAACCCCTTAAGGACCAAACTTCTGGAATAAAAGGGAATCATGACATGTCACACATGTCATGTTTCCTTAAGGGGTTAAGGACCGGACTGTTTTTGTGATGTTGTACATTAACGACCAGGCCTCTTTTTACACTTTGTGGTGTTTGTGTTTAGCTGTAATTTTCCGCTCTCTCATTTACTGTTCCCATACAAAATATATATTGTTTTTTTCAGGACAAAGAGGGCTTTCTTTACACCATTATTTTCTATAATCTCATTTAATTTAATTTAAAAAAAATAAAAACATATGATGACATTTTTTTTAAAAAATACATGTTTTTTTTACTTTTACCTGAAAAATCTTTTACTCATCTACAAAAGCTAATGAAAAAAACTACTAAATAGATTAAAAATGTTGTCCGGAGTTTAAAAATACCCAGTGTTTACATGCTTTTTTGCTTTTTTTTTTGCAAGTTATAGGGTTATAAGTACAAGTAGGATATTGCGGTTTCAAAACATACATTTTTTAAATTTATCAGTAGTGACATTGTAACACTATTATCTGTCATAAATCTCTGGAAAACACCCCACATGTATATATTTTTTTTAAAGTAGACAACCCAGGGTATTCAATGTGGGGTATGTATTTTTTGTAGCAGCCACTTAGTGTCAGGGTGGCGGTCCGATGTCCGGAACCCAGACACAGTGTCCAGGCGGCGGAGCAGGACCGGGACCCAGTATGCCTGATGTTCAGAGTAGGAGTCACAGTGTGGAGGTGGATTAGCAGGGTCTGGTGCAGGGTAACCGCACGCCCCCTGGTGTTGAACACCAGCGTTTGTGCAGCCACATACCAAGACCCTGAATCAGCTTCAGCGGATACCGGGAACTAGGAGCATGGAAATTAGCAGACCTCCCAGGAGCTGAATAGGGAGGCTCTGCAGCAAGATTGTATCCAGTACTAGAAACAAGGCAAGACTAGAGATAGGCACCAAATATGAAAACAAGACAGAACTAATAGAATCCAGAACCAGAGAAGGATAGTAAGCTAATCCCAGAACATATACACAAGACATGAGGAAAACATGAACATAACATGGGCATGACTGGACAGGACTGTACATGGACTGGGTATACAAACTAAAACAAGACAAGATAACATAGGCAAAACAAGAGGAGAAATAACTAAGTACTACATATGGAAATTATGGGGATTTATTATATATATTTATATTATAATGGCGATCGGACGTTTTTTAACTACATTTCCCAAGCTTCTGTGCGCCACCACGTGCCCCGCGTACTACACTTCCGTGTTCGTCGCGGGTCACGTGGTGGAACATAAACCCGCCCCCTATGACGCGCGTGCCGCCTACCAATAGAACGGCCGCACGCCCATATCCCTGATGAGGATAAGCTCCCCTCTTTCCATTTCTGCCGGCGCCGGTCACGTGACGCACGCACTACATCTCCCATAGTGCTATGCGAGTCACGTGACGCGCCATATTTTTAAAATACATTATAAATCAAGTTTAAAGCTTAGTTTTTCATTTTATCCTATTTAAAATGATTAAGATATGCAACAGTTGTACTATAAATACTTCTATTGGTAATTATTTTAAATCTTATTGTAAGTTTTATTTTTTATATGTATAATGCATGACTCTGATTGACTATTAGTTGATGATGCAATTTTGGTGCCATTTTTTAAAGTACCAATGCTCCTATATATACTGTACATTTGCCAGGTTTTAAAATTATTCCATTTTGATAAAACCCTAGTGGTGAAACGCGTTAATGGTTTTAAATATTGTGTATTTTATATAATACATCATTTTGGCTAATTTACTGTGCCACTATATATATATTTTTATACACATATTTATTTTATTTATCCTTTTCCTGTCATTTTACTTATCTACTTATCCTGTCCAGAGTGCAGCAATATCTGCACTCCACTTGTGAGTATATTTTATCTCATTTTTATCAACTATTCCATCGTATTATCAGAGAACACTATTTGCTGTTTTATTTTCCCCCTTCTTCTGAGAGTTGGACATCATCATTTTCCGGAAAGAGCATCCATATATCCTACAAGCGGGGATTATTACGCTGTACGCCTGCTACACTATAGCTCTTTGAAATGTGAGTGTAATATTTATTATTTACTTATTATTATTCAGCTTTTACCCTCCACACGATTGACCCTCTCTTCTTGTGTTTTTCATATCACGAGACGGTCAGAACTACTATAAACAGAGAATATACCTTACCAGAGGAATTTGTGGAAAAACCAACTTACCCTCTGATATTTATTGGGACAATTTCTATTAAATTGTATTTGTATTTTTACTTTTTTATTTGTATTTATTTTTTTATTGTCATTTGGCGCAGCCTTTCTCTTTCTTGTTGTACATTTCTACCATAGAGGGTTAGAGGGTTACCCTCTGTAAGGCCGCTGCCTATTTTCTGTATTATTAGCGCAAACCAATTTCTTTTATCTCTTTTAAAATAGAGTCTGGCACTTTACTATTAATCCAACTGTATATTGGGCTTTTATTCCCAATCTAATTGTTTAATGAACTTTCTACCCTTCCGGGCTTTGATCCTATGGCCCGTTTACACATATTACAAGCATGCTGTCTGCTCGTCTATTTGAGCAGACAGCATGCAAACACTCCCTCCGTTCGCGATCACCATAGGGCTCCTCACCTTTGGTGACGCGACCCGCCCAGCCGGCTCTCCTCGCATGCGTTCCATCAATATGTGACGCATGCGTTCCATTTATACCACGTGACGCGGAAGTGTTTTTAGCTGCGCGTCACGTGACTTTTTCTTATACTGATTTTCAACATACCGGCACCTCGTTTTTTAAAGTTATATGCATATTTATTCTTTTATATATGTTTATATGTTATCTATATTACTGCCATACAATTTTGATATGTATTTTAAAACTAAGGTTATAATGACGTCATTTTGGCGGGAAATTTTGAATTTCAATACAATTAAGGTATCCTATATAAAGCATTGTAAGTCAGGTTTATGTTTTTATTATACTCTACTTGAAGAAGCCTATTGTAGGCGAAAAGCGTCTAGAGATTGTTTTAAATATTTTATATATTGTTATAATAAAGGAATTTTGGCCCTAAATATTTTAGTTGCCACTTTCCTTTTTTACTTTTATTTCAGTTAATATGCTATCTTTAAACCTGATTTTTTTTGGTTTTCATCATCCTAAGAAACGCCAAAAGAATCCTTAGGTGGGGATTATACCACCCAAACGCTATACACCGAGCAGTATAAGCCTGCTCAATACATTGTGAGTACATTTTATATTTTCTTTTAAATTTATACTCCAGTGAGAGCACTATATATTTTATCTTTTTATTTTCGGCTGGAACCACCGTTGGACTACTGAACTTTAAGCTGTTACTCCATTTATCCTTGAGTGGGGATCATTCGACTTCACGCATTTCAGACCAGAGCTGGATTTTAGCTCTGGAAATTGTGAGTAATACTTACATATTCTTATATATCCATATATACCTACCTATTGTACCATTGGATTTCCTCCCTTTTTGTTCTTCTTTCCATATGGAGCATTGAAAATACAAACCTACATCTGAGACGAATTACCGCTGTCCTACAGGAATTTCCCTTATTTATTGTGGACTATTATTCTGGACTCTATTTGTAACTATTTTATGCTTATATTTTATATATAATCTTCTGCATTAAAGGTGCACCCTTTCTTTAGTTTTTTTGTTGTTCTATTTCTAACTACTTATAGGGGATTGGAGGGTACTCCCCTGTTTATAGGTGTGCTGCCTATTTATCATACACCCCCATATTTGTGGCATTTTTAGCGCTGATCCAATTTTTTTCCGCGCAATTCTAAGCCCGGGAAGGCGATGAGTAAGAGAAATTGCCTTTGGTGGTGATAGGCCTGTGAGTGGCTTCCCAGGCCTCTTCTTGTGGTGCCCTTGCTCCCCCTTTCCTGGTGATTGCCCCGGTTCCCTGGGCTGCATGTGTGCTTCCAGTGTCACGCAGAAGTGGTCGATGATTGCCTCTAGTGAACCCAGGTAAGTTAGGTATGTTCGATGCTGCGTCCTGCTGTAGGCCATTGAATTAAGTGCGTCTGCCATTTTAGGAACTTGCACTGCTTGCCAAACTGCAGAGGTGAACCTCTGCTAGGGGAAAGATCTCAGAGGCACAGTCCAGTGTAGACCAGTCCGGGGGGGGGGGGGGGGGGGGAGCAGGACCTAAGCGGCAGTTGAGTGGAGTCCCATCTGGGAGGTCAGCAGCCACTCCCTGCCGTGTCCGAGCTAGGCCGCAAATTTAATGTGTCTGAGCTCTGTCACCTCAAAGCACACTGGTTTCCGATAGCCTCCTGGCACTTAAAGATCACGATTGAGGTTAGGTATCTGATAGGGAGTCTGAGTTTTTCAGGATTTTTGTGAGGAGCTCACCACTCATGCGGCCGTTCAGTATGGCGGTCAAGCCCCGCCCCCAAAACTTTTAAAGAGAAATATAGAAAAATCATCAGTTAGTATTATTGCTGCTCAATATTCAATGTCAAAGCTGCAAAATAGACTGTTTGGGCAAAGAAAATATAATTTTTGTTTACTTTTCTCTCCTCTAGGTGGCACACTCACATATTTAAACCTTATATTTAAAATCTACTAGAAGAAGGAATCGTTATGGCAGTTCCAGTACAAGAGAGGGTCTATAATAACAATTTTTTTTTATCACCAGCAAGCCAAATGGAAAGTTTCAGCCATTCTAGATGTCCTTGCATCGAACAAATTTCTTCTAGTCCAGAAGTTCAAAATTAAAGTTTTGTGCTTCCATTTTCATCATCATACCAGGAGACTGGTAAGTCTCTCCAGATTTATGAGAACCCTAATTTCAGACTAAGATTTTCCCTCCAGATCAACAATTAGCAATTAACGATTATGAGTGCTTCCAATTCAGTGAGGTCCGATTAAAAATAAGCACACTGTTATTCTTATTTCTCTGATTGGTAAGGAATGCTGCTATAAAACTCTACCATTATCTAGACCATGGTTCGTCAACCTGGTCCCTACCGCCCACTAGTGGGCGTTTCAGGATTCCAGGTGGGCGGTAGGGATTTCCAGGTTGATCGGGCGGGCGTACCGCCGTGACCATTTGCGGCTCCGGCCCGCCCGGTAAACCGCCGGGGCCGCCTTCCAACGTGTCCATCGGGTGGCCCATGCTGTCAGGGCCACCGGATGGATGCGGATTGTAAGGGGGCCCGGTCAGCGCTGGGCGCTTTAACAGCGCGACCGGGCCCCCTGTGATGACATCAGAGCTGGGAGGAAGTGATTCCCCGGTCACTCCTCCCAGCTAAAACTGAGAGCCGCGCGGGAGGAAACACCAGGGAGTCAGAGTGGGAACTCTGACTCCCATCCACCTGAGCCACCACTGGACCCCAGGGAAAGTCACCCTCCTGCACCTTAAAGGTAGGAAACAGGAGGGTGACTTAAATATGAAGTGTGTGTGTGTGTTTGTGTGTGTGTGTCTTTGTAGGTATGTCTTGTGTGTGTGTCTGTCTGCATGTGTCTTTGTATGTGTGTGTGTGTCTGTATGTGTCTTTGTATGTATGTCTTGTGTGTGTATGTGTCTGTCTGTGTATATATGTGTGTGTGTGTCTGTCTGTATGTATGTGTGTCTTGTCTTTGTATGTATGTGTCATTGTATGTGTGTCTTGTGTCTGCATGTGTGTGTGTCTATGTATGTCTGCATGTGTGTGTGCATGTCTGTGTGTGTCTGTTTGTATGAGTGCCTGTCTGTTTGTATGTATGTGTCTTGTGTGTATGTGTGCCTGTCTGTGTCTTTGTGTGTGTATGTATGTGTGTCTGTATGTGTCTTGTGTGTCTGTATGTGTGCCTGTCTGTGTCTGTATGTATGTCTTGTGTGTGTCTTATGTGTGTCTGTATGTGTCTTGTGTGTGTATGTGTCTTGTGTGTGTATGTGTGTCTTGTCTTTGTATGTATGTGTCATTGTATGTGTGTCTGCATGTGTGTGTGTCTATGTATGTCTTATGTGTGTGTCTGCATTTGTGTGTGCATGTCTGTTTGTATGTGTGCCTGTCTGTTTGTATGTATATGCTGCGAGACTAAATATTTGATATCTGGTTTGATTTTCGTAAGGAACAAACGAAGGTCTCTTTCAGTGATATTCAGACGACTTCTCTGTTTGCGCATAATATGATTTCTCATTTGTGCGTCAGCTCATCTCCTCTCCCTCCTCAATTCCCCTCCCCACCTTTTTTTCCCCTTTTTTCTATTTTTTAACCGTCCTTATAGCAATGCCAAGTAGGAAGGCTGAGCTAGGTAGCCCACTTACTATAGTCCACTATAACATACAGACACACACACAGGACACACATACAAAGACACAGACAGGCACACATACAAAGACACAGACAGGCACACATACAAAGACACAGACAGGCACACATACGTGTGTGTGTGTGTGTGTGTGTGTATGTGTGCCTGTCTGTGTCTTTGTATGTGTGCCTGTCTGTGTCTTTGTATGTGTGCCTGTCTGTGTGTGCCTGTCCTGTGTGCGTGTCCTGTGTGCGTGTCCTGTGTGTGTGTCCGTGTCTTGTGTGTGTGTCTGTATGTTATAGTGGACTATAGTAAGTGGGCTACCTAGCTCAGCCTTCCTACTGGGCATTGCTATAAGGACGGTTAAAAAATAGAAAAAAGGGGAAAAAAAGGTGGGGAGGGGAATTGAGGAGGGAGAGGAGATGAGCTGACGCACAAATGAGAAATCATATTATGCGCAAACAGAGAAGTCGTCTGAATATCACTGAAAGAGACCTTCGTTTGTTCCTTACGAAAATCGAACCAGATATCAAATATTTAGTCTCGCAGCATCAACCTCAAGGATCTCATTAATCACTAGTAAAGGTAATTTCAATTTACTTTATTGTTTTCTCATTAAACGTTATAAAGTTAAAACCTTATAAACCTGCATTAAGTAGAAATAAAAAGATAAATGTACGTACATTTATTTTTTTTAAAACACCCTCCTTTCTTAAAAATATTCCGCATTTGCGCGAAAACTGGTGGGCGGTAAGGACATTTTTTCAACCAAAAAGATGCATTAGTGGGCGGTAGGTAGAAAAAGGTTGACTACCACTGATCTAGACAATGTGCTTTCTGACTGCCTCTCTACTATTTCTAACTGGCCTCAGACTGTGTTACTCTATTTAATCACAGATCATGGAAACTCTTACAGACTTATCAAATTAAAAATAGCCAACTGTGAAATGAATCACCTGGGAGACACATTCACTATAAAAAACATGGCCTGATTTACATGTCAGATACCTGCATGTCAGATACCTGTAGGAACAGAATTCCAAGGCTTCCCCTTGCTCCATGTCCCTACGCAAGTCCCTAGACAAGTGCCTACTCTGCCTAATGGATAATTCTGCCCTGATAAAAATTAGCTATGCTTAAACTTTTAGAGCATTTCTGTCAGTTAAAAAGAATATACATGTGCTCTGTAAATCTCTATCACATACTTATCATCAGAACATATATGGAAGCACTCTGTCTGCAACAAAAGGGCTTATACATAAGGCCCACAGTTTCACCACACCAAGTTGTTTTCATGAAACATTTTAGAAAGCTGAACAAAACTTGGATTAATAGATTTGTGTCCCACATTACTTGAAAAAATACCTAGTTTGGTGGTTGAAACTTAACAATATTTAAAGAGAGTTCCTATTAGGTTTAATTATTTGGCAAGTGGTATATATAAATCACAGCTTTAGGGACTTGGAGTACACATACATTTATTTAATGCTTGTACAGCTTGGCTCTTTCCTCTGCAAAATAACTACTTCAATACTCTCGTAACCATGCTCTACCGTAAGCCAGAACGCCTCTTTCATAATTTTAATTGCCCTGTTGTTCCTTCTTCTACCAACTTGACCGCCACAAACTTCTCAACTCACTTTACTGAGAAGATTTCTACAATCAGGATAGAAATATCTCATCTTTCTCCTTCACCTACCAATACTTCCCCCAACCCCACTCCCTCCACTGTTCTATGCTCATTCACAACTGTTACAACAGAAGAGGTTTCTGCTCTGCTCCAGTCCTATACCCCACAACCTGTTCCCTTCATCTGATTCTCTTGCTTTTCATTTGCACTCTGTCTCCTTCTCTTGCTCTACCTCTCACTAAAATATTCAATCTCTCCCTATCCTCTGGCATATTTCCTTCACCCTTTAAACATGCAACCGTAAACCAGATTCTGAAAAAGTCCAACTTTGACCCTAACTCCCTATCAACTACCACCCTATCTCGCAACTACCATTTGATTCCAAGATCCTTGAGAGAGTTGTGTATATGAGATTGTCTGACTTCCTCAAACTGCTTCAGTCTAGATTTTGCATGTGTCAATCTCTGTCGTTACTCTATCCTACTTCTTCTTGGCCTTTCTGCTGCTTTTGATACTGTTGATCATCAACAGCTTTTTCTCATCCTCCGTAATCTTGGTCGTCAAGATACTGCTCTCTCCTGGTGCTCCTACTACCACTTTTACCTTAGCACTCTTTTTATTGTTTCTTTCTCTGGCTCATTCTCTTCTCCCCGCCCCTGTCTTTTGGTGTTCCCTAAGATTCTGTCCTTGGTCCCCTACTGTTCTTGATCTATACTGCCTCCCTTGATAAACGGATGAGCTCTTTTGGCTTCCAATATAATTTCTATGCAGATGACATGCAAATCTACCTGTCCTCTCCCAATCTCTCGCTGTCCCTCTTGACTTGTATTTCTGACTGCCTCTCTGCTATTTCTAACTGGGTGGCTGCTCACTCTCTTAAACGTAACTTCTGGTCTTTCCTCCCGCAAGTGTTGCTACTCCCGTGTCTGATTTCCTCCGAGTCAGCAGAGTTACCATCAGCTGTACCTCGCAGGCTTGCTGCCTAGGTGTTCTCTTTGACTCAAAACTCTTCTTTACCCCACATGTCCAGTCAATGGCTAAATTTGGCCGCTTCCATCTCAAAAACTTAGTGCGCATCTGCCCTTATTTAGCCCTGGGCATGACTAAGGTGATGGTCCATGCCCCTATACTCTCTCGCCTTCACTACTGCAATACACTTCTCAGTGGTCTTACATGTTCCCAACAGTCTATAATGAATGCTGTGGTGCGGCTCAACATCCTGGCTGCTTGCACCTTCCACAACTCCCCCTGTCAGTCCCTGCATTAGCTTACCATAAGATATAAAGCTCAATTAAATATTCTGGTACTTGCTTACAGATCTCTTCATAACACTGCTCATACCTATTCTCCCTAATACACAAGTATGTCCTGTCTAGGCCCCTACGGTTTGCTGAAGACCTACGTCTGTTCTCTGTTCACACTCCCACCTCTGATGCTCACCTTCAGTACTTCTCTTGGGCTGCGTCATTCCTGTGGAACTCCCTTCCCTTCTCTGTTCAAATCTCACAAGTCATTCCTTCAAAAAAATCACTGAAAACTCACTTCTTCGGAAAAGCGTATCAATTAAACAATTAAACAGATTTCCTTCTCTGCACCCTGATTCCTCTCCTGCAACTATCATCCAAACAAAAAATAAAAATACAAAACACTAAGCCCTTAGTGAATATTATTCTAGCCATCTACTTTTCTGCCATTCCCTTACCTTTTGTGTCACTTTACCCAACTCCCTCTAGCATGTAAGCTTATTTGAGCAAGGTCATTAATCCCTTCTGTTCCTGTGAATTCACCCATTGTAAAGCATCGCAGAATTTCTTGGCAATTTATAAATAATAATAGGAACATCAAAGACCAGTTTGTTCAGGGCCTATGGCCTCAACTGAGATATTCTTCACCTTTGAATGTTTTGGAGTGAAAGTCATCTCATCTGTTCCTCTGTAATATATAAGACCAGTTGAGTTGCATATGGCTTCTAGTTTGAACAGACAACAGGACAATAGCAACCTATGTCAACATACAGGGAGGCTTCATTAAGTGTTTAAACCAGTTAAGATATTGATAGAGTTGTTTGTGGAGAGACTCTTCCAGAAGAACTTATTTTCAGCAGCAGCTTATAGACAAATACAAATGAGCACTGCTAAAGTAGCCATGGAACAGGAATAGTGTGCAGGCAATGGTGCTTAAAGGAAAACTATAGCATTAGGAATACAAATATTAATTAACCATTTATTTTCGTACCTTCACCTCGCCACTTGTGACCTCTCCTCCTCCATCAACGTCAGCTTCCGAGTGGAACCGCGCATTCATTCAAACCCGCCCATAGGAAAGCATTACTCAATGCTTTCCTATGGGGATCTTTTTTGACACTGGACTCCGTGAAGACACCCAGCGTCAAATATGTGCGATTTACTCTGTGTAAATCGCAGAAGCACCTCTAGTGGCTGTCAGGGAGACAGTCACTAGAGGCTGGATTAACCCTCAGTGAAACATAGCAGTTTCTCTGAAACTGCTATGTTTTCAGCTACAGGGTTAAAACTAGACCTAGCACCCAGACCACTTCATTGAAATGTCTTTCCTCTGGTTCCACTCTCTAAGAGGCTAACAAAAATATCTACATTGGTAGAAATTAACTCCCTTATTACCTGTCTTTCTTGTTGGGTCTATGGCCATACTATCGCGAAAGTGTTTAAACTGCAATGCACTATTTGAAGAGGTTTCATTCTAACATGGAGCTCGTTTCCATGCTTGCTGTTACAAGCATCTGTTGTTCAAGCACATACTACAGATGATTAATCTGATTGAGATCTGGGGGAATTTTCAGGCCAAGGCAAAATCTTTATCATATCGGTCAAACCATTCTGAAAAATTTTTTGCAGTTTGGCAGGGTGCATTTTCCTGTGGAAAAAAGCCACTGCCATCAGGGAACACCATTGCCATAAAGGATTGTATATGGTCTGCAAATATTTCTTGGTAGGTGGTAATCAAAGTAACACCCACATGAATGCCAGAACATCTGCTCCCCACTTACATCAATGACCAGCAGTTCTTCCTTACAGGACGTTTGGTACGTACTAACCACTGCATAACTTGGAACACCCCACAAGACATGCTGTTTTGCAGATGTTCCGACCCAGTCGTCTATCCATCACTACACCCTGTTCCAAATTATTATGCAAATTATATTTTCTCATTTACCTAAATAATTGATGTAAATAACAGTCAGCATAATTCACATGTTATCAACTATTAAGAGTACAATTCAAATGTTATTGAACAAACCTCCTAATGATAACAGTATTTTTTTTAAACATAAAAAACTTACAATGAGGGGGTGGGGATGGACCGCCAAGCTGTAGAGACGCATCTTGCATTAGCTCCCCACTACCATTGCCAAAAACCGACTTTTCGCCCAAATTAACACGAGACAAAACCCAGCTACAGCCTCACCTACCTTAGCACTGAGCAACAAGGTACTACCGAGGTCCGAAGCTGCACCAAAGCCAACGAGCGGCACACTTGGAGCCATGCGGCCCGCTGACCACCGGGCGGGAGAGGCGGCCGACCTCCCAGCTCAGAGAGGCACAGGGGCACATCATGTAGAGCGGATACCCTGCAACCCCCCCCTCTGAAACTGCGGGGGTTACTGGGGGACTACTCTGATCCACACCACAGGGGGAGCGGAGGGATTATAACTCTGAGCACACCCACCGACTCAACCAACATGGCGGATGCCATGAGGAACCCAGACACTGCAGCAATATGGGCAGACATAGAGGTCAGAATAGACAGAGCCTTCACAACATTCTGGCGTAATATGGAAGAGAGGCTGCAGCTCCAAGCCCAACAAGCAAATGAGCACTCACCTCCACCGGCACGACTAAACAAGTGACAGACGCCTGCAATCTCAGCACGGATAAAGGGCCCAAAATGTCTGCGAGGCGGGAAATACCCAGCACACCGGCTGAGAGCTGCTCGCAAAGCACAGCCACTCAAATCCAAGCATCAGACCCGCAAAATACCCACAGTATTTGATGGAGCACCAAAAGGCCAAAGCAGCAACTCACTGCACAGGCACAGAGGCAAAACTGACACTCACCCATCCAGGTATCACTGCTCTAAAGCCCACAGCCTTGCCAGCCTCCCGCCACTCTTCCGGGCAAGGGGCCTGCCTGGAACACAAACCAGGCTGCCGTCCATACTCCCCAGGGGGCACCAGAGGTGCGGAAACCCTGGGGGCACAGGATATGGCCATTGGCAGTATGTGGATCCATGGACACGGGGCGTCAGCCCCCTTTCAAACCCGGAGCAATGGTTGTGGGAGACAGTGGCTGGAAGGCCCACTCCACTCGCAGAACACGTATAGCAGCTGGCTGGAGGAGATGCAGGACAGGTCTGTGAAAAACTACTATGCCCGTGCCTAGACTGTCAAGGGCGTTGGGTGAGGTGATTGCCAGACACCAGGAGCGGCTCCACGATAAGCTACTAATCCCAGAGTTTGGTGAAGAGGCCGACTGATTTCCCTTATGTTGCCCTTGTGCTTCCCTTGTGTCCCCATGTTACTTCTCTCTGCTCCCCTCTCTCAGCAGCAATGACACTAGCAAAAGTGCCAAAGTGGTATTTTACTTTATGATGCCTTAACCCCTTAATGACACAACTTCTGGAATAAAAGGGAATCATGACGGAATATATCCGTCGTCTGTCCTTAAGGGGTTAAGCTTGTTTATTACTCTTGAAACCCACACGGCAGCATAACAAGCATGACCTAACACACTACTAGTTAAGCGTGTATGACATATCTAACCAAGCATGCCCTCCTGGAAGTCTTCTTGATGCTGCAGAGGCTCTAATGAAATAATTGACCAAACTAGTACGCAACATACTGTATTAATCTTTACCTAACAATAACAAAAAATGTGCATGTTTCTCATATACCCAAATGTATTACATAAATGTGAAAAGATGGAGGATTGTTACATTTCTATGCACTGCAAAAAAAAAAAAACAATAAAAACCTTACAATGCACTGTTCCAAATTATTACGCACAGTAAGTTTCAAAACACTTTATAGGTTGTAGAGGAACTGAAAATTGTGTTGTGTTTGCAGCATATTTACTGAAATCAAAAGCTATTTCAATCAAACTTATAACAACATTTTAACTTTTTAAATATTTTACCAGGTCACGTTACATTTTAAAATAGGACCCCTTATTTGATAGCAGCTTCACAAGTCTTGCATCCATTGAACTTGTGAGTTTTTGGACAGTTTCTGCTTGAATTTGTTTGCAAGAATAGCCTCCCAGAGCTGCTGTTTGGATGTAAACTGCCTCCCACCCTCATAGATATTTTGCTTGAGGATGCTCCAAAGGTTCTCAATAGGATTGAGGTCAGGGGAGGATGGAGGCCACACCAAGACTTTCTCTCCTTTTATCCCCATAGCAGCTATTGATGCAGAGGTATTCTTTGCAGCATGAGATGGTGCATTGTCATGCATGAAGATGATTTTATCACGGAAAGCATAGTTCTTCCTTCTGTACCAGGGAAGAAAGTGGTCAGTCAGAAACTCCACATACTTTGCAGAGGTCATCTTTACACCTTCGGGGACCCTAAAGGGGCCGCCCAGCTCTCTTCCCATGATTCCGGGCCAAAACATGACTCCACAACTGCCTTGCTGATGTTGCAGCCTTGTTGGAACAGGGTGGCCGTCCACCAACCATCCACTACTCCGTCCATCTGGACCATCCAGGGTTGCACGGCACTCATCAGTGAACAGGACTGTTTGAAAATTAGTCTTCATGTATATTTCTGCCCAATGCAGCCGTTTCTGCTTGTGAGCATTGGTTAGTGGTGTCCAAATAGAAAGTTTATGCACAGTTGCAAGACTCTGGAGGACTCTACACCTTGATGTCTGGGGGACTCCAGAGGCACCAGCAGCTTCAAATATCTGTGTGCTGCTATGTAATGATATTTTAGCAGCTGCTCTCTTGATCCGATGTATGGATCTGGCAGAAATCTTCCTCAATGTGCCTTTATCTGCATGAACCCGTCTGTGCTCTGAATCAGCCACATTGCAAGAAAATGGTGCTCTGCTTAATTATGTGGAACACCCTCCTTTAGTAGTTTTTCCTTAAATTGGGCTCACCTGGCAATCTAATTATCACAGGTGTCCGAGATTGTTTTCAGTGATCAAAAGAGCCCTGAGACACGATGCCATCCATGAGTTAAACTGAAAACCAAAAATGTAATCTTTGTGACACCCTTGTCAAAGTCACTCAGATCTTTTTGCTTGCCCATTTGTCATACTTCCAACCCATGAAATCCAGGAACTGACTGTTCACTTGCTGCCTAATATATCCCACCCATTGACAGGTGCCATTGTAATGATATAATCAATGTTATTCTCTTCACCTGTCAGTGGTTTTAATATTGTGGCTAATCAGTGTATGTGTACTTCTGTGCATGGCAGCCTCAGGGACGGATCCAGATTCCAATCTTGGGTGTGGCACCAGAAGATTAGGATCTGAACTGTAATATTCTTTATTTATGAGTGCATAACAAAAGAGATCCACTGCAATAAAATGTACAAATTGTGCAGTAAAAGAAGAGGTGTATCTGTGTTGCTTTTTATTATGTGTGTTTGGGTGTAAATGAACAGGTGTAGTTTTTTGGAACGTCAGTGCATATACATGGATTTTTGTTGTATGGGGATTTGAATGCAGGCGTGTCAATATGTGTGCAGGGTTGCACAATTTGTCCCTCGCGCCCCCTCACTGCCACTGTCTTTGCCAGTTTATCTTCCTTTGTCATTCCTGTCATGCCGTTGTCACCATCTTTTCTCAACTGTGCCCCCTAAACATCCCCTTTTCCTCTCCACCTATATCTGCAATCTCTTCTTAGCAAGTGTGGTTTTATCAGTGCATTATCTCGTCTATATCACCCATTCTTGCATATTTCTGTATGTGTGACTTTTGACATGAATGTGCCTGTATGCATGCCTCTTTACATAAGGACATGATCTGGTAAACTAGATGTTGCTTTGAGCTTGAGCTCCAAGTACTGCCCCACTGCTTACTCTATGTCAGCCTGTGTAATGTTTTTTGCTGTAGATTTAACTCTCTCCTAGCTGTATCTGTGGCATATAAGCCATAGCAACTCATTAGAAAGTGCTATATTTCTTTACTCGTCTGTTGGGGGAAATACAGATAATAGAATTCAGTCTTATATCAGTAGTTAAAAATGGAACACATGTTGAATAATTGATTGATTTAATTGTCCATGCCATGGTGACTGGGTAGATGTACACTGGTTTAATTGTTTGATTTGTTGTTTCTAACATAAAATAAAAATAAAAAAATACACTTAATTCCAAAATCTTTCTCATTGACAAGGTTTTAAATGGAAATGGAGAAAATGGAAATGAGGGGCATGAGTGTCATTAGAAAGAAACATGGAAATTGAACAAAAGGGGCTAATTATTTAATTAGCGAATGTCTGCTTGGTTAATGACATATTAATGAGTTTTTGAAATGGTCATATCATTTAACATGAAAGACCCATGTGTGTAGTGGAGAATATACCGAATGATTTTGTAATGTCTCTCAAGAGGATACAATACACAATTTAAAATTCCTTGTAGCTATTATACTCTCCTCAGCTAGCTCATATAGTAAAGCCTTTGCAGTCAAATCTCAATGACAGTTTAAATAAACAGAAATGACATGTTTCTAATGTGTATTTTGGCAAGCATAAAGGGGCATTTTCGATAAACCATAACACACATAGCACTTCCAGGAATAGGATAAATTTAATACAATTAACACATAAGTCTAATATGTCTGATTGGATTGCTGGGTTATTCCTATCTATAAGTTCCATAGCACAACTATCAGTCCCCTTAGTGGAGATTATTTATTTGAAATGTTAATTTAATACATGCTGATATCTAGCACGGGCAGGGATGGATTTACCATTAGGCTGAGTAGGCACTTGTCATCAGGAGGTGACATCTGTGATAATTGTTAAGGGCCTGTGGGGGCCTGGACAGCACGGGATAGTCAGAGAGGCAATGTCAGATGACCTGAAACCAAGAGGGGGCCCAGCGGCGTGCCCTGTGTGCCGCTGTGTGTCGCTGTGTGCAAGGCCCCTCCACACAGTCTGCCCAGCACAGCCTCCAGTCTGCAGCTCCATTGGTACAGTGAATTGTTTGTGAGCTTGGCCAATCAGAGCATTGTCGCAGGACTCCACAACAACGCTCTAACACCAGGCTGAGCTGCTGACCAGATAACAAGGCCACCAGGGAGGGAGAGTAAGACCACTGAATCTCCAGGGAAGAAACCACTTGACCAAAAGGGAATTGATATTGCTGCGTTAAAAAAGGTATTACAGTGTAGAGAGCCTGGTCACTGAAACTCAGCCTCCACACACTGACACCCTAACACCCCACACTGTCACCCTCTCCCCCACATGTACTGTCACCTTTACCCCCCCACATTGTCATCCTCATCCTCCACACCTACGGTAACCCCCCACGCACATACTGTCATCCTCAGCCCCCCCAACACTCCCTACACACTATCATCCTAACACCCCCACACATACAGTCATGCTAATAGACCTCAACACACTGTCATCCTAACAACCCCACACTTTTATTTATTTATAAAATATTTTACCATGAGGATACATTGAGACTTCTCTCGTTTTCAGGTATGTCCTGGGTCCACAAAACAGTGTATTGATACAATAGGATACAATATTACAAGAAAATACAATATACAAACAAACAAACAATATATACACATATATAAATTTAACACATAACAGGTAATAAATATAGTCAACCATGACAGGTGCATTCTGGATTGAGGTATATTGCCATAGATGTCTTAAAAGATTTTAAATTGAATAGATTTGACTGTGTCCCTGAGGTTATTCCATAATTGCAGTGCTCTGTAGGAAAATAAGGATTGAGACACTATTTTTGTATACTTGCATCCTAACAACCCCACACATACTGTCACTCTAACAACCCCACACATATTGTCACACTCACCCTCCCACACTGTCACCCTCAAGTCCCCCCTACACTGTCACCTTCAAGCCACCACTGCAATACTGTCCCCCCTTCACTGTCACCCTCACTTCCCCAACACTGCCCCCCCTCCCTCTTCCCATTCACATTTACCCTCTGCAACCATGCCACAATCATCCTATCACATAGACCATTTGTTCTGTTAGGAGCCCAAGCATTTCTTATGGTGGCCTGTACACTAGGGGACTTTTATCACATATAATGTGCCTATCTGGAGCTTAGGTGGGCTGGTGAGGTAAGTTAAGTACCAGGAGCATTGGCCATTGTCCTCTGTAGTTCAGTCAGCCTCTTTTGCTTGATAACAGAGCTGCAGAAAAGCTTTGCCAGAGGAGCAAGGACAGCATTGAGTGATATAATATGCCAGTCCCTGTAGCTCTAATGTCAAACCCAAGAGGCATAGAAAAAAGAAATGGAAAGGTGGGTGAACACCAATGAAAACCAAGTGCAGGCAAGCCTCTGTGTAGAGGTCACTCCAACCCCAATTGCCAGAAACAAAACACTAGAGAGCACAGGGCGCCACAGTCACTATATTGGTAATGCTAAATAGGGGCTTCAAAAGGAATATTGATGGGGAAGTAAAAACAGCAAGAATTAATTAATGAAAAAAATACCTTACTTAGCACAACTTATATATGATAAGACCTACGTTATTGCACCATATGTGCTCTTTTTTATCTGCTATATAGGATAAGAAAGGAAAGAAAAGAACACCACGCAGAGAAGGGAGAGGGTCGCCTCTACGGACCATAACAACGCACTAATTGAGCTTAAATGTTTAGCTCTTAAAATTGTGAGTGGGGAATTTACTCTGCCTTTTTCCATATTATACTATACGGTTTACACTATGATATGGTTTTTGTATTTGTGTTTTTAAGGAACAACATATTTACCATTAGGACTCCAATATAGGGAAAAAAAGTTTAAGGTATATACATATACAATTATACCCATTATTTCTCTCTGCACTGGAAATCACCAACACTAACTATAGCGCTTCACCATCACACTGGTTTAAAATTTCTACTTTATAAGATAAGCTTATGGTGATATAGCAGCTGATTGTAAATTGTCTCTCACGAGTTTGTGATATTGTATACCACTTCAATATTAGCGCTGGTACTTCTATTTTTTTCAAATTTTGCTCTATTTGGTAGTTTTGCTTGTCTTTATACTATTGTACTCAGCAGCTCTAAGATCTAAATATGTCATTGTTTGACAAAAGAAAAAAATACATATATGGAAACAGAATTAGCTAACTGTACAGATCAACCATTTAGCAAAAAAAGAATAGGACAGAATAATACCTGATAATAAAAAGAAGAAAAGAAAATCTAAAATAATTAGATTTAGAAATTAATAAATGTCAGAATGAGATCCTAAATTCATTAAATCAAGAAGAATTCGATGCTACAACACAAGACATAAAAGAAAATTTAGAAAAAGTAGAAAGAGAAGCGATAGACATAAAAAAGAGAAAATATCTTAAAGACACCAAAGATTATAAAATGAAACAAGTAAGAACGTTCTCTAAATATAATAACCAAGAAAGATATCAAGGAATGAGAGAGGACATTAAAAAATCTCCAGACTATAACAAAAAAATCCCTAATACAAATAGAGAGACCCCAAAAGAAAAATATTATACGAGATATAAAGAGAATAGACCAGATAATTATAGGTAATTATAGGTATAGAAATAACCAATATCAACGCCCATAGAGAAATTGGGACAACTTTAAACCTAGATTCACATACCCACAGCACAAAGATAGATCTCAAAATGACAAATCATATCATGAAAGGGAAAGATATGAGAGGAGACCTATGTATGGGAAAGAAGGACCAAAATAAAAAACATCTTATAGAAATGAAGTAAAAGAAAAAACTCCTTACAGATGTTCTACGCAATACAGAAAGGAAGAACCGTTAGAAATAAGGAACAGGTTTCAGATATTAGATGAATTCAAAGATCAGGATTTTTGGAGGAGCAGGGGCAAGGACAGACACAAACGAGAGGACGTTTTAAATGCAATGACCCCTTACAAAAGAAGAAGAAATTCGAGTATAGAGGCACAAGAGGAGGAAAACATGTAAAAAAAAGAAAAGCGGGAGAGATCACAGAGAAACTAACTTCCACAAAAGGAATCTATAATTTAAGCCAAAAAAGCAGCTGATTGTAAATTGTCTCTCACAAGTTTGTGATATTGTATACCACTTCGTTATTAGCGCTGGTACTTCAATTTTTTTCAAATTTTGCAAAATAAATATGTAATATAACTAATTATGTATATATTTTGCAGTACACTGATAGAATACTTTCCGTGCCTTTGGTTCACAGAACAAGTGAGAAGAAGCAACTAATAGAAAGGAACAAAAGAAGCAGAAACAAAAATCACAAGAACAGCACTTTCTGTCTCATTAGAGATTTTGCCTCTTAAGCTGAAAGCAGCACGATGAATTGTTAATGAAGGATTCACCTAAACGTTATGCATTGACGGGGCATGTGAGCTTACACTTTAATGGCCATTGGAGTAATAATAAAAATCTCCTATTTAAAAATGCATTGAGATTAGGGATAGTGTGCAAGTATCTTTATTTATTTATTTTTTGTTATGTACTATGTATTTGGGCTGATGAATACTGCAGCCATCGGTGCCGCCCAGGAGTAGTGGGAGTTTGAGCAAAGGGCTTAGTTTTGTGCACAAAGAAGAAAAGGTTGATGCTTTTCTAACATCCTGATTTGGTTTCCAGAAGATTTCAGCAAATTTAGGTAACATGAGCTGCTGAAGATAAGTGGATTGCTCTGTTTATATGGTTCTGGATTTCTGATATATCTGATACTCTCGTTTCATATAAAGTATAACGCCCTGCTTACTTTTACTGAGGTTCTTTCGAAGCAGCCTAAAACAGAGAACGGCTGTTGAAATCCCACAATTCATTTAGAAGTCGCTTACCTTTACAGTGATGTATTTATGCCCTAACTTGAACATTTTGGCTTGTGAGGCAATTAGTAACGCTTTGAAAAACAACCCATGTTCATTGGCACTAATATGTTTTCTATAGATTTTCGTGACAAAAATAGTGATATAAATGTTGTCAAACTGTGTTGGTGCTTGAAGGCATGATGCACATGTAAAGGTTGCTTTTAAAATTATGAAAAACCGATTTAACAAATGTCCCTTGTTTCCTGGTTCTATTTATTTATATATATTTCAAGTGGAAAGTGCATTGGCAAAGAGAGTCAGTCCCTGTAGGGCTAGTAGTGCTGTCAGTTGATTCAGATATACGACCCAGGTTTTTTTTTTTACTTTGTGAAGTTAAGTGAGGTTTTGATGACATTTTAATCATAAGGGTTGTACACTATTGAATTATTTGTGTCTTAACATTTACTCTAAATAAGTGTGCATGTGTTTGCTTCTAGAATTCAATCCATTAGGCCACTGTATATTAAACTGAAGATACTTCCAGGTCAAACATAGCCCTCCCTTGTTTTATGACCTTCTGTATGTTTAAACTACTGGCAATATTATATTTACCTTGTATTTATAAAGTGCCAATTCATTTCACAAAGTTCTGTATTTTATTGTATTGTTGTGTAACAGAGAATGAGTTGTAAAAAAATGTATATGGGATTTTAAACACTTAGGGAGACTAGTAGAGGAGTTTAGATACCTGGTGTCTAGTATCTATCTCTATATAACCTTGGACTCTGTTAGTTTAGTAACCCTGTTATATCAATCATGTGCTAGTTGCAGTGGCACCCTGCTGTTGAATTGGCAGTTGCCCCTTTCTAAAAGGGTTACTCCAATAAGAATGACCACTTCAGCTTTTTGAAGTGGTCATAGAGGCAGGAATCTGACTGTTCAGTGTTTCAGCTTGCAACACTGTACATCCAGAGTTATTTGCATTATTGTGCCGGGGCTAGTTACACCCATGGAACTAGTGACTTAGACAGTTGAGAACTCTGTTTTGGTCTACCTAGTGTTAATTCTGTGCATATTCTACATCTGTTGTCAACAAGCACGGCACACTGGCGAAATACGTAATCTGATTCTCCCCTTGCAGACAGAGCCTAGTGGTACGAATTGTGGCTGATATTCTTGGAAAGGACAATATATCACAATATAAAGTATCCCTTTAAACATTACTTTCCATTACCCAAAATAATCGAATTCTGGTGGAGGTTGTTTCATAAATGTCTTAGTTTGAATGGGTTAAAAACCCTAACTTTTACATTACATTTGACTTTGAATACATTTTGAAATCCCAATAAATCTCACTTACGTGACCAACCATGTTAGTTTTGGGATAGTGAATGTGACTGCTGGGTAACAGTTGGGATAGTGAATGCGTTACATTTGGCCAAGAATCTTCACTGAACCAGAATCCCTGCTTACTCCATAGGCCATAGATACATGTTTTAGGTCATATAATCAACCTACTTCCCTCTGGAAATGCTATAGAAATCGGTATTGAAGCACCCATAGGTTTGGGTATATTTTTGTTTTTGAACTCAATCTATAAGTGATAGTTTCATACTACCTACATCTAACCATATTGGTTTTTGTGCTAAGAGGATACATTAGGCTTCATCGATTGGTAATTTGCACTTAGTGGTTTTTATTATGCACTTGTGTAGGTTTAATATATAATTACACTTTATGTATGTGGCATTGCGCACATTTGCACATATAATTGTGCTCACATTTGCACTTATGCACGTGGTTATGGTGATTGCATTTTGCACTTTTATGCACATGACTATGTTTTCTTATTTGCTCTGTGATAGGATTATGCACCTTTATTCACACAATTTTTTTCTCACATTTCACTATTGTGCTCACATTGCACTTATGTACATGGTCGATGTGATCATGGTTCTGCACCTTTATGCACATGATTGTGTTCACATTTTGCACATTGTATGCATATGTATTTTTTGTACATTTATGTTTTTAACATTTTATGTGCTTATATTTTGCACTTACCATATATGCTTACACTTTATGACTTATGTGCTTATATTTTGCACTTTATGCATGTGGCCTTGGGCTCGCATTAAGAACTTTTATGTGACATGATTATGATATACTGTTAAAGGGACACTGTAGGCACCCAGACCACTTCAGCATATTGATGTCCCTATTGCACTCAGTACTGTAATAAAAACATTGCAGTTCCAGAGAACTGCAACGTTTACATTGTAGCTCTAAGTCTGCCCTCAGTGGCTGTCTTCCACATAGCCACTGGGGGCGCTTCCGGAATCGAAACGGACCTTTGGTCCGTTATCTGATGCTGGACGTCCTCACGCTCTGCATGAGGACCTCCAGTGTCAGATTTTTCCCATAGGAAAGCATTGAATAATGCTTTCCTATGGGGAGGTCTAATGCGCACACATTAGGTCTCCCCCGCCGGCTGACGTTGGCATTGAATTCATGTAAATGGCTGAAGAGGTTTAAAGAGGAGACGCAAAGGAGGGAGGGACCTTTAAACCTATAGTGCCAGGAAAACGGATTTGTTTTCCTGGCACTATAGGATTCCTTTAAGGAATGGGTATTTATTTGCACTAGACTACAGTATTAACTAAATGGCAGTTGGTACACTTATTGCCCAGTTATAGTGTTTTTTTATGGGATAGGAACTTTTACTTAGATTGGGATTGTGTGTTGGATTTTTATATGGTAGCACTATTGTATAATGTCAATGTATTTTTAGGCTGGAAATTGTTAGTAATGAAGAAAGATTGCATTTTTAGGTATTAGGGAATTGTGATATTAAATACAGGCTAGTGCGACCGCGCCAACGAACTGAGCTTACCTGCTCAGCAGCGAGTCGGGAGCCGCTTTGCCGGGATCTCCTGGCTGCCTGCCCGGGTTCAAGATGGTGCCGAACACGCGGTCACAGCCAGACATAGCTCTGTCCCCCAGGGTCACACACACACACACACATTCTGTAGTCAGAGGCCAGAGGGATATTTAGCCTAGGTTATTGCCCTGTCGTGGTTTTCGTTCCTGAATCCTTCGAGTGAGTTTTCTTGTCCTGTTTTTGATATTCCCAGTATTTTGACCTTGGCTATTCATGACTATTCTGATTCCTGGCTTCCCTGACTTGGCTTGTTAAATGGTATTGTATATTTCTTGCTCCCTTGACCATTCTCTGTTTTTAACGTATTAGTCCGGCCATTCTAAGGACCGGTTTACGTTTTATCATTTTCTGTTCTGTCTATGTAGATGTTACATAGTTCTGCGTGCTGGACCACACTAGCAGTCATGACAAGAATCTTATCGACCATAGACACTAAAACAGTCATACCTCTTAAGCGTCAAGTATGAGTAGGAGAAATGGGGACACAGACAATAGGGACACAGAGACATGGAGACACAGACACTGGAAGACATGGGGACACTAAGACACTAGGGACACTGAGAGACATGGGGATACTTAGAAACTAGGGACACTAGCTGGGAGACATGGGACACTGGGAGACATGGGGTCACTGAGACACTAGGGGGACTGGCTGGGAGATATGTGGACACTGGGAGATGTGGGGACACAGACATTTGGGGACACTGGGAGACATGGGGACACTGAGACACTAGGGACACTGAGAGACATGGGGACATAGACACTGGGAGACTAGGGGACACTGAGACAATATGGACACTGACTTGGAGGCATAGGGACACTGTGTCTCATGTGTCTCTGTGTCTCAGTATGTCTCCCAATGTCCCCATGTGTCTCAGCAACCCAATATCTCACAGTGTCCCCTAGTGTTTCAGTGTCCCCATGTTTACCAGTGTCCCCTAGTGTCTCAGTGTCCCCATGTCTCCCTGCTGCCTTTCACCTCATCCTTCACTTACCTGAGCTGTAGGCTGTCTCTGTAGGCTGGGAGCTGCTGTCTGGACTCTCTGTGCTGTGTAGCTGCTCCCCTGCGGATCAGTGAGTAGAGAGAGGCATGGAGGGAAATGCTGTAACTTCCTATCCCTGCCTCTCTCCACACACAGTGACCCCTACTGGTTGGTGCTGGTATTACAGAGTAATCTTTGTTTATACTGAGAAAAATACCTGCATTTGTATTGCCGGTATTACTGCAATACCGGCATGGCCAGGCACCCTCAAATACTGGTAAAATACCAGTCAGGTGGCAAACCTAAGAGTAGTGTGTGTAAAAAAAAAAAAAAAAATGGGCCCATTCCATGTCCCTGGGCCTGGAGCTGCAGCTCCATGTTAATCCGGCCCTGTTGGCGAAACAGGTGCCAGCCAGGGGCGCAGGCCGAGGAGGGGAGCAAAAATCAATTGTCAGTGTGAGCAGTGATTTTTGCGCCCCCCACTCAGTCTGTGACCCAAGGCAGCGTGCGACTCCATCAAGCAACCGAATGCACAGTACACAGGGGGAGCGCCTCCCCCTCGTGGTCTGCATAATATCGCTGGGTGTCACGTGACCACCCCGCACTTAGCACGACACAAACAGCGTGCTGTGCCAGACATCAGCACCTCTCTCCATGACAGGCAAAACGTCAGGGAGGGAGTCAAATGAGGAGAGCCTTTTACTGGACCGCCACATGGGACAAGGATTGCATAGGTAGGTAGATTTCAGGAAGGGAGGGGTATATTGAGTAAGGGGAAGCTTGGCAAGGGGGAGATTTTGAGGAAGGGGGGAGGATTGGCAAGGGGGGATATTGAGGAAGGTGGGAGGTTGGCAAGGGGGGACAGATATGGCTAAGGGAGGAGAGATTGGCAAGGGGAGAGATATGGATGGGGGAGGAGAGGTTGGCAAGGGGAGAGAGATATGGATGAAAGTGGGGAGGTTGGCAAGGGGGGAGAGATATGGATGAAAGGGGGGAGGTTGATAAGGGGGGAGGATGGCAAGGGGCGGAGAGATATGGATGAAATGGGGGAGGTTGGCAAGGGCGAGAGCTATGGGGGAAGATGGCAAGGGGGGGGAGATATGGATGAAAGGGGGAGGTTGGCAATAGGGGGAGAGATATGGATAAAAGGGGGAGGTTGGCAAGAGACCAGAAAGGGGGTAGAAGAGACATGGGTGGGAGGGGGGTAGAAGTGAGCGGAAAGTGCAGTCACATCTTACCCTGCCTGGAGAATGCAGAGGGACTAGGGAGGGAGCGAGCGGAGTGGATAATGCGGCTACACCTAAGATTTGACACCTTACCTAGATGGCTGAGACTGCAGTTGGCATAGGTACTGAGGGAGCATGTGGAGTGGACATTATAGACTATGGCATGTGTGAAAATGAAACACGTAATTTTAGTTTGTGTTGCTCTAGGATTCACCAACTTTTATACAGGTCACAGATCACCAGTTACATGATGCTATCTACTCATCAGTGGTTCTTACTGTCATTTAAAGACAGTTATCCCCACCATACACAGACAGCCCAAAACCATCACAAACACAAGCAGTCCCCATCACACATTGACAGCACAAAATGATCACACACATTCTCATCACACACAGCCAGCCCAATGCCAACACACAGTTTCCATCACATGTACACAGCTCAATAACATCACACTATCACACACAGACAAAATAATACTTTACATGCAGCCAAAAATATCACACACACACTGTAGCCATTACACTGAGACAGCCCAAAATGCAGTCCCCATTACACCTTGACACCCCAATACATCACATGCATTCCCAACTATACTCAGATAGCCTGAGTTCATCGGTCACAACCAAAGTATTTTTTTGTTATAAATAAAAAAAAATATATTTTTTAGTGATAACAGTAAAGACTCCTGTTTGTAATATGTTGCAGGGCCAGACGACCCTGGGGCCGTTTGACAGTTGACATTTGACAGTGGCAGGATGCAGATGCGGCCGTAAGAGTGTGAGAGAGTACTCTCTCGGCCAATGTGATGCCTTTGTTGCTGCCGGAAACCTCATATCCGGCATCTATTTCCTTCTGCATGGTGCATGCAGGAGGATGTTTGAAGTACTGTGAGTGCAATCTCAGTGTTGAGTAAGTTATGGGTGCTGGGGCAAGTCATGTGAGCGCAACCTCTGTAATGGGGTAAGTGCTGGGGCAAGTCCTGTGAATAGGTGTAAAACATTTTCAGGGCTGTTTTTTATCCCCAGTCCAGCAATGGTATAGTGTGATGTCCCAGTGTTATGCTTATAAAAAGGTGTGATTTATCAATGTGTGATGTGCCTCTACTATGCTTGCAATATGGTGTAATGGCCTGTGTTGCTTGTCATAAGGTGTGATGTGCCTCTACTATGCTTGCAATATGGTGACAAGCATTCCTCTGGCACACCACCATCATCACACAAGTCTAAATATGTGTGTGTAAATATATATTTATGATTTGAGGTTGATAATACAGATTATTATTGGCATTATTGGAAAAGCATTGTATATCGAGCTTTGCTATTTTATGTGTACGAGTTCTCCTTGCAGTTATTACATATAGTGCGGAGGGCTTTGAGTGACTGCTGGAAACCTGAGGAACTTTCAATTCTTTTTTATACATTTTTTTTATGGGACAGGGAGGATTAGGAAACAAAATATAATGCTACATACAGTGCCTTGCAAAAGTATTCACCCCCCTTGACTTATTTTGTTACATTGCAGCCTTAAGTTCAATGTTTTGTTAATCTGAATTGTATGTGATGGATCAGAACTCAATAGTCTAAGTTGGTGAAGTGAAATGAGAAAAATATATACATAAAACAATTTTTCAGAAATAGAAAACAGAAAATTGGCATGTGCGTATGTATTCATCCCCTTTGTTATGAAGCCCATAAAAAGCTCTGGTGCAACCAATTACCTTCAGAAGTCACGTAATTAGTGAAATGATGTCCACCTGTGTAAAATCTAAGTGTCACATGATCTGTCATTACATGTACACTCAACTTTTTTGAAAGGCCCCAGAGGCTGCAACACCTAAGCAAGAGGCACCACTAACCAAACACTGCCATGAAGACCAATGAACTCTCCAAAAAAGTAAGGGACAATGTTGTTGAGAAGTACAAGTCAGGGCTAGGTTATAAAAAAATATCCAAATCTCTGATGATCCCCAGGAGCACCATCAAATCCAGCCTAACCAAATGGAAAGTACATGGCACAACAGCAAACCTGCCAAGAGACGGCCGCCCACCAAAACTCACAGACTGGGCAAGGAGGGCATTAATCATAGAGGAAGCACAGATACCTAAGGTAACCCTGGAGGAGCTGAAGAGGGGGCGGTGAGGCCGTGAGGGGGGTTGATACAGTTCCTCGCCAAGGGTGCTGGAGACCATAGGTATGCCTCTGCCTTCAAGGCCTTCAACAAATCTGCTTGCAAAAAAAATCACAAGCATGTCTCTTATCTCTTTCATAATCAGTGTTCTAGTGGTCAATCAAAATATTATTTTGCTGTTTTAAATTTAAATTTCCTGCGATAAAGCAAGATAATAAATTCTATGAGACATAAATATATTTTGTCAAGTGTACAATTTGTAACATAATGCTTTCAATGATGAAAAGAAAATACATTTTATGGAGAATTGACTCTTCAAATACATGCAGATTTGTGTGACAGTACTGTATATAACGAATTGTTATATTATGAGGTAATTTGCTGTTGGTGCCTATTGTGTTTGAATTATTAGAATTTGTCTGTAAAGCTATTGCTTTTCCTCCAGCTGAATTATGTATGATATCTCCTTTAAAGATACACACAAATCACTAAATCCACTGGCGTACAAACCGCGGTCGCAGGGGTCGCAGCTCATGCCAGGGGGCCCGGCCGCCTTGCGGACCCCTGCGACCATGTTTTGTGGCCCCGGCCTGCGCGGCAAACTGCTGAGGCCGTTGTTCAAGGGGTCCATGGGGTGGCCCATGGTGTTAGGGCCACCCGATGAAGATGGATTTTCAGGGGGTCCGGTCAGCACTGGGCACTTTAACAGCGCGACCAGGCCCCCTGTGATGACATCACTGCTGGGAGGAAGTGACTGCTCCAGTCACTCCTCCCAGCAATCACACAGAGCCTGCGCGGGAGGAAGGACAGGGAGTCAGAATGGGAACTCTGACTCCCACCAGCCTGAGCCACCACTGGACCCCAGGGAATGTCACCCTCCTGCACCTAAAAGGTAGGAAACAGGAGGGTGACTAAAATATTTTGTATGTATGTGTGTGTTTGTATGTATGTGTGTCTGTCTGTGTGTGTGTGTCTGTGTGTATGTGTATGTGTGTGTGTCTGTCTGTATGTGTGCCTGTCTGTTTGTATGTATGTATGTATGTATGTATGTGTGTCTTGTGTGTGTGTGTCTGTGTCTATATGTGTGTATGTGCCTTTGTGTATGTGCCTTTGTATGTATGTGTGTCTCTCTGTTTGTATGTATGTGTGTCTGTCTGTCTGTGTATGTGTCTGTCTGTGTGTATGTGTGTGCGTGTCTGTGTGTGTGTGTGTCTGTGTGTATGTGTGTGTGTGTCTGTAAGTCTGTATGTGTGCCTGTCTGTATGTATGCATGTGTCTTTGTATGTGTATGTGTGTGTGTCTGTCTATGTGTATGTATATGTGTGTCTGTATGTATGTATGTGTGTGTATGAATGTGTGTATGTGTCTGTCTGTATGTGTCTATGTGTGTGTGTCTATATGTATGTGTGTGTCTCTATGTATGTGTATATGTGTGTGTGTCTCTATGTATGTGTGTGTCGGTATGTATGTGTGTCTGAATGTATGTATGTGTGTGTATGGATGTGTGTATGTGTATGTATGTATCCGTCTGTCTGTATATGTCTATGTGTGTGTGTCTCTATGTATGTGTGTGTCTGTATGTATGTGTCTATGTGTGTGTGTCTCTATGTATGTGTGTGTCGGTATGTATGTGTGTCTGTATGTATGTATGTGTGTGTGTCTCTCGGGGGGCGCTAAGGGGGGGTGATGGGAGAGAAGGGGGGTAGGAAGAGAGGGATGGGGGGCCCCATGGATCAGTTTCGCACCGGGGCCCCATGGATTGTGTGTACGCCACTGACTGAATCATACTATAACTTCTGTAATACTGATATTTTTATTTTATATGTACATTTTTACTAATGTTGAAAAAGTTAGAAAGTTTAAGCAGTAGAAAAAAATGGGGTAGAAGGGGTATATCATCATCAGTAGAAGGTTAATAACAATGAAGCATAAGCAGGTTGTGCCTTACAAATATATATTTCCCAGTCTGTTTGTAAATACTTCATACACTGTAAGAAGCAGTTAAAGAATTGCTAATAAAAATATCAAAAAGGTACAAGACAAATATATGATAGTATGTGCATGCACGTTTTACTGGAAGTTTCTCAACTCAAGTAAAGTTCTTGTGTATGTGCTTTTCACATTTTTCCCATACTTCTGGTTAAGAAATTCGACCGTCAACGTTAAGGTTTAAAATTGTATATGTACAACAGTATAACAAGCAGTCTGGTTCACAACAGCGAGGGAGCTCCAGTAGCAACTTTGCATCTCAAAGTAACAATATCACTGAGTGATACAAAGTCAGTGGTTCCCAAACTTTTTTTGGTTCAAGGCGCCCTTAATATTTCAATATTCTTCCAAGACGCCCCAAGTCAAAAACAATTCTAGGTTGTATATAGGTACAGCGCAGTGGCACATACTGGGCACCTGTTCGGCAGAAATGCTTGCCGTTCAATGAGGGGAGGGGTACAGGTAGATTATTTAAAGAAACAATACAGGCACAATAACCACTACAGCACTTTGTAGTGGTTATGGTGCTAGCAGTGCTGTTGTGCACTCCCAGATTAAGTAGTCAAACTGTTTAAGAACAGTTTGACAACGTACCTGGGATCTGCCGGGATAGGGGCTGTAGTAGTGGATAGGCGCAGTAGTCTGTGTGAGGGGTGAAATATGTGTGTGTTTGAGTTGTGGAGTCTGTGTGTGAGGGGTGCAGTGTGCAAATGGGGTACATTGTGTTTCTAAAGGATGCAGTGGGTGTGTATGTGGGGCAGTTTGCACGTGAGGGGTAAAGTGTGTGTGGGGAGGCAATGTGTGTAGGGGCAGGCTGTATGAGCAGTACAGTGTGTGCGTGTGAGGGATACAGTGTGTGGGGTAGGTTGTGTGAGGGGTAAAGTATGTGTGTGTGTGTGGGGCAGTGTGTGGAGGGTTGCAGTGTGTGTGTGGGGTACAGTTTGTGTGTATGGAGGGGCAGCGTGTGTGTATGGGGGGTTAGTGTGTGTGTATGGGGGGCAGTGTGTGTGTGTATTGGGGGCAGTGTGTGTGTATATGGGAGTTAGTGTGTGTGTATGAGGGGTAACTGTGTGTATGGGGGCAGTTTGTGTATATGGGGGACAGTGTGTGTGTGTGAATGGGGGTAGTATGTGTGTGTATGGGGGGTGTTATTTTGTCTCTAGGGGGGTAGGAAGCAAATTTAGAAATATATAATATTTTCATATCCCCCCTCCCTGCCTACCTTTGCCTGGGAAGGGGGACAGTACTAATCCCTGGTGGTCCAGTGGTCTGGTGGTCCCAGTGATGAACTCTAGCAGCTCACGCGAGATTCGGAGCGTTGCAGTGGTAACCGCGGCAACACTCCAAGCTCACGAGAGGAGAACCCGACGGGTCCTCTCTCCCCTGGGTCCTCTCTCCCTCCCTCCCTCCCCACCCACCCGGCTGCCGCATTACACTGCTAGCGGGCCGGTGAGGGAGATCTCTGATCTCCCCTCTGCTCCTGCAGAGCCGGCAGGGGAGAGCATGGTACAGTTTCCAGTGCTATGATCATTTGATCATAGCACTGGGAAAATACCTCTGGTATAATACTTCTGATAACTAAGTACATTTACATTTCTAGCATTCCAGATTTACTAGAATTAGCATAAAACAATCTTTGTGGGTTGTTTATACTCACTTGTTCTGTTGGTTTTATTTTTACCTATCTGCTCTTACATATTACCGACATTTGGCTTCTGTCAAAATTTCTGGCATTTGTCTACTGCTTTGATTTCTTTAGGGTTACCCTCCCTGATCTTTGGAGGTCTACTGGTTTGTTACCATTCACCCATGAGTGAGCCATATTCACTGGCACCTGGGTGCAGGATTTTCTTTGTAACCTTTTTGGTGTGACTTTATTGACTCCCCCCACCTCCATTCCATTACCTTTAATATGCTGTATCCCCTTTCCTGTAAATGAAGCCTGAGAATTATAGAAACTAAAACATATAAACAGGGCTCGAGTCCTGCAGGAACGCATGGGAACGGCGTTCCTGCACTTTTTCCAAAGCAGGAACGCCGTTCCCGTTCCCAGTCCTGCAGGACCTGCCCTGCTAACTGCACACAGGGACCCATCACACGCGGTGTTCCTCTCCAGCACTAACACTCGCGAGACCCGCGGCTGTAAGAGCGTTGCCACGGGTTACCATGGCAACGCTCCGCACAGGCGAGTCTCGCGAGAGTTAGAGCTGGAGAGGAACACAGCGTGTGATGGGTCCCTGTGTGCAGCGGCTGCCTCCCTCCACCGGACCACCAGGCGATCTCCCCCCTCCCTGACAAGGTAAGAAGCAGGGAGGGGGGAATAAAGTAAAAAAAACATAAACACATAAAGGTTAAAAAGCAAATGCTCCACCCCATCATCCAGCACACACACACACATAATCCAGCACACACACACACATAATCCAGCACACACACACATAATCCAGCACACACACACACACATAATCCAGCACACACACACACACACACACATCATCCAGCACACACACACACACACACACACATAATCCAGCACACACACACACATCATCCAGCACACACACACACACACATAATCCAGCACACACACACACACACACATCATCCAGCACACACACACACATCATCCAGCACACACACACATCATCCAGCACACACACACATCATCCAGCACACACACACATCATCCAGCACACACACACACATAATCCAGCACACACACACACATAATCCAGCACACACACATCATCCAGCACACACACACACACACACACACACACACACATAATCCAGCACACACACACACATAATCCAGAACACACATAATCCAGCACACACATAATCCAGCACACACACACACATAATCCAGCACACACACACACATAATCCAGCACACACACACATAATCCAGCACACACACACACATAATCCAGCACATACACACACATAATCCAGCACATACACACACATAATCCAGCACACACACACACATAATCCAGCACACACACACACACACCATCCAGCACACACACACACACCATCCAGCACACACACACACACACATCATCCAGCAAACAAACACACACACTTCATCCAGCATACACACACACTTCATCCAGCATACACACACACTTCATCCAGCACACACACACTTCATCCAGCTCACACACACACACACACACACACAATCATCCAGCACACACACACACACACAATCATCCAGCACACACACACACACACACATAATCCAGCACATACACACTGCATTCATTATACACAATCTGCACTTACTACAAACACACTACATTCATTATACACATTCTGCACTCATTACAAACACACTACATTCACTATACACACTCTGCATTCACTATACACACTCTGCATTCACTACAAACACACTACATACACTGCATTCATTATACACACTCTGCACTCACTACAAACACACTGCATTCATTATACACACTTTGCAATCACTACAAATACACTGCATTCATTATACACACTCTGCACTCACTACAAACACACTACATTTATTATTCACACTGCACTCACTAAAAAACACTCTACACTCATTATACACACTCTGTACTCACTAGAAACACACTGCATTCATTAAACACACTATGCACTCACTACAAACACACTGCATTCATTATACACACTCTACACTTACTACAAACACACTACATTCATTATACACACTCTACACTTACTACAAACACACTACATTCATTATACACACACTGCACTCACTACAAACACACTAAATTTATTAGACACACTGCACTCACTACAAACACACTACATTCATTATACACACTGCACTCACTACAAACACAGTACATTCATTATCCATACTCTGCATTCACTACAAACACACTACATTCATTATACACACCCTGCACTGCACTATATGCATAGGAGTGTATTTTTTTTTAAGGGGGGGGGGGGGGGAGGCGGAATCTTGGGTGAGTTCCCACACTTTTTTCCCCAGGACTTAACCCCTGCATATAAACACAGGTACTCAATGGCATACACACACAGACAGGTGTTTACACAGGCATGCACATACTGGTGCACACACACTACATATTTACACTCACCAGGGTAAATATCATACTCATGATTTTTAACTAACAATCGTTAAATGTGAAGGTCCTAGTTGCAGGAAATTCAAAGTCCATAGAAGGATGAGTCAGAGTTTCAATTTCCTGTAATCATAACAGCTCTCACTAGCATTTGTAGGCTAGGAGAGGTGAAATGAGGCTGCAGTCCACAGGAGGCAGCCAGGAAGGCAGCAACATAATACATTAAAATACACACAATAAATGTAAGCTCTGCAACCCAGCAGATATCTGCAAAATGTGACGAATGGCCAGTTCGGCCAGGCATCTATGAAATGCAATTAACTTCAAATTGCATGTAAAGTTAATTCATGCTGTAGCAGCCAGCTGCTGGTAAAAGTCTAATTGGGTGGATGGCTGCTGTGCTTACAATGGTGATGGGGCACTTTACAAGGTTTTTAATAGTCCACTAGTTTAAGCAAACCGGTTGCTCTCTTAGCTTATACAAGCTTTTAAATGGCGGATGGCTCTTATGGTATGAATTGCAAGTTGACATGGAACAAATGGCGCAGAATAAATAAACACATTTTAAATTCTCTTAAAGGAACATTAAAGAGTTAGGAATATATATGTGTATTTCTAATGCTATAGTGCATTTGTGGCCATTTAGGTTTCCGGCTTCCATCTGTAGGTAATAAAAACGGTATTTTACTAAACTTTTCTCCCTTGCAGCACCAGTCTATGCCTCTTTGGCTGAGATCACTAAGATCAATGATCTCAGCCAATTCAATATGCACCAATCTGCTATACCGTAGGAAGCGCCTCTAGTGGCTGTCAGAGTGATAGTCTTTAGAGGCATTTTAACCCTGCTATGAAAACATTCTGCAGAAGGGCAATGTTTTAAACTGCAGGTTTGGGGGGGAGAAGAGGGGGAATGACACCCAGACCACTTCGTCATTTTCCACCATGGTTTTCTATCATACCAGTGTTCTACACACTTCCTAAAGTCCACAAAACCCCCACAAATCTAATCCAATGTGTGCCCCTTTAGTTGTGGGCATTGGTTCTGTATTCTAACATCAACTAACTAGTCCTTACAACTACTTGTCAAATCTAGACAATTTTTGGGGTTAACATTAAGGATTTGACAGTTAAAATTAATTGAAAGTTGACTTAAAGTAGTCCAAGCTAAACTGTTGCATGTACTGCTTGATGAGGAACTATGCACTTTTGTGACAATACTGTTGGATACAATACTGAGTAAATTTTCTGGACATTGTAGACCAGAAAGATGGCAACTATCTGTGTACCAACTTTTACACCAAACCGACTGACTTAAATGGCTTGCTTCACGCTCACAGCTTCCATACTACTAATGAGATAAATTCCATTCCATACAGCCAATTTCTGCCTTGGCATTGTGCTACACTGACTACAATGTCCGACAAATTTCTAGAAAAAAGCTACAATCAACAGCTCACCAACAAGTTACAAACCTAAGAAGAGATCGCCTTATACACTTAACTACTAGGAATCCCTTTTGTAGGTATCTTCTCAATACTTTCTTAAAAGATACAAAAAATCAATAGGAACAATTGGCACATTTCCTATGTGATAGACAAGTTAGACACTTGTTTAGAGACCCCTAATTTTTACCTATAGGAAAGGTCGCTCCATACGCGACATGGTTGTTAAAGCTCATACCTGTAAAAGAGACAAAAAACAGCAACTATTTTTGTCCAAACCAGTGCCTGGTATATATCCCTGCCTAAGCTGCATTCATTGCAGTGCATTAAGTGCAACATTTGCACACAGACCAGGAGTGGGAACAAGTCAATCTTAAAGGCTTTCACAACTGCCTATCTGACTATGCGGTATACCTTCTCAAGTGCCCATTTGGCCTTGGATATGTTGACAAAACTATCCATGCTCTTAAAGACCGTGTGTCCCAACACAAAACCTCATAACTCAGAGTCGAACACTCCAGTGGTTAGACACGTCAATAAGTTTAACCATAATGCTGCCCTAAGATTTCAGGTGCTAGAGAGGGTAATCCCATTGGTCAGGGTAGGGAATAGGGAAACGTTGTTGCTCTAAAATGACGTACAGTGTACCGACTGGTCATAGTGTCACCTAATGGTCTTAATGAGAAGCTTGAATGGCACTGGTTCCTATAGATACTTCATGCTGTGCCCACTGCATGGTGAGTCTTTCCAGTTTAATACACATTTTTAAATATAATTCTATCTACTTTGATCTTCCCTTTCCATGAGATATATGTTCCCTAGAATAGCATTAGTTGTTCTTATTATGTGTATATTTTTACCTTTGAGTTTATTTGTATATATTGTATATCACTTTAGCACCCCTTTGATCTTCAAGCTAAAAGTTTAGTAGACCTACTCACATTTTTTTCCTGGCTTTTTTCAGACTATATTTTTGCCTTTCCTTTATACAGATTTTCATCCCCAGTGGGGTTCTAATCTATGATGGAATTTAAGAATACTAATGGGTGTATAATTTGTTTATACATTTACGTGTGTATCTTTATTATATGCAGCATCCTAGGGTACCTCCTAATAATATGATGTTATAGGACTGTCTCATATATCAAAGTGTCTGATACTTCTGTACATATTCCTAATTCTATAATTGAAGCCCATGGAACAGCGCAGTCAGGGGAGTGGGCCTTGACAGAGCCAAGGAGTAGGCAGGTGGAGTTAAAGATTTAGGGGTGGGTAATTAGTAATGGGGTGTGAAAAGGGGTGGAGAATAAAGAAGTATATTAAGCGGCCATTTTAGCAAGTGGCCATTTTAATCAGAATCTGCACTTACCTGTTAATTGTTTTTGGCAGGTCTGTGTGGATTCTTTTTCTTTCTTTTGCAGATCATGGTTTCGCTGGACGAGATCCTGGAAGGAATGAGAGCAGCCATGCGGGACAGAGGCATGGCCTGGCTTCAGCAGCAACTGGGGGCTCCTGGTACCGTTGATAACTCCCCTGCGGCTGCAGAGTGGCGTCCGGTGAGGAGGGCGAGACCGCCCCAGCGGTTGAGTCTGGGCGTGATGCCCGCAGCACGTCTGCGGCGGAGCCTGTCCGCGGATTCGGGTGGGGCCCTTGCTGTGGATGCGGGCCGGACGGAGGCAGAGAAAACGCAGCCGGCACCGTCTGTCTGACGCGGTGCCGGTCGGGCAGGGACGGCGGCCAGGCCGAGGCCTACTTTGCGGCCTACCACGCGGAGCGCCGCCCGCCAGAAGGCGACCGGCAGGGCGGCAAAGTCGGTGGCGGCCCCCAGGGTGGCCAGGAATGCAGAAGGCCATGGAGGAGGAAACGGAGCCCAGGGGCATCCCGGTGAGTCGGCCGCTGGTGTAACAACCGGGTGGCAAGGGGACAGGCAGGAGGATACTAATTGCGGGCAGGTGGCTCCCCTAGTGGCAGGGGGGGCCCCCAGTGGCAGGGACACAGTGGGAGCGGCCATGACTATGGCTGGGCATGACAGCATGGGGACAGCTGACCGGCACACCCAGCTGGGGCAGCAGAGGCAGGCCAGGGCGGCAGCAGAAGGGGAATCTGGCTGCCAGGGACAGCGCTGGGACTCCCCTGCGGACAGGGGGATCAGTCACAAGGGTCAGCTTTGACTCCAGAGGAAAGCGGGGTTAGGTGTGGATGGGAGGGCCACAGGGGCAGCTCCCAGGGGTGGCAAGACTGTAGAAGTGACCCAAGGCCGGACGTCAGCAGGGAATGGCGCGGGGATAGCGCCAGGCATGACAGGGCATGGAGCGCCAGAGAGAGGAGCCCGTCTGCAAATAGGTGCAGTAGGCGGAGGTCAGTCTGCAGGGAAAGGGGAAGGAGGGAACGGCGTAGCACTTCTGGGTCCTCAGACAGGAGCTCACAAGGACAGCGGTGTAACACATACGGCCAGGAGGGCCAGGCTACTAGGTGGGACAGGCGTAGGGAGGACGGATGGCAGCGTAAGGAGGAAGGGCGGGTAGGTGGACGCACGAACAGACTACCCAGGTGTTCTTCTCCTTACAGGTCGCGGTGCGCTACACCGGCGGTCCCGAGGCGGGATCAGGCTGATAGGAGTCGGCGTCTCTTGGATACTCCGGAGCCATACGCGGCGGATGGACGGAAAGCGACCCCGCAGCCCTCCGCGGCCGGGGGCTCTGGCGGTGAGTCAACTGGTGCACCACACTCAGAATCACTGTTAAGCTGCTTAAAATCGTTTCTAGATTCATGGGCGAGTGGGGCGGTTTCGTCACCGCAGTTCTCGAGGGTATGGGTCCAAGAGACAGGTTTCGGATCATCAGGAAAGGCAGTCGGGGCGGTGAGTGGCAACTCCGGGTTAGCTACGTCTGTGTCGGTAGGGGGGCCGGGCGAAAGAACGGACTTATGCGGCGAGATTACAGACGCGGCACGGCAAAATGTGCACGTTTCTTTTGCGGGCCCTTTGGGCTGTCATTTAAAAGCAGAGATAAAGGACAAGATTTGGAAAGGGGAGTTTGTAGAGGTTTTTTCCCTTCTCCCTCTAGAAGAGTTCCTTGACTTGAAAGAAGAGGACAAAAAGGACGCAAAAAAGGAGGAAGAAGAGAAAAAACGTAGGTATAGGAAGATCCCAAAAACATTTGCGAACTGGCTTAGGGCTTTTTGTATATTGGCCAGCGTTATCGGGGAAAAATTCCCTGACCGCTGCTCACAACTTTTTTGTTATCTGGATGGGATTGGGGACGTGTTCCGAACGTACGGGGGACTAGCGTGGTGGAAATACGATGAGCAATTCCGCCAACGATTAGCAGCGAATCCTAGTATGAGGTGGGATCAAATGGACTTACCCCTATGGATGAAGCTGATGATGGCGCAGAAGGCTGCACCCTTTCAAGGGGTGGCCGGTGTGGTACCTGGAGGAACGGCGGCGGCCGTGTAAAAGAAGGGTTTTTGCTGGCTCTTCAATGAAGGCCAATGCAAATGGGGGACGTCGTGCAGATACAAACACGAATGTTCCGGTTGCGGCGGTGCCCATGGGGCCATTTACTATTCCATTATTATAGAGTTTTTTTTCAAGAGAGGTAAGCCGGCTCCCGGAGCGGGTGTCGGCGGCTCAGCGGCCCCGCCGCTGCCGCTGGGGGCAACCCCGGTGAAGGTAGGCTACCGTGGCTAAAGCGTTACGCTAACCACGAGGACGCAGAGTTTTTGATGAAAGGGTTTATGGAGGGGTTTACTATTCCATTTAAGGGGACATTATGTGTGAACCTAAGATCCGTACGGGAACATGCAGGGGTGGATCGGGATAAATTGCAGAAAGAGGTACAGCTAGGTAGGATGGCGGGACCTTATGTGGCCCCGCCGCTGCCGAACTTGAGGGTGTCCCCACTTGGGGTGGTCCCCAAGAAAGAACCGGGCAAATTCCGTTTGATACACCATTTGTCTTACCCTAAAGGGGCATCAGTCAATGATGACATTGACGCGGCCCTAAGCTCTGTCTCATATGCATCATTCGACCAGGTGGTCGAGTTGGTTCGAAAAGCAGGGCGGGGGGCGTTAATGGCGAAGATTGACGTGGAAGCAGCTTTTAGGTTACTTCCTATTCACCCGGAATGTCACCATTTATTGGGGTGTTTTTTCGACGGGGGTTTTTTCGTGGACCTATGTTTGCCCATGGGCTGTTCTATTTCCTGTTTGTATTTTGAAAAGTTCAGCACATTTTTAGAGTGGGTGGTGCGTCAGGAGTCGGCTGGGGGTGCAGTGGTGAACTACTTGGACGATTTATTGTGCGTGGTCCCAGCGAGCTCCGACCGCTGTGGGCAGATACTGCGGGTTTTGCAGTGGGTGGCGCAAGCATTTGGGATTCCGTTGGCTGAAGATAAGACAGTGGGCCCAACCAAGTGCTTGAGCTTCCTGGGGCTGGAAATCGGTGAAAGGGGAATGTCGGTTACCCACGGATAAGCTGGTGGCTCTCCGCCAACGGGTGGGAGAAGTGAGGGGTTAAAGGAAAGTGACCTTAAGGGGCCTGCAATTCCTACTAGGGAGCCTGAACTTCGCATGTAAGGTGATCCCTATGGGGAGGGTTTTTTGCAGGCAACTGGCTCGAGCTACTTGTGGAGTAAGGTTACCGGGTCACTACATTAGGGTCTCAGCTGATATGAGGGCTGACTTGGACGTTTGGATCTGTTTTTTGCAGGAGTTTAATGGTCGGGTATTTTTTAGGGACTCGGCAGCGACGTCGGAAGACATCGGTTTATTTACAGACGCCTCAGGGGGGCATACCTGGGGGTAAATGGTGAGCGGAGGAGTGGCCTGGGTCATGGAAGGAAAGCTCATTGATCAGGAATTTGGCATTTCTGGAGTTTTTTCCGGTGGTAGTGGCAGTGTCTCTTTGGGGGAAGGAACTCGCAAACAGGAAGGTGATTTTTCACTCCGATAATATGGCAGTAGTACAGGCGATTAATAGTATTTCGGCCTCGTCGCTCCCCGTGGTTCGGTTATTGAGACACCTAGTTCTTCTTTGTATGTCATGGAATATTGTTTTCAGGGCTAGGCATGTACCGGGCTTGTTGAATGTTGTTGCTGACGCACTGTCTCGTTCACAGTGGGAACGTTTTCGGGAGGCAGCACCAGGCGCACAAAAAACGGGTCAGGCATGCCCGGGAAAAAATATGGCGGCTCGGGACATCGTGCTTGGGGATTTTATAAGGAGTTCCCTAGCGCCAGGCACCTGGGCAACGTACACCAAGGTTTGGAATGAATGGGAGGAGATGGTAGGGCAGACGGGAGTGGGGAACTCTGTGGCAGGTAGGTTTGACACGCTGTTATGGTTGCTGTGTCGGTTACTAGCAGGTGGGGCCTCACCCTCCAGGGTAGACCGTTATATGTCAGCGTTGGCATTTTGGTTTAAGTTTAATGGATGGGAGGATCTTACCAAGAATTTTTAGTGAAACAAGTCTTGCGTGGCTTCCGTAAGCGGAAGAGGGCCGTGGACACCAGGAGGCCGGTGTCGTTTGCCATCCTGCAAGGGCTTGTGGGAGGGTTGCACGATATGTGTACATCAACATTTGAAGTGGTCTTGTTTTCTGTAGCTTTTGTTTGGGCCTTCTTCGGGGCGTTCCGCATCGGCGAATTAGTCAGCGCTAACAAGTCCGGAATAAATGGGCTCAGGTTCGAGGACATGGTCATTGAACAGGACAAGGTCGAGATTCAATTGAGAAGCTCCAAGACGGATGTTTTTGGGAGAGGTAAGAAGGTAGTCCTGTTCTCATTGCCAGGGTCGGAGGTCTGCCCGGTGGCGTGCGGGCACAAGTTCCTACACATTCGCCCAGGGGAGGTTCGCGATGCTTTTTAGTCCATGAGGACGGCTTTGCGCTGTCACGTTTTCAATTTGTCCGGGTATTCCACATGGGGCTTCAAAAGTTGGGCCTCCATCCCATGCAATTCGGAACACATTCGTTTTGCATAGGGGCGGCAACGGAGGTGGCTCGACTGGGATTAGGGGACGAGCGGATTAAACAGATAGGACGGTGGGAGTCCATTCGGTTTCGTTCGTACGTGCGGCCAGACAGGTTGGTGTAACGGGGGACTGTGGGAAGGTTGGGTTTTTTTCTTGCTCTGCAAGGTAATTGATTTTGTTTCTTTACAGGTCTGGTTACCTGGTTGGTGGGTCACTCCTACATTTATTGGGCACAGAAGAGGGCCGCAGTTCGGAGGAATGGAACACAGCTGGGCTTTCTTCTGGAAACGGTGGAGTTACAGTGGTTTGGATTTCGTGGTTTCAGCTGGCAGAGCATTAGTGGAGAGATTTTAAGGAGAATGTCGGGGGGGGGGGGGCCTCCCTGGACATAATACTAATTCACGGTGGGGGTAATGATTTGGGTTTGATTCCCCAAAGGGAACTGATTAGGAGAATGAAGCAGGATTTGGATCGGCTACAGAGCTGGTTCCTGGTGTGGTGGTAGTATGGTCCGAGATGGTGCCAAGATTTAACTGGAGACACGCCAGGGACCCAGCTACTGTGGCGTGATGTCGGGGAAAAGTGAATAAAGCTATGTCAGTTTTCGTCCAGAGGTCGCCCGGGGTCCCGGTGCGGCATTGGGAATTAGAGGGTATGTTGTCTGGGTACTTTCGCAAGGATGGGGTACACCTTTCAGAAGTGGGGTGCGACTTGCTGAACTCAGGTTTTCAGGAGGGTATAGCACGGGCCCTATTTCTGTGTGGTGGGGGAGCTCGAGACGTTAAGGTATCAAGTCTCGGGCTGTGGCGGGATAGGGCTAGGGTAATTGGGATGGAAGAGGAGTATCAAGTGGCTAGGCTAAGGTTAGGCTGGATTAGGCCAGAGTGGTAAGTGGTCTGTTGGTTCGAGCTCATCGGTGGCTCCGAACCTGGTGGTGTAGGGGTGTCTCGGTACACCCCTACAGTTAAGAAAGTTATGGTTATGGGGCCTCTTTGGTAGGCCGTGTGTTATATATTATGTGTTATTTATATTGTTATATATTGTTTATGGTATGGGGTCATTGCCAGGGGTAATTCTGTACGGAAGGGGGTGGTAGTAAATTATTATTATGCGACAATGACCCCAATTTGTTATCTTGTTTGTTGATTACAATAAAATAAAGCTGTGGACTTTTATATTTCCAACAGAAATACGGTGTCTGTGTTTTTTGGGTGGGTTATTAAGGGTAAAATGCCACAAGCCGAATAACGACTGTGCGCATGTAATGAAGCCCAGGAAACAGTGCAGTCAGGGTAGTGGGCCTTGAAAGAGCCAAGGAGTAGGCAGGTGAAGTTAAAGATTTAGGGGTGGGTAATTAGTAATGGGGTGTGAAAAGGGGTGGAGAATAAAGGAGTATATTAAGCGGCCAATTTAGCAAGTGGCCATTTTAATCAGAATCTGCACTTACCTGTTAATTGTCCCTCCCACCCTCCCTGGGTTTTGGAAGTTTCCCGTTTGGTCACAGCACCGGGATAGGGGTAGGGTAATTGGGATGGAAGAGGAGTATCAAGTGGCTAGGCTAAGGTTAGGCTGGATTAGGCCAGAGTGGTAAGTGGTCTGTTGGTTCGAGCTCATCGGTGGCTCCGAACCTGGTGGTGTAGGGGTGTCTTGGTACACCCCTACAGTTAAGAAAGTTATGGTTATGGGGCCTCTTTGGTAGGCTGTGTGTTATATATTATGTGTTATTTATATTGTTATATATTGTTTATGGTATGGGGTCATTGCCAGGGGTAATTCTGTTCAGAAGGGGGTGGTAGTAAATTATTATTATGCGGCAATGACCCCAATTTGTTATCTTGTTTGTTGATTACAATAAAATAAAGCTGTGGACTTTTATATTTCCAACAGAAATACGGTGTCTGTGTTTTTTGGGTGGGTTATTAAGGGTAAAATGCCACAAGCCGAATAACGACTGTGCGCATGTCATGTACTATGTCAATTTGGTATAATTCAGTTCTGAATCTGGTTCTATTAATGTAGATATTGTAAATTTGCCTTTTGAACATTTGGTTATAATCTCTGAAATTCATCTTCTTATATTTGTTTTACAGCAACTGAACACCGAACACACAATGTACCATGTGACCATGTCTGACTCATGGAGCACCCAGAAAATGGTGATGGAGAACTATGAGGGCTTCTGGCTACTCCTCATCAATGAGGTGGGTCTGGGTTGTTTTCTTTCACTTATGTTTATGTATATATATATATATATATATATATATATATATATATATATATACACAGATTGATAGGAGTTGCACTCCAGCCTTCCTCAAGTGTCTGCCCGGTGCTCGG
Source organism: Pelobates fuscus (assembly GCF_036172605.1). Classification (NCBI taxonomy): domain Eukaryota; kingdom Metazoa; phylum Chordata; class Amphibia; order Anura; family Pelobatidae; genus Pelobates; species Pelobates fuscus. The sequence goes on along the minus strand of NC_086320.1, from coordinate 165,380,591 downwards.
CTGCACAAATGTATAGCATATAGGGAAAAGCCAGCACTCAAGGACTTTGAAATGTCAAAAGAAAAAACCTTTATTCCAGTTTGTCTGAGGGTCGACGTTTCAGTCCACCGTTGTGGACTTTCATCAGGACACAAAATACAATATTACAAAATTCAACTTAAATAGGAAACGATTAACTTACCCAACCACTATCACCTGTGCTCTAGCGTGGTCCACTTCCCTCTGCGCATGCGTGTCTATCGGTACAACCCCTTCCGGTGGCTCAGTGTTTAACCCGTCACCATAGCAACCGATGGACTGTTCGCCGCTTGGCGATCCATGTGTGCTTATCTATACAAAGCAAGGAGTGACAGATGGAGGAGCTCGGATATGATCACGAGCACTCCTCAAGATGCATCTAATAACTGTGCATCCACTTTGCCGTTATGTGTCTGTGGATCACATATCTCTACAATAGCTACTCTCGCCGAAGTTCTATATTTACCATCCCAGCATGGGTTCTATGCCGTATGCATAACCAAGGGGACTTTATAAACAGATCGGCACTAACGATCTATGTGTGCTATTGTGCAATAAAGTGCTAAGTAAAACCGTGCCAATAAATCACTCGAATATATTTACAGAGATAATATAATCTGAAAGTGACCGTGTGAAGTGCCGTGTGCGTCGCTATGGTTACCTATACACAGATCGGTCTGAACGATCTGTGTGTGCTTATCTGTACTTAGTAGCAAGTGAAGTACCATGATTACCTATAAACAGATCGGTCTAAATGATCTGTGTGTGTTTATCTGTACATAATAGCAAGTGAAATAGTGACAATGTATCAGCTCAACTATGTTATACTATTGTGTATTTTTAAGTAACTGTGCATAGGATTTATCAACCTAGGCACACAATTAAAAGTTAGTCCAGATATTGTGTGCCGACGTCTATGCAAAATTAATGGACTGTGCAAGTGAATCTCAAAAGTGTGGTGAATGTGCACCCAATCAAAAGAAATATATGTGATAACTGTGTGATAAGTGCAAAAATACAAAATTAATAATAATAATAGAGATGTTGATCTCCTCTTACAATGACATGTACTAATGGTGAGAGAAGACCTCTCTACAGGCTATACCAAATGTGGACCTCTAAGGGGAGAGAAGACAATGCGCTAATTCAGGGTTGTGGCGTGACTTATATTAAACAATAAAGAATTGGCTTATGGGAGAAAACTGTTGGTAAAGTTGGATCTCCCGTCAAGATATTCCAGTTATTCTTCACAGCTTGAACCATTTTAGTGCTAGCCGAGTTGAATTTCATAGGGAAAGTCAATCTAGGTGCCTTTAGTTGTTGTTGAATATTCGTAGTATTCTCAATCTCCAATCTTGCTTTGCATAGCGCTGCGTCAATTATATGTCGATTGTATCCCCTCGTAAGAAATTTATTGTACATGATTTCTACTTGATTCTCAGCGCGTTCTGCCCGGGAATTATTCCGAAAAACTCAAAGAAACTGGGTATATGGTAGCGATTTTTTGCTGTGTTCAGGGTGCGCACTTGAAAAATGGAGTATGGTGTTTCTATCCGTAGGTTTCGAGTAAAGTTGATACTCAATTCTGCCTCCCTCAATGAAAATCTCCAGGTCTAAATACTGTACAATTGTATCGTTGATATTAGCCGTGACTTTGATAGGACAAGGTAAATCATTGATGTTCTTCACAAACTGCTCGGCCTCCTTTGTCGAACCCTTCCAAAGGATTAGAATATCGTCAATGAAGCGTACATACTGTACAATCTGTTCTGTGTACGGATAGAGAATATGTTCTTTTTCAAATATATGCATGTATGCATTAGCATACATCGGCGCCATTGCTGCGCCCATCGAAGTACCCGAACACTGCATATACCACCGAGTTTCAAATCTGAAGTAGTTGAGTTGAAGAGTGAGCGCCAATAATTCTATAATAAATTCTATGGGGGGACCCTTGTAATAAGGTGACTCAGAGAGTATTTGTCTCATTGCATCGATGCCTCCCTCGTGGGGGATGGTGGTATAGAGACTCTGCACGTCCAATGTGATTAACACCAGATTAGTGGGAATCTGTTCAATTTCTTTTAGTCTGCCAATCAAGTCTCATGTGTCCTTAATGCATGTTGGTAGATGTTCAACTGGTTCTTTAAATAAGAAATCTAGATATTTCGCGATAGGTTCTAATACCCCATCGATAGCCGAAACAATCGGGCGTCCAGGCGGAGACTGCAAATTCTTGTGTATTTTAGGCAGTGTGTATATAATTGGTGTTCTTGGATCGCTTTTTTTCAAGAAATTTAATAGTTCCAGCTCTATGTACCCTGCTCGTAATCCCATGGTGAGAGAATCTTCAATTTTATGCATGACATCAATGGTAGGATCATGTCTCAAAGGAGTGTATGTATTTCGATCTGCTAGCTGTCTATTGATTTCGAGTGCATAATCCGCAGAATTGAGAAGTACGATCCCCCCTCCCTTGTCCGCCAGTCTTAACACAATGGATGGGTCAGTAGAGAGGCCCTGTATCAGTTTATGTTGAGCTTTGGAAAAATTGCTGTGTCTGGCTCGGTGTTCCTTGAGGATCCTGTCCGTATTAGTCTTCAAAGACGTGAGGAAGGTCTTAATAGCAGGATGACTTGTTGGAGGGTCAAACAAACTTATGGTTTTAAATCTGGTTGTTTGATTCATCTTTTGTTGTTTCCTATTATCTTTCCCAAAGAATTCCTTGAGCCGAAGATTTCTACCGAATTTGAACATTTCCACTTGCCATTGAAATTTATTAGGTTGAGAGGTGGGAATGAACAAGAGTCCTTTGCTTAAAATATCTAGTTCCGGGTCTGTGAGTATTTTGTCTGAGAGGTTAAATACTGGAGTTAGGGTCGTATTGGGGGTTTCCCTCCTGGACCAACGTGGGTACCCTTTCTGGCCTCTCCTTGTGTTCCCTCGTTTATGTTTCTGTTTCTGCTCCTTGTAACAGTGCCCTGTGAGTCTTGTGGGCTCCCTGGTACTAAAAAATTGTCAGATCTTTGAAGATGGGTAATTTCTTGTTCTGAGCCGGATTCGCCTGATGTGATGTCAATCGTTTTAATATTAGGCTTAATTATGCGTTTTCTCATGCGCCTTGGTCTAGGGCGTCTGTCGCCAGAAAGCCACCTATACACCTGGTGTTCTTTATAGTCCTGCTGGACTCTCTCTTGTTTTTGTCTTTTGAACTTTATTAATTGGTTCTTATATTTCAGGCATTCCTCGGCCAATTTCACCTTTAGGGTAACTCCCTCTTGTGAGCTCAAGAGTATTGCATATTGATCATCTAATTCCAATATTTCATTGTTAATATTCTGTAGATCATCTTTCACATCTTTAATGATGACCAGCATGAGGTCCAAAGAACACTTGTTCAGAACAGCCGTCCAATCTCTACATACATGTGCCTTGAGGCGACATATGGTGGGGATATTATTCACACGAAATCCTCGCGGGATTTGTTTGGCACGGTGATAATCCGAAAGAAACAGTCCATGTAGGTCTAAGTCAATCTCTTTCTTTTTCAATTTTAATAGTTGGAAATATACATCCTTCACCGTGGTGGTATTGGGTAATGCAGCTGTTGTCACATCCCACAGAATATCTTTAGTCTCCTCCTCTGTGAATTGTAATGTTTGGGCTTGTAATGCTGTGGCCCCAGATTCAATGAAAAAATTATCCATCAAGCTATATATCCAAAAACATATACTTAGAAGATCAATCTACAGAATATTAACAATGAAATATTGGAATTAGAAGATCAATATGCAATACTCTTGAGCTCACAAGAGGGAGTTACCCTAAAGGTGAAATTGGCCGAGGAATGCTTTCTGGCGGCAGACGCCCTAGACCAAGGCGCATGAGAAAACGCATTTTTTAGTACCAGGGAGCCCACAAGACTCACAGGGCACTGTTACAAGGAGCAGAAACAGAAACATAAACGAGGGAACACAAGGAGAGGCCAGAAAGGGTACCCACATTGGTCCAGGAGGGAAACCCCCAATACGACCCTAACTCCAGTATTTAACCTCTCAGACAGAATACTCACAGACCCGGAACTAGATATCTTAAGCAAAGGACTCTCGTTCATTCCCACCTCTCAACCTAATAAATTTCAATGGCAAGTGGAAATGTTCAAATTCGGTAGAAATCTTCGGCTCAAGGAATTCTTTGGGAAAGATAATAGGAAACAACAAAAGATGAATCAAACAACCAGATTTAAAACCATAAGTTCGTTTGACCCTCCAACAAGTCATCCTGCTATTAAGACCTTCCTCACGTCTTTGAAGACTAATACGGACAGGATCCTCAAGGAACATCGAGCCAGACACAGCAATTTTTCCAAAGCTCAACATAAACTGATACAGGGCCTCTCTACTGACCCATCCATTGTGTTAAGACCGACGGACAAGGGAGGGGGGATCGTACTTCTCAATTATGCGGATTATGCACTCGAAATCAATAGACAGCTAGCAGATCGAAATACATACACTCCTTTGAGACATGATCCTACCATTGATGTCATGCATAAAATTGAAGATTCTCTCACCATGGGATTACGAGCAGGGTACATAGAGCTGGAACTATTAAATTTCTTGAAAAAAAGCGATCCAAGAACACCAATTATATACACACTGCCTAAAATACACAAGAATTTGCAGTCTCCGCCTGGACGCCCGATTGTTTCGGCTATCGATGGGGTATTAGAACCTATCGCGAAATATCTAGATTTCTTATTTAAAGAACCAGTTGAATATCTACCAACATGCATTAAGGACACACGAGACTTGATTGGCAGACTAAAAGAAATTGAACAGATTCCAACTAATCTGGTGTTAATCACATTGGACGTGCAGAGTCTCTATACCACCATCCCCCACGAGGGAGGCATCGATGCAATGAGACAAATACTCTCTGAGTCACCTTATTACAAGGGTCCCCCCATAGAATTTATTATGGAATTATTGGCGCTCACTCTTCAACTCAACTACTTCAGATTTGAAACTCGGTGGTATATGCAGTGTTCGGGTACATCGATGGGCGCAGCAATGGCGCCGATGTATGCTAATGTATACATGCATATATTTGAAAAAGAACATATTCTCTATCCGTACACAGAACAGATTGTACAGTATGTACGCTTCATTGACGATATTCTAATCCTTTGGAAGGGTTCGACAAACGAGGCCGAGCAGTTTGTGAAGAACATCAATGATTTACCTTGTCCTATCAAAGTCACGGCTAATATCAACGATACAATTGTACAGTATTTAGACCTGGAGATTTTCATTGAGGGAGGCAGAATTGAGTATCAACTTTACTCGAAACCTACGGATAGAAACACCATACTCCATTTTTCAAGTGCGCACCCTGAACACAGCAAAAAATCGCTACCATATACCCAGTTTCTTCGAGTTTTTCTGAATAATTCCTGGGCAGAACGCGCTGAGAATCAAGTAGAAATCATCTACAATAAATTTCTTACGAGGGGATACAATCGACATATAATTGACGCAGCGCTATGCAAAGCAAGATTGGAGATTGAGAATACTACAAATATTCAACAACAACTAAAGGCACCTAGATTGACTTTCCCTATGAAATTCAACTCGGCTAGCACTAAAATGGTTCAAGCTGTGAAGAATAACTGGAATATCTTGACGGGAGATCCAACTTTACCAACAGTTTTCTCCCATAAGCCAATGATTTGTTACAAAAGGGAGAGAAACTTGCGAGACTTATTAGTCCGCACTGACCCAGAACAGAGCTATCTGCGGGATCAGAATACATTTCTCAATCCAGGATGTTTTCGCTGCTTAGGATGTGTCACCTGCGGGCACCTGATTTCCCTTTCCTTTGTTCATCCACATTCTCAGAAGAAATACTTGATTCGACATCGTATCTCCTGTAAAACTGACCATGTCATTTACAAATTAACATGTCCCTGTGGATTAAACTACGTGGGGAAAACCGACACACAATTATGTGAAAGAATAAGGGGGCATCGCTCGAGTATACGCACGGCAATCATAGATGGCCACACTGACAAACCGGTGGCATGTCACTTTCTTGAACAGAAACATCCTTTAACATCACTTAAATGCATCGCCATCGACCATATTCCACCATCTAGAAGAGGAGGAAATCGATCCACAGCACTATTACGAAAAGAGGCATTCTGGATTCAAGAACTCAATACCTTGGCCCCCCTGGGCCTCAATGAGAAATTATCATATATATATTTTCTGTGATTCTGGACTTGAGATTTTAACTCCTTGGCCCTTTTTTGGCCCTAATGAGAGTACTATATACCATATATATCTGGTCTGTGAGTCGATAAGCTTCCTCATTTATTTTAATTTTAACTATTCATTCCCCTGCACATAGCCCAAGAAGGGATGTCTCTTAATGAATTGAAAGAGACTAACATATAACTTTCCCTACTATATGACCTACAGTCTAGTTTCATAGAGGCTTTTGGTTACTTATCACCATAGTATATAGTCTATAGTTGTGATGAGATGGTTATAGAGTTTCTTATTTGTATATTAAGGTACGAAGTGGCATGTGCATGGGATGTTTATTATCTTTTTACCACATGAATTGTGGAACATATTTTATAGATTTATTGTTTTCTTTATTGTTTAATATAAGTCACGCCACAACCCTGAATTAGCGCATTGTCTTCTCTCCCCTTAGAGGTCCACATTTGGTATAGCCTGTAGAGAGGTCTTCTCTCACCATTAGTACATGTCATTGTAAGAGGAGATCACCATCTCTATTATTATTATTAATTTTGTATTTTTGCACTTATCACACAGTTATCACATATATTTCTTTTGATTGGGTGCACATTCATCACACTTTTGAGATTCACTTGCACAGTCCATTAATTTTGCATAGACGTCGGCACACAATATCTGGACTAACTTTTAATTGTGTGCCTAGGTTGATAAATCCTATGCACAGTTACTTAAAAATACACAATAGTATAACATAGTTGAGCTGATACATTGTCACTATTTCACTTGCTATTATGTACAGATAAACACACACAGATCATTTAGACCGATCTGTTTATAGGTAATCATGGTACTTCACTTGCTACTAAGTACAGATAAGCACACACAGATCGTTCAGACCGATCTGTGTATAGGTAACCATAGCGACGGACACGGCACTTCACACGGTCACTTTCAGATTATATTATCTCTGTAAATATATTCGAGTGATTTATTGGCACGGTTTTACTTAGCACTTTATTGCACAATAGCACACATAGATCGTTAGTGCCGATCTGTTTATAAGATCCCCTTGGTTATGCATACGGCATAGAACCCATGCTGGGATGGTAAATATAGAACTTCGGCGAGAGTAGCTATTGTAGAGACATGTGATCCACAGACACATAACGGCAAAGTGGATGCACAGTTATTAGATGCATCTTGAGGAGTGCTCGTGATCATATCCGAGCTCCTCCATCTGTCACTCCTTGCTTTGTATAGATAAGCACACATGGATCGCCGAGCGGCGAACAGTCCATCGGTTGCTATGGTGACGGGTTAAACACTGAGCCACCGGAAGGGATTGTACCGATAGACACGCATGCGCAGAGGGAAGTGGACCACGCTAGAGCACAGGTGATAGTGGTTGGGTAAGTTAATCGTTTCCTATTTAAGTTGAATTTTGTAATATTGTATTTTGTGTCCTGATGAAAGTCCACAACGGTGGACTGAAACGTCGACCCTCAGACAAACTGGAATAAAGGTTTTTTCTTTTGACAATTCAAAGTCCTTGAGTGCTGGCTTTTCCCTATATGCTAGCTATATATATATATATATATATATATATATATATATATATATATATATATATATATGGGTGAGTATGCTTTCTTTTTGATATGACATTGACAAAAGTTTTTTTTTGGTCCTTCAAATAAAGTGAAGAGTGTATGTAGCACTCCCTATGCACATTTGACATCTAATTGCACTGCCTTGTAGACATGTGCACCAGTGAAATTTTCGTTTCTTACAAATTAATTTGTACTAAATAAAAATGTCAATCATCCAGTCCAAATTTGGTCCGTAAAACATTAGTTTTTCAGAAGAAATTCTGTAAAAAATAATTTGTTTTCGTCCATTAGAAAATAACCCTGCACATGTAGTGGTGTATCCTGGTTTTGTGCTGCCCTAGGCAGGACAAAACTCAGGCGCCCCCCTCCCGCCCACTCCACCCCCATCCAACCCTTCCCCGGGCCCCCACCACCCCCACCCTTCCCGCCCCGCCTTCTAAATACACACACACACATTCACTTACAGATACGCATACACTAGCTAAACAGAAACACACACTCGCTAACAGAAACACTCACACACTTACAGACACACTCACTAACAGACACACACTCACTAGCAGATACACACACACTCACACTAACAGACATACACACTAACAGACATACATACACACACACACTAACAGACATACACTAACAGACATACACACACACACTAACAGACATACACACACACACTAACAGACATACACACTAACAGACATACACACACACACACTAACAGACATACACACACACACACTAACAGACATACACAATCGGTCAAAATAAATGACATACACAATCGGTCAAATAAATGACTTCCAGGAAATTCCTGAACCCCTAAACTGATCTGGGTGATTTTGGGATGTGTTGATCACCCAGATCAGGGATATCAGGAGATTTGACATTTGTGGGGTTTTGTGTATTTGTGGGGTACTTTTGGGGTGTTTTGGGAAAGTATGTTTTTTCTGTGCTTGGAGATAATTGGATTAGAATTAGTACAGTTACTTATCCAATTATCTCCCACGCAGTGAGGAGGGATTGTATGTTTATTATAGGAGTGTCGGGCATTTAATCACTGTTCTTATTGGTCTGTGTCTTTGTGTTGGAGTCCCCAACAAGGTCCATGTGGGCGTACCCCTTGCATTGGGATGGTCATAAAAGGCCAAATGTGGCTCCCATTAAATTGAGATTCGTTTACCCCTTCATGAAGTCTTGGCTCATGTTTGGGGGGTTTGAGAACTACATACACTATAGGGATTGCTATATCACAATACTCACCTGAGTATAATCACTAGCTCTTATAAGAGCTGTTCCTGCTACGCTCTCTGGACTAGGAGAGGTCTACCCACTGGAAGCTGGATCCTGGTCTTGGTTCCAGGGGGGGCAGAGGACGGTGAGACTCCAACCAAGCTGCGGCGGTTCCTTGGGTCTATGGTAGTTATGGTGTTCCAGTACAGTGCTTATGGTGCTCGCAAGTACTAGGAAGCAGCAATTGATGAAAGTACTCGTTCGAGTTTCCAGGCGGTCCGTCACAATTACAAATATTGCTTAGATTTTTTTAGTGGCAGCAATCTATTTTCCACTCACAGTTCGTATGAATACAAACTAGATTTGACACAATAATCTAGAACAAGTGGGGGACAGATGAAATCAACACCGACACTCAGTGACAATGTGCTCTAGTGCTATGTAACACATGAGAAAGATTTTAACTAGGTTACACCAGTAGAGGACTAAAATGGGTGTATTTTGAACAAAATTACTGAATCAAAACAAAAACCTTTGAAGGCAAACTGCAATGATCATTTTTACTGCTAAAAGGCCACAAAGTAGAGCCATTTGTTGCCAGTAGATGGCAGTGTGTGAGTGAAAAATAGTCAACCTTAAATAATATAAATTGGATCACAATTTGGACAAGCATATTTTAGACCAGAACACATTAAATTTAGATAGTTCATTACTAGTCAGCAACATTATTGCTCAGAAATACAGTCAGCAAACCATGCAGGTGCTGTTCAGAAAGCGCTTCATCTTAAAACACTGTTTCTGCCGCTTCTCTTAGAACAAAGAAGTGAAGCATGCTTTTCTTATTCATTTATTCTAAGCTATACTTCCTGCCAATCATCCTTTAAATCACTGCATGCCGCAGGAAAGGCTCCTCATAAGAAAACAATCCCTACGCACACAGGAGATTCTAACATGTGTTTCCTTGGTGTCATACTGACAAAGCATGAAACATTTTTGCTGGAAATCTCAGTATGTGTAAATCAATTTGCAAGTGAACCGAGACTACTGTTTTCCTAGAGACCTCTTTGGCCAAAAGGGAAGAAGCCTAATGTTCTAAACTATAATACTTGAAGCTTATTTATTACTGTAGTTGATATATTGCCGGTTAAACAAAAAAAAAAAACAAAAAAAACACAGTGGGCATTCAATATGCCTTAAATGCTCACACTTTGTGAAACAATAAGCCATATATATTTTTTTTTTTATTCCATGAACTTTCTAATATAACGTGATAGCTGCTAACTAGAGTAGACTTATTTATGGCCGATGCTTCACTTTATCGCATGGCTACTGGTTTACTTTGAATGTATATTCCATACTTGATGAAAGAGCTAGAGTAGAAGAAAAAGACAGTATAGATATGGCAATAGACCCATCATGTCACTTGTGATATCCATCATTTAATAACAAACTTGATTAAACTTGACACTGTGGTTGTCCCTAGACATAATTCTTGTATGAGCTCACCTATCCAAATAACATGAAGACATTGTGGGCTGGTAAATATGTGGTCAGGACAGAGGATCTAAGTAGTAATTACCCAGGTACATATGAATTAGTGCATAGATGTAAAACTAGTGTGCAGACAGTCTTGTCCAACAATGTCTATGGCAGTAGAGACAACATGCACGAAGTGAATGATAATTCGGAGAGTCAAAGAGTAGAATAATTAAGTGCAGCAGCTTCAGTACTGTTCTCGGTGCATTCTTCGTTCATTTTCTAAGGATAATGACAGTTTCTAACATAACAAGCCCTTTGGATGGCCTACTCATTTGGTTGCAGCGAAGTTCTATATTCCAGCAAACAGCCTGCTTATAGAACATTGTCTTAACAGCATTACATCTCATGGTTCTTAACCAGTCAATAAATATTGGGGGAAACAATTTTCAGTGACTATTCTGGCATGCTTAAAAGGGTATTATCAAGATGGATTAATTAAGACATTGTGGCTGCAGAACATCTATTCTTTATTTTGTTCTATCTACTTAGATAGAAGCTTTAATTTACTATTATCCAAGTACATAAAACACTTGGACCATCTGAGTACCACCTGATGTTAAAGATAGGAGTACAGTGGGCAAATTAATATCTTTATATCCTTACATTTCACATAGGATCCCTCGAAAATACTGCCCCGGATGATCTTTTTGTAAGACTGATGGAAATTCTGATCATATATGTGTCCTAAATTTTCCTATATTACTCATGGCAGTAATATTGATTTTGCTGATTTATTTCTATCAAGAATAACATGTAATATTCCATTTATGCTGTCCATCAGACCTTTCAACCATTAGTAAAACTGCCAATATCAGCAGCTCTACGACATATTGGTTTTCCTCCTGCTATTGTACTTTTTTGAAAACCATTGTAAAAATATATGAAAATCTTACCGAGTCCCTACATGACCTTAGGAAATATCCAAGTGGAAATTCACATCAGACGAAGCAGTTTCTGAAATCAAATACAAGAAAATAATTCTTATCAAGCATACAACAATAAACACATTCACTTCACATGCCTTAAATATACACACATCATTCACTATCGAAGATACTAAGGTATTAAAGCCCATCTGAAATTGACTACTTTTTATTCATATATGCAAAATCACAACTTGAGTAATAATTAACTGTTTAATGAATAACCATTAAATGATTTTGAGTGTTCTAAACATATGTGAATATCTATTTTCTCACGGTATTATGGTATTATATTAAGAACTGGCTTTGGATATGTTTCAAGAAATGGGTATTTTGCTCTATATCATACTACACCTCAAGGCATTTCTGAAGCTATCAAAATCAGATTTCCCAGAACTTACCTAAATTGTGGCTGAAAATTAATTAAACAGGAAACAAATAACTTTATTATGTTTACCCATTATAAGCTTGCCTTGTAATGTCTCCATTTATGGATTTGTAGTTGTTTTAAATGTAAACAGGAAACAGAAATGTACACATTAATGAGACACTGAGGTCCTTTTTTTCTGTTAGACAAACTGCTTACATGGCAAAATATAAGTAAACAATATGTTATATATATTTCTATCTTTATATATAGGTACTTGACAGACAGACAGATAGATCTTTGACAGGCATACATACAAAGTACAAAAAAAATTGTACTCCATCCCAAACCATCTTCAAAGTTTAGAAAACACCTAACCAAGATAAAATAATTTAGTTACAAATTATGCTCATATATTGCAAGTATGCCTTAGTGGTGATGTCTTATTTCATTCCTACTTGAAAAGTGTTTTGGCCTGATAAACAAATATTTTGAGTATTTGGGGCTCTCTGTAATAAAGTGTTTTAATAATGCTCCATTTTGAGATATCTATGACAAGGAGAGTTGTCAAGACGTTTTTAATCCTCAAATCAAACATCCTCCACACAGAATTCGAACTATAGAAGTTTTAGGTCATCCATTAAATCTAAGAGTTGGTAAAGTTTTGGCCACCCCTTCTGGAATGTATTCTTCATACTGTGCTGCCTCCCTCAAATGGCAGTAGACATCAGGAAATGCGCTGGGGGCATGGGTAGAAATACTGCGGGACATAGGGATGTACAATAAATACATGGGGACATAGGGTGGGGACATTGGTGTTTACTATGGGGACACAAGGAGATATACTGTGAACATGTGAATATATATAGTGGGAACATGGGGAGATGCACTGGGGACAATGGGGAGCATGGGAAAATAGAAAAATAAACAGGGGGCATGAGTAGATATGCTGGGCGATATGGCAAGATGCACAGGAGGGATTGTGAGGACTTCAGGAGGTGGGATTTTGGTAGGCAATCAGGTGGCAGCACTGTGTCCCTGTCTGGCACTTTCTTACCCAAACTAGCTTTAAAGCTTACAAAGATCATTGCCTGTATGAACCAGTGATAAAATAGTGGATAGTGGGTAGATTAGATAGATAGCGAGAGAGAGAGAGAGAGAAAGAGATTTATTATTATTATTATTATTATTATTATCATTATGTTATTATTTATATAGCGCCAACAAATTTCGCAGCGCTTTATAATGGGTGGACGAACAGACATGTAGTTGTAACAAGACAAGTTGGACACACAGGAACAGAGGGGTTAAGGGCCCTGCTCAATGATCTTACATGCTAAAGGGAGTGGGGTAAAGTGACACTAAAGGTAAGGATAGTATTAGACTAATGACAGTTGCAAGAGAGGAATCAGTCAGGAGCTATTAACAGTTTAATTGATACGCTTTTATGAAGAAGTGGGTTTTTAATGATTTTTTTTAAAGGAGTGGAGACTGGGTGAGACTCTAACGGAGGAGGGAAGTGAGTTCCACAGGAACAGTGCAGCCCTCGAGAAGTCTTGAAGGCGAGCATCAGAGGTGGGAGTACGGACAGAAGATAGACGTAAGTCTTCAGCAGAACGTAAGGGCCTAGACAGGACATACTTGTGTATTAGTGAGGATAGATAGGTGGGAGCAGCATTATGTAGAGATTTGAAAGCAAGAACCAGAATTTTAAATTAAGCCCTTTATCTTACAGGAAGCCAATGTAGGGACTGACAGAAGGGTGAGGCGTGGGAGGTGCGGGCGGACAGGGAGATGAGCCTCGCCGCCGAATTCATTATGGACTGTAACTGCGCAATTTGGAAGCACGTAAGACCACTGAGAAGCGGATTATAGTAGTCAAGGCGAGAAAGAACAGTGGAATGGACCAGCACCTTAGTCGCATCTGGCATATAAGTAGGGTCCGATGCGCGCAATGTTGAAACGACAGGATTTGGCGATAGACTGAACATGAAGCGTGAAGGAGAGGTCGGAGTCAAAGAGAACACCTAGGCAGCGAGCCTGCGTGGTGAAGCTGATGGTAGCACCGTTGATTTGGAGGGAGACAGACACAGGAGTAAGACCAGAATTTCAGTTTTGTCAAGTTGAGTTTAAGGAAGTGGGCAGCCATCCAGTTAGAAATAGGAGAGAGATCAGGAGAGGGCAGGTAGATTTGCATGTCATCTACATAAAAATGTATTGGAAGCCAAAGGAGCTAATGAGTTTACCAAGGGAGGCAGTATAGATAGAGAACAGTTGGGGACCAATAACTAATCCTTGGGGGACACCAACAGAGAGGAGTTGGGGAGAAGAAGCAGAGCCAGAGAAAGAAACACAAAGAGCGCTGAGAGAGGTAGGAGGAGCTCCAGGAGAGAGCAATATCTTGTAGACTGATATTGCGGAGGATGAGAAGAAGCTGTTGATGATCAGTGTCAAAAGCCGCAAACAGGTCAAGGAGAATTAGATAGATAGATAGATAGATAAATAATAGGTAGATCGATAAATAAGGAAAACTCGATTTTTAATGGCCAGCTGCATAGTATCGATTTCTGCAAAATATTTCAACCTTTTACCAATTAAGAAGAATGGTGAAATTAAATGTTTTTACATTTGGTGTAGAAGGACTTTTGCTTTTCTTGATTTTAATCCAAATGACAAAACATAGAAGTTGCTTTTTAATCAGATTTATAATTACTAAATTAATTATCTATTCTATCACTACTTGGCAGGTTCAGTGGTATCCAAATTGGTAAAATCAAGCTGACGACCAAAGTGACACTCAAAATTCCCATATTTTACATTATCATCACTCTGAGTATAGTCCATAATCCAGGGATTCGTTAGAAAATGAACAACTTTCTCTTTACACCTGTCACTAGGGCATTATTAAATGTGGCTCCTAAATTAGAAACATGTATACATTAGCTCATCTATTCTGCTGCTAGAAGTCTCCTATAATCTAGTGGTAACATTTTCACTTACAAATAATTTAAAAAATAATGGTAAAACAGACTACAAACCAGCAATGTTGTTATTCATTCTTCAGTTTGGATCCAAGGAGATCCCATCCACAGCAACATCCTGACCTATACTTGTGCTTACTTCATCACAGAATGCTATTAAAGATATTCTATAGTGTAAGGAAAACAGTGCACCTCCCTCATGCCCTCCTCCCATGGTGCTGAAGAGGTTAAAACCCCTTCAGTAACTTACCTGAAGCCAGCGCAGATGTCCCTAGGTGCTGGTTCAGGCTATGCCCAAGCGCCTCACCCACCAATGTCAGCCGGAGGGGGAGACCTAATGCGCATGCGCGGCTATGGCTGTGCTCACATTAGGATTTCCCAATACGAAAGCATTATTCCTATGGGCAAAAAAAATAAATAAAAAATGTCGGGCTACAAAAGTAATAAAAGGAATGGAAGATTTTTTTTTTTGTCTCTAAGAAAGGTTAATACATTTAAATCTGTTTAAATTAGAAAAACGTCACCTCACAGGGGACATTATAGCATTACACAAAGATATTTGGGAACAATACAAACCACTGTCTGGAAATCTATTTATAAACAGGACTATACATAGGATACAAGGTCACCCATTTAGACCAAAAGAAAGGAGGTTTAGTCTAAAGCAAACCAAAGGGTTCTTTACAGTAAGAACGATAAGGAAGTGGAATTCTCTGCATGTATTTTGTAAACTGATTTTGCTATGTAAAGCTGCAAACAGTGATGGTGTCATTTTGCTGGCATAGTTCATTGCTAGCACTTATGGTTGGAAAATAGATCCATTTTCTGAGATCAATTACTGTTAGAAACCTTCCCGTTCTGCATGATACTGAATATCACAGAGCTATAAACTTTCTTCATGGTTGTAAAATTCTGGCCTCAAAGATGCAGATGGATTAAAACACCCATAGTTCTCTGCCCATCTATTACATTCTGAGAATCTAGATGGTTGCAGTCCATCAACATATGATGGTAGACTGGGATTTGACAACCTTGGTATAAAGCTTTAATAAACATTGTTTTCAACTCAATAACACTAACTTTATAATAATAGATCATCTCAATATAACATTCTCTTAATTACTAGTAAAATTGTCCCAAGATTTTAAAAACGTTGTTGAGAATTGGATGGCAATTTTCTACAATGATTCAAAAGAATGTTCCTATATAGCAGTCAGCCCAAAACAAAACAAAAAATTGGTGGTGTAACCACATGTCATAAAACAGTATAATGTATTTTCTTGCATGTCCATGTGGATTAAAGTACGTGGGGCTGAGAGCCAGACCACTCCACATAACAACTAGGCAATGTGTTAGAAACATCAGCAATCACTAAATTAAATACATCACCCCAACTCAGTACTGTACACACTGGAGAACCCACAAAGCTACACTTTAACCTCTTCAGTATTACTGACATGTCATGTCTGTGACAATAACAAGATATTTTCCGAGCTCTAGTCTCGCATCTATTAAGAAAATTCTAAGAAAAAATTGAGTGATTGTAATTGTATCAGAGAATTGGGAGACAAAATGAAATAGATTATGTTAAGTGTATTTAGCCCTAATCGACTTATTATTGGTTTCAAATTATCCCATATGTTAAAAACAACAGTTCATTTTCTCTCTTATTCACATTTTTTCTTATAAATATTCTATTGGAAGGTTTGTTCTTTTTTTACTTTTTATTATATGATTCAGAAAATAATGTTTTTCCCACTAAACGCAAATTATTCCTGGGTGCATTTTGCACCATTTTTATTATTAATTTGGTTTATAAACTCTTTATTTGTACATATTTCTGCATGGTGAGTTTTAGGCTTGAGACAGTATGCTTGTTCTACAATAACAAAAACCTAATTATATTTTGTTCATATAAATAAAGGACAAGTTTGGGCACCATAACAACTTCCTCAAAATTACATTGCTATGGTGCCATATCTATTTCAAGCCAGTTTTAATAACAGGGAGTCACTGATTGGCTGAAAGCATCAGCTGACCACTCTCAGTCAATCAGTGGCATCGCTGCCGTTTGTGCAAGAACCTTCCAGTTGCCCGATATTGAGAAAGCTGATGCACAGCAAGGCAGGGAGATTCGGCGCTGGAACACAGACTTTGGGGTTAAGTTGTTCGAGACTGGTTTAACCCCTTAAGGTAAGCCAGTACCAGGTATCTCCTGGCACCATAACAACTTAATTTAAATTAATTTTATTATGCCCAGAGTGTTCCTTTAAATGTAGCAAATATTTATTTAGTTTGTTTATTTATATCCTATGTGTTCCTAAATGCTTATCACTCATATATTGTTACAAGATTGTGCTATCTTCAAAAGCAAATAAATAGCTATTAACAGGGTCAGAACCAACTCTAGGTAAATCTCTTATTATTATTGGCAAACATGGCACATTGATGGCTGAAAACAAGGAGAAACACGTAAAAAAAAACCTAATATAATATACCAATAATATGAGCATGGCTAAATATATACAGTGGAACCTCGGAACTCTACCGGTCCCTTACCCGAACAATTCGGTAGTCGAACAAAAATGTGAGAAAATAAATGGCTTGGTACATTAACGATTCTCGGTATTCCAGACAAATCATAACATGTTCAATTATAAAGCTATGTCTCACTTTAGACGCATTTTAAATGCCCGAAGAACAGTTACCTATCCCCATCCAATAAATAATATTCTTCTCCCTTCCACGTACGCCATCAACTCTCTCATTATTACTAGTAAAGTGAAGTTACATTTTCTTTTCATTTACTGTACATTGTGTTTATTATTTTTTTTTTCTATATGATTTTATGCATGTAAGACATTATTAATCTGTAAAACTTGTGTTAAAATTCTGTAATGTTGATGGTCTGGAACAGATTACCGTATATACTCGAGTATAAGCCGACCCGAATATAAACCGAGGCCCCTAATTTTACCCCAAAAAACTGGGAAAACTTATTGACTCGAGTATAAGACTAGGGTGGCAAATGCAGCAGCTACTGGTAAATTTCTAAATAAAATGAGATCCTAAAAAAATTATATTAATTGAATATTTATTTACAGTGTGTTTATATAATGAATGCAGTGTGTGTGTATGAGTGCAGTGTGTGTATGAATGCAGTGTGTGTATGTATGAATGCAGTGTGTGTATGAATGCAGTGTGTGTGTATGAGTGCAGTGTGTGTATGAGTGCAGTGTGTGTGTATGAATGCAGTGTGTGTATGAATGCAGTGTGTGTGTATGAGTGCAGTGTGTGTGTATGAATGCAGTGTGTGTGTGTGGTGCAGAGCCTTGGTGGGGGGTGGGCATTTTTATTATTATTTTTTAATTATTATAATTTTAATATTATTTTTTTGGGGTTATATTAATATATTTTTCAATTTTATTATTATTATTTTTTTATTATTATTAATATTTCATTATTTATATTATTTTATTTTCGTCCCCCCTCCATGCTTTTTAGCTGGCCAGGGAGGGAGGCTCTCACTCCCTGGTGGTCCAGTGGTGTGCACTGTGTAGGAGGGGCTGGCAGAGAGTGTTTACTTACCTCTCCTGCAGCTCCTGTCAGCTCCGGTCGGTCAGCTCCTCTGTCAGCTCCCAGTGTAAGTCTTGCGGCTGCGCTATGACCCTGCGGCTCTTGCGAGACTTACACTGGGACTTGCAGAGGGAGCTGACCGGACTGGCGTGGAGGAGGAGGGAGCTGACAGGAGCTGCAATAGAGGTAAGTAAACGCACACAGCCCCTTGTCTGTATTACAACAATGTAAATTGCCATAATACAGACATTGACTCGAGTATAAGTTGAGTTGGGGTTTTTCAGCACAAAAAAATGTGCCGAAAAACTCGACTTATACTCGAGTATATATGGTAATCAAATTTACACTAGTTCTAGGGGGAAATGTTGATTCCTTTCTTGAACAAATCGGAACTCAAAGAGCCTTCTGGAACTGCTTAAGTTCGAGTTCTGAAGTTCCATTATATATATATATATATATATATATATATATATATATATATATATATATATATGTGTGTGTATATATATATATATATATATATATTCCATACCTGATAATATAATCTCTCTCTCTCTCTCTCTCTCTCTCTATACAATCTATCTATATATATATCTTTTTTATTCCATACCTGAGACTATAATCTGGGGCATAGCTAGGAATGGTTAATCTGGACTGGAGCCCTGAGCGGTTCCTTAAAAGTCCCGGGAGTAATTTTTGCAGCATTTTGTGTCATTAACCCCTTAAGGACCAAACTTCTGGAATAAAAGGGAATCCTGACATGTCAGACATGTCATGTGTCATTAAGGGGTTAAAGGAGCACTATAAAGCCAGGAAAACAAACTCGTTTTCGTGGCACTATAGGGTTTATTAGGTCCCCCCTCCTTCAGGGCCCCCCTCCCTCAGGGCTCCCCTCCCGCTGGGCTGAAGGGGTTAAAACCCCTTCAGCCACTTACCTTAATCCAGTGCAAGGCTCCCCCGGCGCTGGTGACCTCTCTTCCCCCTGCTGAGGTCAGCTCCGGAGTGGAGCCGAATGCACATGCGTTTCTCTGAAACTGCTATGTTTACAGCTGCAGGGTTAAAACATTGAAGTGGTCTGGGTGCCTATAGTGATCCTTTAACCCTGAGTCTCATGAAAATCTACAATTGGAGGGTTTATTTCTATCTCAAAATTGCACCTCAAAACTCCTCTAGTTGTTGACGTTCCAATAAATCCTCCTATTGAATCTCTTAGTTATATATGAACAAATTATGTCATAATTAAGCATACAAGAGTCAGTAATTTGAATAGAAAACAAATATAGAGTGGAAGGGGCCATATAATTCTGTGGGGTTTCTTTTTTGCATTGATAGGCTAAATCGAGTTATTTTTTTACATTTCAAAAAATATAAAAAGAACAACCTGTTTTTTCTTGAGTGGTTTATATTTGAATCCCTTAATATTAACAAATACAAAACAAAAACCCTTTGGTACTTGCTAGGAAACGTTCCTAATATATATACTAGCAATGTAATATGGTCACTATATTACTCAATGAACCTCTAACCAAGTTTTAAGCAGATTATTCTATCTCTTTAACCTCTTCGTTGATGGATAGTCTTATAAAATATTGAGCTACAATATTATAGATACAATTTGTCAAATAGATATATGAAGCAGATTTTACTACAGAAGTTTGTTGTCCATGATTCAGTGATTTTTTGATCACGGCTAAAAATGATTGCTTCATTATTTAGAATAATAAGTGAACCTTAACCCACGACATTTCTATTGATATATTACTCTTAGTTGATGCAGCATGAATTATAGATCAATATCTGATTAATGTGTGATCTTAACAAGGCAAATGGGACATTTTGGATTTGTCAGAAAGATGGCTCAATAACTTTGGACATTTTAGTAGTAATAGTAGTATTTTAGTTAAAAGAATTGCTTTTACAGTCTGTATCAATGGCAACATACATTACATATATAGATATATATATATACTGTGTAATATATATATACTGTGTACGGTGCAATTTATGTACTGTGTAACATATATACTTTGTAATTTATGTACTGTGCAATATATATACTGTGTAATATACGTACTGTGTAATATATATATACTGTGTAATATTCATACTGTGTAATATATATACTGTGTAATTTATGTACTGTGCAATATATATATACTGTGTAATTTATGTACTGTGTAATATATATACTGTGTAATATATATACTGTGTAATATACGTACTGTGTAATATATATACTGTGTAATATACATACTGTGTAATATATATACTGTGTAATATACGTACTGTGTAATATATATACTGTGTAATATATATACTGTGTAATATACGTACTGTGTAATATATATACTGTGTAATATACATACTGTGTAATATATATACTGTGTAATATATATACTGTGTAATTTATGTACTGTGTAATATACGTACTGTGTAATATATATACTGTGTAATATATATACTGTGTAATATACATACTGTGTAATATATATACTGTGTAATATATATACGGTGCAATTTATGTACTGTGTAACATATATACTGTGTAATATATATACTGTGTAATTTATGTACTGTGTAATATACGTACTGTGTAATATATATACTGTGTAATATATATACGGTGCAATTTATGTACTGTGTAACATATATACTGTGTAATATATATACTGTGTCATTTATGTACTGTGTAATATATATACTGTGTAATATACTTACTGTGTAATATATATACTGTGTAATATACGTACTGTGTAATATATATACTGTGTAATATACATACTGTGTAATATATATACTGTGTAATATACGTACTGTGTAATATATATACTGTGTAATATATATACTGTGTAATATACGTACTGTGTAATATATATACTGTGTAATATACATACTGTGTAATATATATACTGTGTAATATATATACTGTGTAATTTATGTACTGTGTAATATACGTACTGTGTAATATATATACTGTGTAATATATATACTGTGTAATATACATACTGTGTAATATACATACCGTGTAATATATATACTGTGTAATATATATACGGTGCAATTTATGTACTGTGTAACATATATACTGTGTAATATATATACTGTGTAATTTATGTACTGTGTAATATACGTACTGTGTAATATATATACTGTGTAATATATATACGGTGCAATTTATGTACTGTGTAACATATATACTTTGTAATATATATACTGTGTCATTTATGTACTGTGTAATATATATACTGTGTAATATACTTACTGTGTAATATATATACTGTGTAATATATATACTGTGTAATATATGTACTGGGTAATATATATACTGGGTAATATATATATACTGTGTAATATACATACTGTGTAATATATATACTGTGTAATATACATACTGTGTAATATACATACTGTGTAATATATATACTGTGTAATATATATACGGTGCAATTTATGTACTGTGTAACATATATACTGTGTAATATATATACTGTGTAATTTATGTACTGTGTAATATACGTACTGTGTAATATATATACTGTGTAATATATATACGGTGCAATTTATGTACTGTGTAACATATATACTGTGTAATATATATACTGTGTAATTTATGTAATGTGTAATATATATACTGTGTAATATACATACTGTGTAATATATATACCGTGTAATATATATACTGTGTAATATATGTACTGGGTAATATATATACTGTGTAATATATATATATACTGTGTAATATACATACTGTGTAACATATATACTGTGTAATATATATACTGTGTAATTTATGTACTGTGTAATATATATACTGTGTACGGTGCAATTTATGTACTGTGTAACATATATACTTTGTAATTTATGTACTGTGTAATATAAATACTGTGTAATATACATACTGTGTAATATATATACTGTGTAATATATAAACGGTGCAATTTATGTACTGTGTAACATATATACTGTGTAATATATATACTGTGTAATTTATGTACTGTGTAATTTATGTACTGTGTAATTTATGTACTGTGTAATATATATACTGTGTAATATATATACGGTGCAATTTATGTACTGTGTAACATATATACTGTGTAATATATATACTGTGTAATTTATGTACTGTGTAATATATATACTGTGTACGGTGCAATTTATGTACTGTGTAACATATATACTTTGTAATTTATGTACTGTGTAATATATATACTGTGTAATATACTGTTGCGGTCGCCGGCCCGCCGAGTCTCACGGCCGTGCCCGTGCTTACCTGCTCGTCGGCGAGCCGGGAACCGCTCCCCCAGGTCTTCCGGGCATAACGCCCAAATCCAAGATGGCGCCGACCGCGTGGTCGCGTCTATCACTAGCCCCGCCCCCGGGAATTATACCAACGTGTGCGTGACGTCACGATGTCAACGCACACGCACGTTTTGGGGTCAAAGGTCGCCCTCTGACCAATCAGAGCATAGAGAGGGATATTTAAATCCCTAACTCACCCCAGTACTTTGCCCTGTCGTGGTTTCCGTTTCCTGGTTTCCTGAGAGTGCTCATTATTTGTGTTTCTGATTTCCTGGTATCCTGATCTTGGCTTTTCCCTGGTTATTCTATATTCTGGTTTCCCTGACTTGGCTTGTGTTTACGGTATTGTGTATTTTCTGGCTTCCCTGACCTCGGCTTTCTCTTTGACCATTCTCTTTCTCTAGCGTATTAGTCCAGCCATTCTAAGGTCTGGGTTTACGCTCTGTGCTTTTATTTCCCTTTCCTTGTATATGTATATGTTTACATAGTTTCTGCGTGCTGGACCACACTAGTAGTCGTGACATTACGACAGGGCCATGGATCCTGCAGAACTATGCAAACATATGATTGCTTGTGAGAGTAGGGTGGAGGATATGGACCACAGGTTAGACTAATTTGCCCAGGCATTTCAGACCTTGCTCCAGAGGACTGCCTATTTAGAGGTCCCTCCTGTACCACCTGTGGTTCCGCCACCTGTAGTGGTTCCCGTGACACATAAACCACCGTCCATAACCCTTTCACCTCCCCCTCGTTATGGAGGCGATTCCAAAGAATTTAGAGTTTTTTTTAAACCAAATTGAGTACCACTTCGAAGCCTCCCCAGGTTCATTCCCTACAGATAAATCTAAAATTGGCTATCTGATGAACCAATTAACAGGAAAGGCCTTAACCTGGGCTAACCCCTTATGGGAGAGTGGAGACGCAGTAGCCCGTGATTACAGTGTCTTCCTCACAGCATTTAAGGCTACTTTTGAACCTAAAGGCAGAGAGAAGAACTCTGCCAAAGCCCTTATGAGAATAAAACAAGGCAGTCGCTCTGTAGCCGATTACGCCATAGAGTTCAGAACTCTGGCGTCCGAAGTTGACTGGACCAATAGTGGTTTGGTGGCTGCCTTCTCTGAAGGTCTAGCTGAGAGTATACAGGACGAGACCCCAGCTAGAGACCTTCCGGTTAATCTCAATGAGTTTATTGCGTACATGATAGATATCGATAACAGGCTCAGAGAAAGAGAGAAAAACAAACAACGTAATAGACGTCCTAACTTGTCCATAGCCCCTCGTTTCTCTAACCCAGTGGTGAGTGGCCAAGCTCCTCCTCCAGAACCTGAACCCATGCAATTGGGTAGTGCTAAACTCAGTGAGGCAGAGAGACAACACAGACGTAATGAAGGTTATGTATGTATTGTGGCAAGAAGTAGAAGATTTTCATGCCCGGTTCGGCCGGAAAACTTGCACACCTAAGGCACGTACGGGGACCGACCTTAGGTGTGATGTATATGTCCCCTAAATTGACTAAGAACCGTTTCCTTGTCAGAGTTACCTTGTCTTTTAAGAAAACCGCTGTACAGTGTGAGGCTATGATTGACTCTGGGGCAGCGGAGAATTTCCTAGACAAAGAATTCTCTGCAAAATATCTCCTGCCCTTAAGACAGAAAGAGAGACCTATAGCAGTTGAGGCCATTGATGGAAGGCCTCTTACCCAGCCTTTCATCACTCACGAAACTCTGCCAATCACTGTCTCAGTGGGTATTCTTCACTCTGAAGAGATGGTCTTTCAAATCATATCTTCACCTACATGTCCGATAATACTCGGTTTCCCTTGGCTCCTGAAACACAATCCACATTTGGATTGGGTTGAAGGAGAGATTGTGAGTTGGGGTGAGAGATGCAAAGGTGTTTGCTTAAAGCAGATACCACAACCAATTGGTACCATCAATGTTCCTATTGCACCTCCCCTGACCACTCAGATACTGCCGCAGTATTTGGATTTAAAGGAGGTGTTCAACAAAGCCCAGTCAGAGGGGTTACCTCCACATAGACCCTATGACTGTGCCATAAATTTATTACCAGGTACTATGCCTCCAAAGGGAGGAGTTTATGCTTTATCCCCCCGAGAAAATCTTTGTTTAGAAGAGTATATAAAGGATGCTCTCAGAAAGGGTCATATCCGTAGGTCCTCCTCACCTTATATTGGGGACGCTTATATTGGGGACGCTAAGAGATTGTCCTCTCGTCAGGCTAGATGGTCATTGTTCCTCTCCCGATTCAATTTCGTAATTACTTATAGGCCTGGAACTAAGAACACAAAGGCAGATGCACTTTCTAGACAGTTTGAGACAGATGAAGTTCCTGAACAAGAGATATTTCCTATTATACCTCCAGAATGCCTCATTGCCACCACAGTTTCCGAAGTGTCTTCTCCACTCTTCTGTGCCATAATAGCAGATCAAACTCAGGCACCCATGGGAAAACCTCAGGATAAACTGTATGTGTCACCTCCGTTAAGAAAAAAAGGTACTTGATTTATTCCATGAAAACCTCACAGCAGGTCATCCTGGTGTCCATAAAACCCTCTCTGCTATCTCCAGAAGGTTTTGGTGGTCTACTCTTAGGAGCGATATCAAAGATTATGTGGGGGCATGTCAAATATGTGCCGTTTCTAAAGTTACTCCTAGATCACCCCCTGGACTGTTACAACCACTGCCAGTACCTAATGCTCCATGGACCCATTTAGCCATGGATTTCATTGTGGATCTACCCAGTTCAAACGGGTTCAATACAGTCCTTATGGTCATCGATAGATTCTCGAAGATGGCACGTTTTATTCCACTTAAAAAATTACCATCTGCTCAAGATCTAGTTCAGATATTCTTGAGAGAGATCTTTCGGTTGCACGGTGTACCCAAAAGCATAGTATCTGACAGAGGTACCCAATTTATTTCTAGATTTTGGCGTTCCTTTTGTAAACAATTGGGCATCGAACTCTCCTTTTCGTCAGCTTATCATCAAACAAATGAAGCAGCAGAGAGGGCTAATCAGTTTTTGGAAGCCTATTTATGTTGTTTTATCAGTGCCAATCAGTCTAACTGGTATGAACTCTTACCCATAGCTGAGTTCGCCAGGAACAACGCAACTCATGAATCTTCTAATCATAGTCCATTCTTTGTAAATCAGGGTTATCACCCCACTATTTTTCCTTCTGAATTCTCAGACACGGACATTCCTGCTTTAAACACCCGTTTAGAATCTATTCATGATACTTGGGATTCCGTTCATTCAGCTCTGCAAAAGGCTTCGTTACGTGCAAAAGTCCAAGCTGACAAGAAACGGGGTGCCAATCCTGTCTATCATCCAGGTGACAAGGTGTGGCTCTCCACACGACATATCAAACTTAAGGTTCCGTCCATGAAATTTGCCCCTCGGTACATAGGTCCTTTTCGAGTCATCCGACGTATCAATCCAGTGACCTATTCCTTGGCACTTCCTGCTCATATGAGGATTGCCAATACGTTTCATGTATCTTTGCTCAAGCCCCTTACTTGCAATCGATACACCAGGTTATCCACACCTCCTCCGCCCTTGGTAGTGGGTGACCAGGAGGAGTACGAAGTTCATTCTATAATGGATTCCAAAATGTCCAGAGGTATCTTGTCCTATCTTGTTGACTGGAAGGGTTATGGTCCCGATGAACGTTGTTGGGTTCCTGCTGACCGGGTTCATTCGCCCCGTCTTATCCGGTCATTTCACAACCGCTTTCCTCATCAGCCGGGTCCTTCCCGCCCGGTGAGCAGTCTTCGAGTGGGGGGTACTGTTGCGGTCGCCGGCCCGCCGAGTCTCACGGCCGTGCCCGACCGGCACAGCCTCGCCGACAACACGAGCTTACCTGCTCGTCGGCGAGCCGGGAACCGCTCCCCCAGGTCTTCCGGGCATCACGCCCAAATCCAAGATGGCGCCGACCGCGTGGTCGCGCCTATCACTAGCCCCGCCCCCGGGAATTATACCAACGTGTGCGTGACGTCACGACGTCAACGCACACGCACGTTTTGGGGTCAGAGGTCGCCCTCTGACCAATCAGAGCATAGAGAGGGATATTTAAATCCCTAACTTACCCCAGTACTTTGCCCTGTCGTGGTTTCCGTTTCTTGGTTTCCTGAGAGTGCTCATTATTCGTGTTTCTGATTTCCTTGTATCCTGATCTTGGCTTTTCCCTGGTTATTCTATATTCTGGCTTCCCTGACTTGGCTTGTGTTTACGGTATTGTGTATTTTCTGGCTTCCCTGACCTCGGCTTTCCCTTTGACCATTCTCTGTCTCTAGCGTATTAGTCCGGCCATTCTAAGGTCCGGTTTACGCTCTGTCCTTTTATTTCCCTCTCCTTGTATATGTATATGTTTACATAGTTTCTGCGTGCTGGACCACACTAGTAGTCGTGACATATACATAATGTGTAATTTATGTACTGTGCAATATATATACTGTATAATATACATACTGTGTAATATATATACTGTGTAATATATATACGGTGCAATGTATGTACTGTGTAACATATATACTGTGTAATATATATACTGTGTAATTTATGTACTGTGTAATATATATACTATGTAATATATATACTGTGTAATATACATACTGTGTAATATATATACTGTGTAATATATATACGGTGCAATTTATGTACTGTGTAACATATATACTGTGTAATATATATACTGTGTAATTTTTGTACTGTGTAATATATAAATATACTGTGTACGGTGCAATTTATGTACTGTGTAACATATATACTTTGTAATTTATGTACTGTGTAATATATATACTGTGTAATATATATACGGTGCAATATATATACTGTGTAATTTATGTACTGTGTAATATATATACTGTGTAATATACGTACTGTGTAATACATATACTGTGTAATATATATACTGTGTAATATATATACAGTGCAATTTATGTACTGTGTAACATATATACTGTGTAATTTATGTAATGTGTAATATATATACTGTGTAATATATATACTGTGTAATCAGGGCCGGCGCTACCATAAGGCGGCACAGGCGGCCGCCTTAGGGTGCACCGGCCGGGGGGGCGCAAATATGCAGTTGACCGGCAGGAGAGAAGTGCACAGCACTCCTCTCCTGCCTGTCATTTCCTGTAGCGTGGCTGAGCGCCAGTACCTCCACTGTCTCCACAGTCCGGTGCGGCGCAGAAGGAGAGGGCGCGCGAGGGAACTGATCATGTTCCGCATCTCCTGTAAGTATAGCTCCCTCGTGCGCCCTGTAGAGGTCCTGGGAGCTGAAATGTGACGTCATATTCCAGCTCCCAGGACCTCTACAGGAAATGCAGATCTGGAACGGATCTCCCTCCTCGGAGCAGTGCAGCAGCCCAGTGGACCCCAGAAGGTAGGGATTGTTTGTGTGTTTATTTAGGAATTTCGTTACTTTATTTCTGTGTGTCCCCCAATCCCTCTCATGATGATCGTTTGTTGTTTTCTGTATGGAGATGTTTCACTTAACAGCCACTGTTGATCCATCCATTCTTGCAAATGTAAGGGGACTTCTACTGATACTGGATGGAAGGAATTTGGTGAATGTGATGAAGTCGGGGAGACTGAGTTTTTTCTTCGTAGAGCTGTGTTTTTTTATAGGCCTTTTACTCTTTTTCTTTAATTAAGATCCAAAGGTTTTGTGTTTTTTTTATTTTTTATGTCAGGTTAAATTTTATTCTTAAGAGATGGGAAGTCAGAGAAGGACTTTTTGGAGAGGTGTTAGCAGATCAAGCGAAGGAGTCCTGGGAGCAGCAATGCACAGCTGTAAAAGCAAACACAGTCCCAAAATTGGAGAAATATACATGGGTAATGAGCAATGGGATTAAGGCATCAGAAGAGAAGTACCCAGAGCATGAGACAGTAGTGTGGTCAACAATTCCGAAGGTCCAGCACAGATCCGGGCAGGCAGTAGAAATCGGACATCAAACCCAAACTTCAGCAAACCAGAAACACTATAGTCGTGAATAGTAAGAGTGTAGCAGGATAAATAATGGTTACTTTGTAACAATGGAGTACTGTCTTGGCACATTATACTCTATAAATATTTTATATAGCAATGGATATGACACCTATGTTATGTATGCAGTGTTGAGTACTAATGCTTGGATTTACATCAGCCCAGTAAATGCACATGTTCTGTTTCTTGTAGTGGCGTTGATAGTGTGTCATAAAAGAAGCAGAGTGACACTGCTTTTGATAAACATGGGTTTAGTTTAATCCTAAATGGATTGGGAATGAAAGAAAAACGGTTACCTTTTTTTGCTATTAACAGAAAATAAAAGTTTACTTGTAATAATGGCTATTTAAGTATCATTTTTAATGTATAGATTTAAGCAACTGCAATATTAGGCACTTATTAGGTACAAATATAAATTAGGTACAATATTAGGTACAAATATAAATATTGTGTGAACAATGAAACACATACATTTTTTTTTTACTAAATGTCTTTATGACAGAAACTGAATAAAGTTTCCTAATTATAAACAGTATTTCGTTCACTGCCAGCTGTGTGTTGCATCTTACTGCATTTGTTAGCTAGTGGTCTCCTTAACCAAATATATATAATTACTATAACATAAATATTCTTTACATTCAACACACAAAAGATTGCCTGTACAAGAGATCAAAGACTCTCATAGGGTAGCTGTACATACTTTATGACATGCACTATGTATAGTCTGCTTTGCATGATGTGTATGGAGGCTGCAGTGCACACTTTGTTATGGCATGCAGTATATATTGACCACTGTATAGTATGTATGTGTATGTTGGCTGCTGTACACACTTTGCAATGTCATTAAGTGTATGCATGTGAATGTAGGATATATACAGTATATAGAATACTGTATTCTTTGTATGTTGTCAGCTGTACACACTTTGTTAGAGACACAGGGTGGGTGTAAGACACTAAAGGGGGTGTAACACACACAGGGATAACACATTCAAGAGGGGATACTAAAGGGAGTAAGAAAATTAAAAAAAAGGAGTTACGAGGCACACAGGTGAAGATACATTTTTTTAGGGCGTGAGGGGGAGAAGGGGAGGGCAAAATGCATATTCGCCTGTGTAGCCAAAAATCCTTGCACCGGCCCTGTGTGTAATACATATACAGTGCAATTTATGTACTGTGTAACATATATAATGTGTAATATATATACTGTGTAATATATATACTGTGTAATTTATGTACTGTGTAATATATATACTGTGTAATATACATACTGTGTAATATATATATACTGTGTAATATTCATACTGTGTAATATATATACTGTGTAATATATATACGGTGCAATTTATGTACTTTGTAACATATATACTGTGTAATATATATACTGTGTAATTTATGTACTGTGTAATATATATACTGTGTAATATACATACTGTGTAATATATATATACTGTGTAATATTCATACTGTGTAATATATATACTGTGTAATATATATACAGTGCAATTTATGTACTGTGTAACATATATACTGTGTAATATATATACTGTGTAATTTATGTACTGTGTAACATATATACTGTGTAATATACATACTGTGTAATATATATACTGTGTAATATATATACGGTGCAATTTATGTACTGTGTAACATATATACTGTGTAATATATATACTGTGTAATATACGTACTGTGTAATATATATACTGTGTAATATACATACTGTGTAATATATATACTGTGTAATATATATACTGTGTAATATATATATACGGTGCAATTTATGTACTGTGTAACATATATACTGTGTAATATATATACTGTGTAATTTATGTACTGTGTAATATATATACTGTGTAATATATATACTGTGTACGGTGCAATTTATGTACTGTGTAACATATATACTTTGTAATTTATGTACTGTATACTATGGTTAGTATTATGGTTAGAGTTTGGTCTATGGCTATGGTTAGAGTAAAGTTAGGGGGTTAGTGCTGGTGTTAAGGCAATGGTTATTGTTAATGTGAGGGTTACACGTAGTACAAGTGTTAGAGATAGAGTAAGTGTTAGGGTAGTGCAGATTAAGGGGATACTTTTACTGTTAGGGTAGCACCTGGACATTTATGTTACAATTGCCTGAGATAAGTGGGAGTTGCACTCCTAGGCGTCAGTTGTTTCACCTGAACCATTAAATCATCTAGAGAGAGTTGAATTAAAATTGCTAATTTAAAAAAGATGCATAGGAATACAATTTCTAGATATAAAAATATAACATTATACAAATATATTCGAGGCCAATACAAACCATTGTGTGGAAATCTATTCACAAACCGGACTTTACATAGGACACAAGGTCATGCGTTTAGACTAGAAGAAAGAAGATTTTGTCTAAGGCAAAGGAAAGGTTTTTTTACTGTAAGAACAATCAGGATGTGGAATTCTCTGCCTGAAGAAGTGGTTTTATCAGAGTCCATACAGATGTTCAAACAGCTACTAGATGCATACTTGCAAAAACAGAATATTCAAGGATATAATCTTTCAATGTAGGGTAATAACTGCTTGATCCAAGGATAAATCTGACTGCCATTCTGGGGTCAAGAAGGAATTTTTTTCCTAGCTTGTTGCAAAATTGGAAGTGCTTCAAACTGGGTTTTTTTTTTTTTATGCCTTCTTTTGGATCAACAGCAAAAAACATATGTGAGGAAGGCTGAACTTGATGGACCCAAGTCTCTTTTCAGCTATGTAACTATGTAACATGTTAACTTAATTAGGGATGTGCATGGGCAAAAAAATTGGTTCGGTTCAGTTTGGAAATTCGTAAAAATATTTGGCACTTTGGCAATTCAGCACTTCGTCATTTCGGTTCGGCACTTCTGAAATTTGCAACTTTGGCAATTCGGGACATCTGTAGGGCGCCCTAACCCTACCCCTAACCCTAACCTCCACAAGCACTTACACATAAGTACAATACAGTATAAACAGTACAATAGTGAAGAAAAATGCTTTGGGATTATTGTGTGTACAAAGCTTCTCCTATGGTGATGAAATATTTTCCTATGATAGACCTAGCACGATTCTCTCTGTTGTTTTGCGTTTTAAATATATATATTTTTTTTTATAAACTACATTTTCAAACTTACCTTAGTGCAGTATTTCCCTGAATTAAAATGTTGCTCTCTATTGATGGTAATTGTTGTATTAAAAATAACAAATAACAGAATCTCAAAAATATGTTATCAAACATAGTACACTAATAAAAAAAAAAAAAAAATGCTTGTTCATATGAATGACGTAGACATTAAGGCCCCCTATTCTACAATGAAAGGTTTTCCTATGATAAACCTAAGCGCGGCTCTCTCCGTTGTTTTGCCTGTTAAATAGTTTTTTTTTAAATAAACTATATTTTTAAACTTACCTTAGTGCAGTAATTCCCTGAATTAAAATGTTACTCTCTATTGATGGTAATTGTTGTATTAAAAATAACGAATAACAGAATCTTAAAAATATGTTATCAAACATAGTACAGTAATAAAAAATAAAAAAAAATGCCTGTTCATATGAATGACGTAGACATTAAGGCCCCCTATTCTATAATATGAGATAAACATCAGAAGGAATACATTATTGGGTGCTTTGCTATTCTAATACACATGTGATAATTATTCATCATACACTATTTTATCTTTACAGAAAGACCTATGGGATTGGGGTAAAAATGCGCTAATGTATCCTAGTAATAAGGCCTAGGACTAGTTTAAAATAAGTGCACACAAAACATAGATCTAGTCAGCACTAGACACTTGCCAGCATGGTAATAGAATGAGTGTGATGCTCCCTCTTTGTGTATATGGGGTCTTAGTATGGATATTAACAACTCACCCACTGCGCATGAGGCAGAGGAAGAAGTTTATTGGGCAGTTTTATCCTGCTGTGCAGGGGATTGGGAGGCAGGCATCTGTCTACTAGCTCTCTTCATAACCATCACACCGGTGGCAGTGGTGTGGGGGAATAGGGAGAGACTTTATTGACACATTGTTCCTGATTAATTAACATTTTGTTTTATGTGGGCTTCTTACCATTTGTGCAGTCATTCTTTGGTTATGCAAGCCGATTGTTGCAGCAGCTGTCTGGGTGGCTGGTCTCAGATGATTTTGGAGGTGAAGATGCTGGACGTGGAGGTCCTGGGTTGGTGTGGTTACACATGGTTTGCGGTTGTGAGACTGGTTGGATATACTGCCAAATTCTCTGAAATGCCTTTGGAGACGGCTTATGGTAGAGAAATGAACATTCAATTCACATGCAACAGCTCTGGTGGACATTCCTGCAGCCAGCATGCCAATTGCACGCTTCCTCAAAACTTGCCACATCTGTGGCATTGTGCTCTGTGATAAAACTGCAGATTTTATTGTCGCCTTTTATTATGGCCAGCCTAATGCACACCTGTGCAATACGCATGCTGTCTAATCAGCATCTTGATATGCCACACCTGTGAGGTGGATGGATTATATAGGCAAAGGAGAAGTGCTCACTAACACAGGTTTAGACAGATTTGTGAACAATATTTGAGAGAAATCGGCCTTTTGTGTACATAGAAAAAGTCTTAGCTCTTTGAGTTCAGCTCATGAAAAATGGGGGCAAAAACAAAAGAGTTGCGTTTATAATTTTGTTCAGTGTAATATTATTGTATGTCCCAAGTGTACCAATACAGCCAATTTAAACAAGCTGCATATTACACAGATGTTACAATGCCTTAATTGTTCAGTACCAGCACAGATTGTAATAACAGAAACATTACTGCAGTGACTCTCAGTCATTGCATCATGTTTTGAAACTGTGCCTCCATTCTGTTTTCAGTAAGTAAGTATTGGTTTGAACTGGCATGTTATATTCCACAAGCCCTACGCCACAGCCCACAATACAAAATGTGCAGAAGTAACCCTACATAATTATCATCACGGCAATATTTCCTCTATGTGTGTATATTGCCACTCTTCACTTCAATCCACAAATCCCTTCTTTATGAGCTTGGCACACTTCTCATTTTCCTGTGTTTTGCCTGTTTCTCTAACTCTGTCCTCTGCTTTCCCAGATTTGCTAAAACGGTGATAATGAGTTAACAAAGGCAATCGTGGGGCAAACATCTGGAAGTGGAGCAATTATCAAATAAACCAGACAAGTGTTTCTTACAATCAATTCATTTTTTTTATTTTCAACAAACCAAAAAGTGGAGCAAGTGTTTGTTGAATTTTAGTTAGTTTATTTTTTTTCTTCACATATCTTGGTGTTATATTGAAAGATTATACAGAGGTGTTGGAGCTCAATTCTCCTTTTTTTTTTTTTTTGCTTTTTTTTGCTTTAAGACATAATAATTATTTTTCATTTTGTATTTTTGAAACTTTGCCTTAAAGATGCCATTTATAAATACCCTCTGTGACGGTAGTCAACATTACTGGGTGATTCTTATGTTTAAGTCACCCTGTGCAGGGTGTTGTGACAGTAGCAGTCAATGTACAAATGATGCATTAGCATTGTGATAACTATGCAGTGCCCTCTGCTGACTGAATCGAAATTTGAACATTTACATAATGCTGGTATGCAAATTAATGCGATCAAATATGCAGTTGAATGTATATAATGCTGCTTTTTATTGTGTTTCAAAAAGTTATTTGTATTATATATTTCATGTATTAATTATAATTACTTGTTCTCCAGAGTCCTGTATATTTGTAATTTAAATGGTTTTCACCACACGTTTAAACACACATCACCAAAGGCTTGTCCGTGTCCAAGATTAAGAGGTGGGTGGTAGTTCCATTTGGAACTGTGTCCTGTCTCTTTTGTTCAAGTAGCGGAGTTTTTGTTTGCTGGCTGAAATATTCTCTGGTCATATCAGGAATGAGCTAGGCCTGAGAGACACAAATACCTTTATAAAGGTAGCACTTGGAAGCCGGACAGGCAGAGGGATCAATACCTGAGTGGAAGAAGCAGGACAGGCAGAGGAGTCCATACTTCCTTGGAAGAAGCAGTCACGTGCAGAGTAGTCCATAATTGCAAGGGAGACGAAGGCCTGGGAGAGGGGTCCATACCTGCCTGACAGATGGAGGTGCAGGCGGAGCGATCGGACAAGGCTTGCCAAAGACCAGGCCAGCTGGGGTCGCTGTAGCTGCTGGCTTGATCCACAGTCAGCAGTCTCAATAATGGTAGACCTATATCCCTCTACCTCAGTAAATTAACCTCAATGGTCTAGATAAAATAACAGGTTATGGGACAGTTATAAGTATACAACTATATTGCATTAATCCTTATTTATCCACCTGAAGAACATTTGTTTTATTGAAAAACATAACCAAGAGGGCTGCACTCACCTGAACATGCATACATTATAGGGTGCTGCTGGGGCCAATATATACAACATACACAAATAGCACAATCCAGTGCAATGATTTCAAATCTTACAGACTGTAATTTTTATTGAAAAACTCATCACCTAGTCAAACAATAATGGGGGTTTAGTTACATTATATGATCATATATTGCATAAGCCTGCCACAATGTCAATGTACCCCATTCTTGGCAGGTCCTACTCTACCAGCCTAATACCTGTTCTTATGAGATTAATCCACTTCCTTGGGAAAGACTTCCTCCTGGGACTCTCTGCAAGTCAGGGCTAAAAAGGATCCTGGGATGAGGCACCTGTGACAGGCAGGAGTGCAAAACTAAGGAGTTGGCCTAGACTCCCAAATATTTAAATAAAACCAAGAGGGCTGCACTCACCTGAACATGCATACATTATAGGGTGCAGCCCTATAATGTAGGCAGCAGCACCCTATAATGTACACATGTTCAGGTGAGTGCAGACCTCTTAGTTTTTATATTTTTGGGAGTCTAGGCCAACTCCTTGGTTTTGCACCCCTCCCTGTCACAGGTGCCTCATTCCAGGACCCTATTTAGCCTTGACCTGCAGAGAGTCCCAGTAAATAAGTATTTCCCAAGTAAGTGGATTGATCTCATAAAGGCAAGCATTAGGCTGCTAGAGTAGGACCTGCCAAGAATGGGGTACATTGACGTTGTGGCAGGCTTATGCAATATCTGATCATATAATGTAACTAAACCCCCATTATTGCCGAGGTGAGGTGTTTTTAAATAAAACTATTACAATCTATGAGATTTAAAATCATTGTTTAGTGAATAAGCGAGAGCGCTGGATTGGGCATTTTGTATGTTTTATTAGAAAACATAACATGATAATCATACACCAGATCTACAGCAGCCCAATATGTTAGTGCAGTTAATAAAAATAGGTAGTTGTTAGATGGAAGAGTGAGCAGTTTAAAATGCTGTGTCTTAACTTAAGGGCATCTTCCTTTGAGCGTAGTTTCATTTCGCTCAATAAATTATTCCATCCTGTTCACAAAACACAAATTACATGCGCTATTAGCATTTTCTCAGGCAACTTTCAAGATCACAAGTGTTTTTTAATGTCTCACATGATACTTTGGGGGTTTAATAGCTATTTGACAAGAGATTAAAGGCAGAAATATGGCATTTTATTAAAGCAAACATATCAGTATGCCTACCATGATAAAATGAGCTAGTTTTCTTCACACAAAAGTTTCTGTTGAGTGATACCTTAGCAATCCCTCCAGGGCTCCCTATTATTCACTTTGCTCAGTAGAGAGCAGAGGAAAATAGTCTCCAATTTTCAAAGAGTATTGCCTGCCCATTCTTTACTGTCAAAATGAAGAAGAGCATAAAAGTTTAGTCAATAAAGTAATATGGAATGCTTAATATAAAAATTCAAAAATGAATGATTAACCATAAAGAGCGTACAGCAGCTTTGGCAGCAGGGAAAAAAATTAACATTCCCCCTGAAACCTATTAACACTGCTGCTATACAATATCATTTCATGAAAAATATTACTTTGCTCAATACGGTTTATGTGCATTTTCCCTAAAACAATACATCATTATATATGTTTTCTTTTTTTACAAAGCAAGAGACTTTTCTTTCCTGTTGCGTTTCTAGGTATCAATATATTCAGTGCAAAAAATGTTAAACCAGTTCAGAAATACATGGGTTAAATATTTAGCGCTAAAAAATATTCACTTTAAGTCTTCCTCTGTGAAGTCTGTCAATTTCATCTCAGACCATTATTATTATTATTATTAAGGGAGGAAAGAGGTTATTTATTAGCTTAAAAAATTGATACAACAGCAAAATGGAACATTTCTTGTTCGTCCCAGTGGTTTCACACTGAAAAGATTATCTATCATAGTCAATAAAACTCAAGTTAAAATTTATGTTACTCTAGATTTATCGACCAATAAAATCCATACATTTTTCAAAAATATATTTATCTAATTACCAAAAAATACCAAGTATTTTACTTTTGCATTGAGCAAATAATTTTGCTTTTTTTTCTAATGCCATAAATCGAACGATAAATTAAAACTTTACTAAATAATCACGTATATAACAGTGAAAAAAATTATCCACTTGATTTAAAAGCTTGCGTTGAATAATTTCTCTTAGTTACAGTAAAACAGTTTTCAGTTAGAGAACTCAGTAGTTAGTGTTTCAGCAGTTTCTATATTATTTGTTCAGACCACCTGTTCAATTACGAGCAAAACCATTCAACGTTTCTGAATTTCGGATGTCAACAGGCGACATCCTTACCCCTAGTTATACATGAAAGCTGAAAGCATCTGTTTTAAATAAGTAATGTGGTATTCTTCTAAAGCTTCTAAACATTTAAAATACATTTTTGGGTGGCAATTGTTTAATGCATAAAATCCTAAAAAAATAATTGAAATATTTTAAAAATTATATTGTTATGTTTTAGAAAAATGTATATATAAAATAAATATATTATAGATGAGTTGTGAAATAAAAATAGAAGCTATGCATTATTCACACACTCTCATATGTTTTTTTTCTGAAAATATTTATTGTGATAATTTTCTTTTATGGAATTTAAATAGATCACTTGCTTTTAAAAACTAGTAACTAGTGCATTTTTACTGTAGAGTGCTGAAGAATTTCTGCGATTTACAAATAAATGTACAAATGGGTCAAATTTTAAAACAACACGTTTTCTCCATACGGCAAATTATTGCAAACATTAAAACAAAGAGAAAGCAAGATATTTTATTCATCCAGATATTAGGTAGAACTAGTAATAGTAGAACCTTATATTCTTAATAGAGAGTCACTCTAAAAACCAACAAAGCTATGAATGACTGTAAATTTGATGGTACAGACACCACCTTACACTCACTCTCAGCTCTGAGAAAGCAAGCTCTCAGTTCAGGCTGCCTGACATCACTTTTATGAAGTTGTGCATGCGGTGTGGAAAAAAAAATCTATGTATCCACTAAACCTCTAATGGATATGGGTTTATGGGATAAGCTTAGAACCTCACAGACCACACTAAGATGCTTGTGGTTGTAGAGCCTCTGATGGATGAGTCTTCCTGTAGATACAGAGAGTCAGAGACTTATTCCACTATTTTGGCAAAAGCGCCTCTAGTTGCTGTCCCATACATAGGTATTTTTGGGTATTACAAAAAAATGTTGGGTTGGTTAGAGGATAAACAAGTGCGAGCTGTTTCTATTGACCAATTCCATATTATTTACATACCTATTTGGAAAGTTGGGCCAGTGTGGATAGATCTTTTGACTCTAGGTAGAGCTTATTATTGTGAGAGAGAAATCACTTTTATGTACAAAGAGTGTAAAGCCCACCTCAACTTATTTTAGGGCTTGTGTTAGGATCCAAATTCCAAATTAAAGAAGAAAACTAAGAACTACATTTATTTTAGACATGGCCAGACTGCTTGAGTTGAACCGATGTTTGTGACTTCTTAAACTATGTGCTTAGCCTTCTTTGACACTTAAGTCAGTTATCATCATCAGTATTTTCTGTTCATCAGGATTGGCTTGATTTATTCTCTAGTCATTAACATGATTTTCATGTGTTGGAAGACTCAACTGGAAATTGTTTTCTAATCAGCTTATTTTCAGTTAGAATGAAGGACCACACTATAAATCTGCAGTTTCCATACAGCCTTGGACCTTCGTATTATAATATTCCATGTTTGACCTTACATAGTTACATAGCTGAAAAGAGACTTGCGTCCATCAAGTTCAGCCTTCCTCACATTTGTTTTTTTTTGCTGTTGATCCAAACCTTAACATTGTTTTCTGCACTCTGCTTTCTTTCAGCCTGCCTTTTACTTTTTTTTTTTTGCATTTGTTTCTTTGACTGTGCTACATTACTGACACCTCTATAACGATAAGCACTACAAACCTCACCCATCTCCAGTAAAACGTTTGGATCAAAACATCTGTCCATCTGCTTATCTGATATTTAGTGTTGTGCTAAACATGTTTTCAAGTTCTCTGGTCACTGTTTTAATTCTCAATCAATTGTACCTATTTCCTAGAGTGCATTGTTTATTTTGTTTACCTACTACTTGATTTGTTGATATGTTCTAACAATCTGATTAAAGGAAGACATTTGTTGTCTAACTTGAGAGCACTTTTCTTATCATGGACACAATTTATAACCTGCACAAATTTGCTAAGATGACAGTTCAGAAATGCCTAAAATAATGTGCCTGTATAATATGTGCCTGGACTCACACCCTGCAGTTTGAGTTTTTGACGTATTTGCTGTGGAAATGAACATACAGATGGAAAGTTACTTTATTGCGTGTGCCGGTAGGATTAATAACACTTACTGCCAGTGTCATGATCAAATAGATCACCGATGGAATTTGTTACTCAGTCTCTCTGGAAACCAGATGCCCATTGGCTAAAAAAAAAAAATGTAGGTAAAGTAAATGTAGGATCACATTGATCTATAATAATTAATTCTGCAGGTCCACCCCGTCCTGCAACCCTTTATTGATAAGTCGATATGCTCCTGAAAATTTTAACAAATAATTGGGTCAAGATATTGAGGTTTTTTTTTTTTCTTTGAAAAACACACAAAAAAAAATTCTTGGTATAGTCTCCTCAGATATACTTAGTCTGCTCTAATTCGAAACTATTTCGGATGTCATCCACTGGCTTTGTGCCCTAAAAGACAAGACTACAACACAAAAGAATTAACATTTACAGTGTATAGAATACAAATTACAACAAAATTACAATCAAAAGTTTACAATTTGCAAATATTAACAGCACGAACAGCTGAAAAATATAAACTGAAAACGCACATTTATTAGATAACTTATTTTCATTGTACTAAATGTACGTTAGAGTTGATATCCTATACATGTAAGCTCTAAATATAGCTAATTTTAATATTTTCATAGCATGGATTAGAGAAAATTCAAAAAGGAATATGAATGTGACAAGATGCAGGATAGCTCTTTTTATGCTCGTGAGAAGATGGAAAGCAGAACAAACATCACAAAAGAGAATACAGGGCAATTAATTGGATCAAGGTAGACTGAAAAATAGAACTCAGAAGAGTAAAACACCCAGTGGTCCCATATTTTTGGTAAATGAGACAGAATTGTGTAATTTTTTCAGTTATATATCCCATATCATATATTTATATGACTGCTGGGAGGAGCCCCTTTCCACAACCTCATAATGCTAACTTTTGCCATTTTGCAGATGTGGTGAGACAGTGTTAGCCTATTATTTAAGTCTGTATTTATTTATTATGATTATTATTATTATTATTATTATTATTTTTTAATTTGTTCTTTAATAGAACCAAGCAGTAGTCTGGTTCAACACCAAAAATACCCAGATAAGTTTGATGTAGCTTATCTGTGACTGATCTGTAGCAATTTTTCCATATCCTTATTGCTCTTACTGTATAAAAACCTTTGCTTTGCCTTAGATGAAATCTCCTTTCTTCCAGCCTAAATGTGTGACCTTGTGTCCTATGTATAGCCCTGTTTATGAATAGATTTCCAGATAATGGTTTGTACTGGCCCCCGAATATATTTGTATAATGTTTTCATATCCCCTCTCAGGCGCCGTTTTTCCAAACTGAAGAGATTTAGATTGTTTAACCTTTCTTCATAACTAAAATACATTATATTATATGGAATAAATACATCTATTTTTAATGTTAGAATGTTCTTTATTTAGATCTAGGCCTCCCTTTTTTACATTAATTAAAAACTGAAAAAAACTATTAAACTTACCTGTAATCCAGTGCTGGGACAGCCTACTCTTAGCAGCTGCTCTAACTTTTTGGAGATCATAACTTTTTGGAGAAGCATTGGGTACATAGAGAACAAATTGAAGATATTAAGGATGAAGTGTTTTTAGTGGCTATCGGTTACTAGACGCACTCAGAAATGTCAATGCTTTACATTTTCCAAATAAAGGGACATCATCTATGCACCAAGGACACTATATTAAGATTTAGTGTTTTTTCTTGCTTAAAGTGTCACTTTAAAGTGGCCAATTTCCCAACTACAATAAACTATACATTGCAATATAAAATGTTAACTGTTAATCTTTATTTCTATTTTTTTTTATTTATCTCACTGTTTTGAAAAAAACAACAACCCCCAAAACAGTATTCTTTAAAGAACCATGTATATTTCAGAGATTCAGATAAAAGTCTTTTTTTTTTTTAAATCAAAACAAGTGATGATTTATCACACTTATATCCTATGTCCACAAGATACAATTTAATGGATTCAACTGTATGTCATTCAAAATCGTAACTAGGCCAACCTAAATCCTCTCCTTCATTTCTGTATGAATACATTTTTATACAGGCCAATTTTATTTGAGTAATATAAAAAACACTCTCAATAAATTCTCAAATATGTATGTTCATGCATTTATTTACAATATGCCATTAGTTATATTTCACATTTTTTTTGCATCATAAGTAGTACTATTTTATTCTAAACCTTGAGGCTACTGCATTTTAAACATCATTATTTCATTGGATGTTTAAAGTCTTCAAAGACACTTTATACTGCATGCCCCTGTGTTACAGTATATTTTAAAACATAATTGATGAGTAAATAGAAGTCATGTTTTATGAAGCTGTTTTGTTATTATTATGAACTGAACATACAATAGCTTTACCGCTAATGCAGATAATATAGTAAAACGTATATATTTATAAGTACGATAAATATTTTACAAATGTCACATCATTTTGTGTTTGATAATATTCCTTGTATAAATGGTAAAAACCCAACATGCTATAGAGTAATATAAATTATTTAATTTGTACCATTTTTTAAAAACAATTATTTTAATGTAAAAAATTAATGAATTCTCTGCGTTTATGGTCACCCCAGTGACATTTTAAATGTATTTCAAAATAATTGAATTGTAAAAAATAAATCAGCAGTATATGTATTTTGGACTTTCTTTTGAAAGTTAATGTTTTCTACCTCAATTAACTGTGTATTGAATAAACCATTTAACATGACTCATCTCCCTTGATTCCCTTCTACAGCCCAATAACTGAAACCACACCATATTTAATTTAGTAGGGCATCAGCAACAGATTTTAATAACAGTAAAGTGCACAACTAGTCAGAAAACAGCTGCTGGGTGAGAACTAGCAGACAGATACCCAGTTTTTCTTCCAAGAGTCCAATGCAGTCTGCAATCTGCCATCAGTCTCTCTGCAGACCACTATTTCCCAAAACCCTTTAGGCATGTCTTGGTCTCATCAACCACTGAGCAGGCAAAGAGAAACGCCACTGCAATGACTGCACCAATTATTTGGCAAGATGATTGCAATGAAACCAGCCCATGCTTGATGCCCATCTGTAACACCAAAATATCCAGCCCTATTAAATTTAGATGCACCCTATCATCCTGCAAAAGGTCAGAATTGTCACCTTCCAAATCCCTGTGACGAATAGCATGACCACCGATTTGTCTAACAAAGCGAGATATGGCAATTTTTATTTCACTCCAACTGTGTTTCAA
Organism: Pelobates fuscus; assembly: GCF_036172605.1. NCBI lineage: Eukaryota > Metazoa > Chordata > Amphibia > Anura > Pelobatidae > Pelobates > Pelobates fuscus. The sequence continues at coordinate 165,337,822 of NC_086320.1, read as the reverse complement.
TGCATTTGCATGCGGCAGGGAACATCACCAAAAATCTCCAACCAAATCAGTCAGGTCCTTAAAAAGCACATGACACCTCGCTAAGTCATGCTTAATCGCATGCACAGGGAACAGATCATTACCTCCAGCAAAAAAGCACCCTTACCTACCTACTCCATCTTGAATATATGAATAGAAACTTTAATAAATTTGGATCCGACCAACATCTGAGAAAAGCAGTGGCAACGGCAACCTTTTAGTCAGAATAAGCCTATTGGTGTTAACAGTTTCTCTTTTCTCAGCCTTTGTAATCGCTGCCAAAGATGAATAAGGCTTTGAAATAGAAGGTTTATTGTCTAAACTTCAAATTATAGTGAAGGCAATTCAAGAACAAACTCATCTTTTGCAAGTGACTCCCACTGCTTAACTTAGGTAAAGTCAGAATTGGCTACTGGAACTGCACAACTTGAAAATTATAAAAATACTTGAGAATGATAGAAAAAAACATGACATTTTACTCACATTTCTGTTTACACTATACTCATGAGTTGTTTTGCATGATCTGTCCATGTTATTGATTTAGTTACAGATAGATATTGTGCATGTCAGCAGCATTTTGATAAATTCTTTAGATGTTCCTTCCTGTAAGAAAAAAAAAACAATTTAAAAATAAATAAATACAAATTATATAATAACAAAATGGAGAGGAATGCCTTATGTAAAAAAAAAAATACCTATCTTGGGGTTCTGGAGGTATTCACAAACAACTTGACATTCCATCTTGTGTAATATTATGATGTTCCCAGAACCCCTCATTGTCATTATTATTAGAGATGTCGCGAACATAAAATTTTCCGTTCGCAAATGGCGAATGCGAATTTCCGCAAATGTTCGCGAACGGGCGAACCGGGCGAACCGCCAGAGACTTCAATAGGCAGGCGAATTTTAAAACCCACAGGGACTCTTTCTGGCCACAATAGTGATGGAAAAGTTGTTTCAATGGGACTAACACCTGGACTGTGGCATGCAGGAGGGGGATCCATGGCAAAACTCCCATGGAAAATTACATAGTTGATGCAGAGTCTGTTTTTAATCCATAAAGGGCATAAATCACCTTACTTTTCTAAATTGTTTTGAATAAAGTGCTTTAAAACTTCAGGTATGATGTTGTATCGATCAGGTAGTGTAAGTGTTACGCCCCCGCTTCACAGTGACAGACCAAACTCCCCGTTTAACGCACCGCAAACAACCGCAAACAGTCCATTTGCACAACCGCAAACTCTCCATTTGCACAAGGTTGGATACCAAGCTAGCCATGTCCCGTTCCTTGTCCTCACTGATGTCATTGAAGGTCTCTTCCTCCACCCAGCCATGTACAACACCAAGGGTCCCCGAAAGGTTCAGGGTACGTGGCCTCTGAACACTGGGCATTATTCTAGGGCCAAAGGGAATCACAGCACCACAACCACGATGGCCCCTGCGGGGTGGCTTGCCTCTGCCTGTCATTTTTTTTCCGATTAGTGGTACTATGCAGGCAAGCTACTGTGACAACAGATATGAGTGGTACTGTGCACTGGCAGAAGTTTGCAGAGTAGACGCTGTAGGCCTGACACACACGCTTGCAGACAACTAACTGCTATTCAATCTATTACAGTCAAATTTTTTTTTTTTTAAATGTTCACTACTGTTACACCAGATATGAGTTGCACTGGTGTGACACTGTGCCCTGGCAGACCCTGAAACGCACACGTGTGAAGGAAACTGACTGCTATTATTTCACAGTCAAATTTCTAGTTTTTTTTTTTAATGTACACTACTGTTACACCAGATATGAGTTGCACTGGTGTGACACTGTGCCCTGGCAGGCCCTGAAACGCACACGTGTGAAGGAAACTGACTGCTATTATATTACAGTCAAAAAAGGTTGTTTTTTTTTTTTTTTAATGCAAGCTATTGTGACACCAGATATGAGTGGTGGCACTGGGCAAGTGGGCACAGTATACGCTGTGAGCCTGACACACACGCTGGCAGACAGGCAACAGCAATTAGATTACACAGGAAAAAAAAAGCAAAAGCAGACTGATGTTCTAGCCCTAAAAAGGGCTTTTTGGGGTGCTGTCCTTACAGCAGAGATCAGTTGAGTCCTTCAGGACTGTAGTGGACACTGAATACACTGAATACACTAGCCTAGTTATCGATTTCCCTAATAAATCAGGAGCAGCTCCACTGTCCCTCCTCTCACTAAGAATGTAGCTTCGGGGGGGCGGGGCCTAGCTGTCATGGAGGAAAGATGCACTTCGTGTGAGCTCCCTCAATATCTCACTTTAAGCAGCTATCAACAAGTGAATTTCACCCCAGAAGGGGATGACCCAGCAATGTTACATAGAAACATAGAAACATAGAATGTGACGGCAGATAAGAACCATTCGGCCCATCTAGTCTGCCCAGTTTTCTAAATACTTTCATTAGTCCCAGCCAGCGAACTGTTTGGGACATCTCTAATTATTATCCTTTAATACATACTTTGCCATGTGTATGAGATACATATATTCTTATTGAAATTGGGAATACAGCTATGACCACTACCAGGTATGCATTTTTCATACAAATGGCATAAAGGTCCATTTGCAATGGCTATTCCATGTTTAATTCTGACCTCTATTTTAGAAGCTATTGCTGAAAATAGACGATCAAAGTCAAATTATCCATTATAGAACTGAAGGCTTACAATTAAACCATCAATCAAAATAATAGAGTAGCTTTTATGCAGTAAGGAGGCTGATTCTTACTGCTACAAAAGTCACTGTCCACACAAAGGGCACAAGACTTCTTTAGCTTCTTGTCTTTTTTTAAACAGTGGTCGCTGCTCAGCGCCGTTCAATTTACTTTTAACACAATAGAATCTAAGCATTGTGAAAGCTATTCGTGTCTATGAGGGTCAGAAGTTAACATGGCCAGGTCTTAAGGGAGCTGGTCCTCCTAGTATGTCTCTATCGGACCCCATAGAATGCATCTTTTCTGGGAATTCAACAATAAAATGACTGTTATTTATCATTACAAACCTCTTTATCATTTAGTCAATAAAGGCATTCTTTCTCACTTTTTTCCGCTGTGAGCATACAGAAATCTGTATTAGTCTCTCTTGGCCTGGAGGCAGGAGATGTCAAAAGCTAAATCATGATCTGCCCTGGCTCTCTGGCTAAATTGTGTATGGAGTCCTGAGGCAAAAATAGGTGCATTTGCTCATTATTTGAAACAGAAATATTTCCCCCTCACGTTCTCATATGGAAACAAAACATATCACAAATATGCATCTGCAGTTCCCGGACTGAGCAATGCCAGCCAAAATTACCTTTTGGGAAGGACACCATTTTAATACATTTTATTTTCACCAAGATGCTTAATGAAAATGTGGTAAAGTTTTAGAGCATTGCTTTCACCCACCCACAGCTGTGTTAAATGTTACTGGATCATTCAATTTCCTGTACCAATGGTTATATGAGGCCCATCTGAGACAAGCTATAGATATTTACTAATTGTACAATACTGGCAAAATAAGCTTTATCAAAGAACAACAAGCTCAAATATTAGTTATTTTTTCACCCAATGACATATCAGATCCCACAGAATATATAATGCATAAGAAAGTTTTCCGAGACATTTTAAGGCAATATTTTTTAACTAGAAATATTAGCATGAAAGACTATCAGGGTTATTTACTAAAGTAAAAATGAAAAGTGAATTCAAAGAGAATTTCAATTTTAAGGTCATAATAGCCAAACTGGGAAAATTCTCTAAGTGGTTTATACTTTCTAACCTGACAGAGAGTGGATCTCCAAAGAAAAAAAGGCAGCAATGACCCAGATTCAAAGCTTGTCGCATCACCCTCAAAAAGTCAGCGGTGTCTCTAGGGAAGTGGCGTCACTAGGGAGGGCATGGCCCCCCCATCATCATGCAGTGCCCCCCCTGGTGCTCCCCCAATTGAAATTGAAGTCAGGAGCACTGCGTCTCCCTACACAAGCTGCAGCAGCACTGTTACTGTGAAACTGTGTTCCACCCTTTTCCCACAAGTGGCCAGAGGGGGCATAGAGTGTAGCGTAAGGGAGAGACAGGGAGAGGAAGCTCAGCTCTGCACAGAGGCATCCAGGCAGCTGGTGGTAAGTGTGATGCAGTCAGTGTGTGTGGTTCAGTCTCTGTGTGTAGGGGGGTCAGTGTTGGGTTCAGTCTTTGTGTGTGGGGGTCAGTCTGTGTGGGGTGGGTCAGTCTGTGTGTGTATGGGTGTGTGGCATCAGTCTGTGTGTGCGGGGATCAGTCTGTGTGTAGGGGTGGGGGGTTCAGTCTGTGTGTGGATGGGTCAGCTTGTTTGTATGGGTTAATCTGTGTGGGGTGGCTCACTCTGTGTGTGTGGGGGTCAGTTTGTGTGTGTGGGGGGTAAGTCTGTGTGTGTATGGATGTGGGGGGTCAGTCTGTGTGTGTGTGAGGAACAGTCTGTGTGTGGGGGTGGGGGTCCAGTCTTTGTGTGTGGGTGTTAGTTTGTGTGGGGTGGGTCAGTCTTTGTATGTATGGCTCAGTCTGTGTGTATATGGGTGTGTGTGGGGTCTGTGTGTGTGGGGATCAGTCTGTGTGTAGGGGTGGGGGGTTCAGTCTGTGTGTGGGTGGGTCAGTTTGTTTGTATGGGTCAATCTGTGTGGGGTGGCTCAGTCTGTGTGTGTGGGGGAGGTCAGTCTGTGTGTGTGAGGGGGGTCAGTCTGTGTGTGTGAGGGGTCAGTTTGTGTGTCTATGGGTGTGGGGGGTCAGTCTGTGTGTGTGAGGATCAGTCTGTGTGTGTGGGTGGGGGGTTCAGTCTGTGTGTGGGTGTCAGTTTGTGTGTATGGGTCAGTCTTTGTGGGGTGGGTCAGTCTGTGTGTGTATGGCTCAGTTTGTGTGTGTATGGGTGTGTTGGGGGTCAGTCTGTGTGTGTGGTAATCAGTCTGTGTGTGGGGGGTCAGTCTGTGTGGGGTGAAACAGTCTGTGTGGGGTGGGTCAGTCTATATGTGTGGGGGGTCGGTCTGTGTGTGTGGGGGGGGGGGTCAGTCTGTGTGTGGGGGAAGTGTGTGTGTATGTGTATGGGTCTGTCTGTGTATGTGTATGGGTCAGTCTGGGTTTGTATGGGTCAGTCTCTATAAGTGCTTGAGCTCCAAGAGAGATACCTCTCATCTCGTGACCTCCCCTGTAACCGATGGATAGGCAACCACCATGGATCTGATTGTGCCACCCCCTCCCTGCAAAGTAAGATGAGGGAAAGGGGAATATTCTTTTTTTTTTTTTAAACAATTATTAAAGTAAAAATTGTAAAGCTCTTCCCTATCCCACTCTCTACACCCCCTGAACACAGTACACCCTCACAGGCAGTGAACCCCCCACATACAGTACACTCCCTCCAACACAGAGTACACCTTTGCATACACACACAGTGCGTCCCTTACACACATCATCTCTTCACCCACATACACATTTCTTCCACACATACATACATACACCCCATTACACACCAAATTGTAGAGATTGTAGCCGTATTAGTCCAGTGATGTAGATGTTAAAAACAGATAAAATTCATATCTTGTAATACCTTTTTTATTGGGCTAACATAATTTTTTACTGAAAAGCTTTCGGGAGAACCTCCCTTTCTCAAGTCTGAAGCATTTCTGAGCAAGACAACACATAGAATTCAAAGTTGGGTTGTGATACAGGGGTTAAAGCGACATGAATGCAGATAAGACACAGGTTTGTTAGAAAATGGTATCTGCACTCATGTTGCTTTAACCCCTGTATCACAACTCAACTTTGAATTCTATGTGTCGTCTTGCTCAGAAATTCTTCAGACTTGAGAAAGGGAGAAAGGGAGGTTCTCCCGAAAGCTTGTCACTAAAAAAATCTGTTAGTCCAATGAAAAAGGTATTACAAGATACAAATTTGATCTGTTTTTTACATCTCTCTCTATCTCTCTCTCTTTCTCTCTCTCTCTCTCTCTCTCTCTCTCTCTCTCTCTCTCTCTCTCTCTCTATATATATATATATATATATATAATAACTACAGCTCTTTGATAAGCACACAATGCAACCCCAATGCACATACACTCACAATACAGCCCCTAGATGAACACGCACACACTTTAAAGGCTGTTTCAGCACACACACACATATTTTCTCACACACTCACAAATTGCTATTTTTATTTTAATTTAAATCCGCCCAGCCTTTGGGAGAGCTGAGTGGATCTTTCCCTGGAATCCAGTGTGTCTCCTCCCAGTCTTCCTGCAGTTTCTCTCTGCTCCTCTGTGCGCTCTCTGTAGTGATGCCAGGGGTGGAGTGACGTCATGTCACTAAACAGCGTACAAGGGAACAGAGAGGAACTGCAGGAAGGTTACTGCTCCCTCACGTGCAGGCTCCATGCTCCCAGCGGCAACCAGCCTTAATGTTTGTTGCACGGCTTAGCAAACAGCTGACAAATGCCAGGCGCCAGGGTGAAATGTCTAGTCCCCATGGCGACCTGGTGTCTGGAATTTGTCGAGCCCTGTGTATGTATGTTTGTGTTTTATAACTTTTGTCCCTGGCCCCTTAAGTATGAATCCTGGAGACACCATTGTGAGGTTGTAATCGCTGCCAAAGGTGTTTCCACTAAGTACTGAGTTAAGGATGTGAATACTTATGTCAAAGTGATATTTAGGGGTGTGCTAGGTCGGGGGGGTGGTTGGAAATTGCCCCTCCCCCGGTGGCTCAAAATTCTAGCCATACCAGCTGGGCTGCCAATCGGTCAGTAGTCCAGCTGGTGCTGGCATTAGGAATATACCGGCAGCATTTGCCAGTATATTTTGCAACTGGGGGCTAGCCAGTCATCTCTGCGGGGACGGGGAGGAAGGCGGCATGGAAGGCCACAGGAATTTTTCCAGGGGGTGGGGCATAATTGTAAAGACATCCATGCTTGGCCCCTTTGTGTCAGTGTCACGAAGGGGAGGGGCATAGTCATTATCACATAAAACCAGGGTGAATAGCATTTTCACAACTATAGTTTTCCTTTAATCAAAATAAAGGAACATTCTGGTCATCATACCAACTTATCTAAATGAAAATGCTATGATGACAGGAGGCACCTGGGTGCTCTCTTTCCTTTAAGGGGTTAAACTGCTATCAAATGGTTTAATCCCAAAGGCTTCCTCCAGCTCCAGATCTCCAGGTCGCTCAGTGGTATTCGGCTTCTGAAACGGAGTGTCAAGAAGTGCAGATTGACATCAGGCATGTTGCCGCTGATTGACTAGAGTGGTCAGCTGACACTCTAAGCCAATCGCTAGTTCCCGGTTTTTAAAAATGTTTTTTTTTGGGGGGGCGGGGGAACTTCTGATTGGCTTAGAGTGCCAGCTGACCAGAGCGGTCAGCCAATCAGCGACACACCACTACCCAGCGACACTCAGTGCTTCCTGACACTCGGTAAATAAAAGTGAACACAATTTTTACCTGGATGAGAAGGTCTAAAGTTTCCCTGCCAGGCCCAGATACCAAAGACTTATGATGTGGTGTCCAGAATGAAGTGGAGGGATCACTTCACTTGTCCTTCCTGCTCCAGTCTTTTTTTTCTTCTGACACTGTCTTCTCTCCTCCTTGACTCCGTCTGCTTTTTTACCTTTCTGCTACTTTCTGCTGTTTTTGGCCCTTCTGCTCCTTTCTCTTTCTGATTCCTTTCTGCTCCTTGCAGACCCTTTCTGATCCTTCTTTTACTTTACCTTTGTGCTACTTGTGCCCCGTTCTGCTCATTTCTGTTCCTTCTCCTTTTCTGCTCCTTCTCCTGCTTTACCTTCCTGCTCCTTGCTGTTCCTTTCTGCTCCTTCTCTTACTTTACCTCTGTGCTCCTTCTGAATCTTTTTGCTACTTTATCTTTGTGCTCCTTCTGTTCTGTCCTGCTCCTGCTGTCCCTTTCTGCTCCTTGCTTCCTCTTTCCAGCTCCTTGCTGACCTTTCGTGCTAATTTCTATTCCTTTCTGCTCCTTCTCCTACTTTACCTTTGTGCTCCTTCTGTCCCTTCCGGACCCTTTCTGCTCCTTGCTGACTCTTTCTGCTCCTTGCAAACCCTTCCTTCTTCGTGTAGACCCTTCCTGCTTCTTGCTGCCACATCCTGCTTCTTGCTGCCCCTTTCTGCTCCTTGCTGCCACTTCCTGCTCATTTATGTTCCTTTCTGCTCCTTTACCTTTGTGCTCCTTCTGCTCCTTCCAGATCATTTCTGACCCTTTCTTCTCCTTGATGTCCCTTCCTGCTCATTTATGTTCCTTCTGCTTTTTGCTCCTTGATCTCCCTTCCTGCTCATTTATGTTCCTTCTCCTTATTGCTCCTTCTCCTACTTTACCTTAGTGCTCCGGATTCTTTCTGCTCTTTTACCTTTGTGCTCCTTGCTGACCCTTTCTGCTCCTTGTAGATTGTTTCTGTTCCTTTCTGCTCCTTCTCCTACTTTACCTTTGTGCTCTTTCTGATTTGTTCAGATCCTTGCTGACCCTTCTTGCTCCTTCTCCTTTCTGCTCCTTCTCCTACTTTAACTTTGTGCTCCTTCTGATTCTTTCTGCTCCTTTACCTTTGTGCTCCTTCTGTCCCTTCCTGCTTTTTACTACCCTTTCCAGGTCCTTGCTGCCTCTTTCTGCTCCTTGCTGCCCTTTCTGCTCCTTGCTGCCCTTTCTGCTCCTTGCTGCTCCTTCTCATACATTACCTTTGGGCTCCTTCGAATTCTTTCTGCACCTTTACCTTTCTGCTCCTTCGGTCTCTTCCTGGTCTTGCTGACCCTTTTGTCTCCCTGCAGATGCTTTCTGCTCCTTGCAGACCCTTCCTGCTAATTTCTTTTCCTTTCTGGTCCTTTTCCTACTGTACCTTTGCGCTCCTTGCAGACCCTTCCTGCTCCTTCTCCTACTTTACCTTTGTGCTCCTTCTGATTCTTTCTGGTCCTTTACCTTTGTGCTCCTTCTGTCCTTTCCTGTCCATTTCTGCTCCTTGCAGACCTTTCCTTCTCCTTGCTGCCCCTTTCTTCTCCTTGCTGACCCTTCCTGTAGGCTGCCCCCCATGCCTCACTTACCTGATCTGTAGGCTGTCTCCCCCCCTTCACTCACTCACCGGATCTGTAGGCTGCCCCCCCATCCCTCACTTACTTGATCTGTAAGCTGCCCCATGCCCCACTTGCCTGATCTGTATGCTGCCCACCATCCCTCACTTACCTGATCTTTAAGCTGCCCCCTCATGCCTTACTTACCTGATCTGTAGTCTGTCCCCCCTTCCCTCACTTACCTGATCTATAGGCTGACCCCATCCCTCACTTACCTGATCTGTAGGCTGCCCCCCATGCCTCACTTACCTGATCTGTAAGCTGCCCCCCATGCTTCACTTGCCTGATCAGTAGGCTGCCCCCCCATCGCTCACTTACCTGATTTGTAAGCTTTCCCCCAACCCTCAGTAATCTGATCTGTAGGCTGTCTCTGCAGGCTGGGAGTTGCTGGCTGCACTGCTCCCCTGCGGATTCAGTCAGGAGAGAGAAGCGGGGATAAGATGTAGCTTCCTATCCCTGCCTTTCTCCATACACACCTACTGGCCAGCGCCGGTAGTGCAATGTATTCTCAATTTCATAAGAAAAATACCAGCACAAGATGAAAAATCCAGGGGGGGAGGCATGTGCCTCCCCTTGCCCTCCCCATGGATGCTGACATCCTGTCTGCCTGCCTCTCATATTCTCTCATATGTTTGCCTTAGGAAGTCAGAGGCCACATGTCCCTGACTTTACCTCTGACTTCCCCAAATGTGCGGAGAGCATGAGAGGCAGACAGAAAGGATGTCTGTGTGCATACAGGTGCCATCTGGGTCCTGGGGTAAAGGCAGTGGATTCCATCTGCATATCAAAATTATGCATTTACTGCTCTTTGGCATGATATACAAGGTCTATGCATTTACTGCTTTTTGGCAAGGTATAGCAGGTTAATGTATTTACTGCTCATTAACTTACACGGTTTATGTATTTAATGCCTTAATAGCATTCCCTTGCTGGAAAATGCTTATTTTCATTAAATGGCTGCCTGGTTAGGTAGATCGCCCTTATGGACCAGTGATATCCAAGTGTGAAGTGGGCAGGGCAATTGCTCCCCGGGCTGCTCTCTAACCACTTTTCCCATCTAAATGCCCAGCACTTGAATTCCTTCTATTCTATTCAACTATCTTGCATGTCTATCAACACATCAGTTTTGTTTGTGTACTTGTGTCTAGCTCTGATGTTAATAAGTGAGTTTGTAAGATTGCACTATGGGCCACTAAATTGTTATTGCCTCCGAGGCCACAAGTTGCCAACCCTCCTTGGTGATATTTCAGTTTTTTTCTTGTTGGTGTAAATCTGTTTTTGCGTTGCTGTTATGTTGTATTGCGTGCAATTTAATGTGAAAAAATAATACAAATGTAGAATAAGGCCTACAACATAAAAAATGTGAAACAAAATAAAGGGTCTGAATGCTATCAAAAAGCATTAATTTATATCACCCCAAAATATTCTGCAGTTCTTCGTACATTTATGCCTCTGATGAAATTGGGCAATACCCTTTGAAATGCGTAAGGCTACAATCCACATTGGAAAGTTTTGAGAACTAAGGCCTGTTTGGAGAAAGCATCTGTTGGCTATCTACTGTTTCTGCCTGACATCACCGAGATGGCTCACCTATCGATGTGAGGTCGGAGGTGGACTAACCAAGACTGCGGACGCCGTCCTCACCGGTTGCTGCAACACCCACTTGGTAGAAGACGAATATCATCCACAGCCATCCAGTATCATCGGTCAGGTTATTTAGCCAATTTTGCTTTCTTCTTTTTTGGAGCAGTTCTATAATATTTTATTCACCTATATTTAGATGATTTACCTTTTTTAATTAAATAAAATAACACTCTATTTTTCACCTACAAGTTTTTATCTTTTATTGGCATTACACGGATTATACACGGATCCTGTCACGACTTTAACACAATATATTTTTTATCTTTGATTGCTACAGCCACAATTATCACTCTCAGGCTGTCAGCCCAGATTTTTTTCGGTGAGAGACTAAGCATTTTGGCTGTTAGTCAGCAATACTAATTAGCCCTTATTTTATTTCCATTTACATTTTTATGTTTTGGTTTATTTACTGACATTTTGGATCTATTTTTTTGAATTATCACTAATTTTCTACTTTTGCACTCGATCTTTCTTGTATTGAAAGTATATAAATTAATAAATACCCCAGTTGATCTTGCTATTTCATCCAGCAGATCAAAGGTGGTTTATGATACACACTCTAAAAGACTGGTATATATTATTCATCCAATTTGGGACTTATATATTTATACTTGGACTATTTGCTGCTATGAAACATAATGCTGTGATTTTATACTGAGTATAACTTTGTCTGCCTGAGTACACACATTTGCATTTTAAGAATTTCCTCATTTTTAGAAATTAAAATTTATTGTGTAACTATAAGGCATTCTCTTCTTTTTATTGTAAAAGCTCCTGGATAAATTGTATCTTTCGTACATTTATACCTATATGCTACATGGATCATAAGGGGTAATCTGTAAATCCAGTGCAGAAATAGCTGGGCCACACATCTTGTGCAACAGAGGTAAGTAGCATTCTCCAAAAATCCAATAATCTTTCTACAATAGTCATAGTGGAAGCTAGGAGAATATAAGGGCAATCGAAAAAGCAGTGTCCAGTTGGCTGACACAGTAAAAGAAGCCAGGTAAGATGTTGATTTAAATGGAATTTCACATAAGTTAGGTTCAATGCTGTGGAAAGGAGTAGGAGTAGGGGTGATCTGTAAAAGAAGACCAGAGAAATTTAGCCAAGAATTTAACAGTAAAATGTAAATCGCCAAAAATGTTATTTCTCTCATGCAGCCACATGTCCCTACTTTTTTCACTGTAATGTACAATCTTGCCATATTCATCCACTATGCCCTACTACTCTCCTTGTCAATATTCTCTCCATAAAATTCTATATTTGATCAGTCTGTGCTAATGCATCATGCATTGGCATTATTTGATAGTTTATTTGCCTTTTTGTATCCCATGTTTTGAGACCCCCACTTTATCTACAATCAAACCTTCTTCCTGATACGTGCACAAGATGTGTATATAACCCCAAGGGTAGTATACGCTAGTAGATGGTGGTACAGAACTATACAACCTGGATATGGCTGATAATGAACGTGTAATCTACAAAATGACAAAATACAAAATATGATGAAGTATGTAAGAATAGGATAAGTAGCGCACGTGGTAGAGAACTTACAAAAGAGAAGTTATGTTCACGTCTGTCACCCTTTCAGGGGTACTGTCCAAACAAGAGACCAGATGTATGGATTGGGACTGGATAGCAGTGGACACAGATGGTAATCCCACAAGACGTATAAAAGGAGAATTCCAAACTCATTCGTTTACACGATAATATGATTTCTTCTTAGACTCATAGATGAAAGAAAAAGAAGAATAGTGCAGATGGTAAAGATAACAACATGTATTCAAACAGATTGCACTTACAATAGATCAGTAGTAAAACAGCATATGTCCACAATAAAATGATGACCAGGACTCCAGCTGGAAATGGAAAGAAATCCCAGGGTAGAGATGCAGAAAAATAATAAAATGAAATAAAATCAAAAGTGGACTATAATAACATGGAACTGGAATAGTAAATAATATAAAAAGTCCAAGGTGTAGTATCCAACGCGTTTCGTCACTGCAGTGACTTCCTCAGGGATGTAATCATGTTGTACACTTCTTGGTTTATATACCATGTCAGTTTTCAAATTCGCGGGGAAAATTTCTCCGATAACGTGTTACTTCCGGTTTCCGGTTGTCCGACTTCCTGCGTTCCACCTTGGAATGCATGACATCACTTCAGATTTTCGGATATAATGCATCCAAACGAGAGGAGCCCTCCTCTGATAACACTGGTGATTGTGCAGCAGAAAAAGGCTTCCCCTCTACAGCAGCATATTAAAAAAGTTCCAACTATACATAACAGATAGAATCCTTCAAAAATAAAAATGTAAAAAGGGGGAAGAAAAATATAGATCTAAAAATTATAATAATCATAAACCCTCAAGGTTTATATATAGAAACAAGATTGTATATATATATATATATATATATATATATATATATTCTGTAACATATTTATATTTACACAAATTTTGTTATGTATCAGTATAATAACTTTATTTGTGTTGTTCCCCCTATATATCGTGGGTTAGAATTTGAAGATTATAGATTATAAATCATATCTGGAAAGAAAGCAATGAGACAACCATTTGTATCCATTCAAAAAAGTATCTATGTTGTCAAGCATGCCATATATTTGATATGGCATGCACCACATTATAGTATATTTCAGTAAATCCACTGGGTCTATTTAGTGGATATATATATATATATATATATATATATATATATATATATATATACAATCTTGTTTCTATATATAGACCTTGAGGGTTTATGATTATTATAATTTTTAGATCCATATTTTTCTTCCCCCTTTTTTTAATTTTTATTTTTGAAGGATTCTTTCTCTCAGTTATGTATAGTGGGAACTTATTTTATATGCTGCTGTAGAGGGGAAGCCTTTTTCTGCTGCACAATCACCAGTGTTAGCAGAGGAGGGCTCCTCTCGTTTGGATGCATTATATCCGAAAACCGGAAGTGGAACGCAGGAAGTCGGACAACCGGAAACCGGAAGTAACATGTGATCGGATAAATTTTCCCCGCGAATTTGAAAACTGACATGGTATATAAACCAAGAAGTGTACAACATGATTACATCCCTGAGGAAGTCACTGCAGTGATGAAACGCGTTGGATACTACACCTTGGACTTTTTATATTATTTACTATTCCAGTTCCATGTTATTATAGTCCACTTTTGATTTTATTTCATTTTATTATTTTTCTGCATCTCTACCCTGGGATTTCTTTCCATTTCCAGCTGGAGTCCTGGTCATCATTTTATTGTAGGCATATGCTGTTTTACTACTGATCTATTGTAAGTGCAATCTGTTTGAATACATTTTGTTATCTTTACCATCTGCACTATTCTTCTTTTTCTTTCATCTATGAGTCTAAGAAGAAATCATATTATCGTGTAAACCAGTGGTAGTCAACCTTTTTTTACCTACCGCCCACTAATGCAACTTTTTGGTTGAAAAAATTTCCTTACCGCCCACCAGTTTTCGCGCAAATGCAGAATATTTTTTAGAAAGGAGGGTGTTTTACAAAAAATAAATGTACGTACATTTATCTTTTTATTTCTACTTAATGCAGGTTTATAAGGTTTTTAACTTTATAAAGTTTAATGAGAAAACAATAAAGTAAATTGAAATTACCTTTACTAGTGATTAATGAGATCCTTGAGGTTGATGCTGCGAGACTAAATATTTGATTTCTGGTTCGATTTTCGTAAGGAACAAACGAAGGTCTCTTTCAGTGATATTCAGACGACTTCTCTGTTTGCGCATAATATGATTTCTCATATTATCTCTCTATGATTTTTCTTGTGCGTCAGCTCATCTCCTCTCCCTCCTCAATTCCCCTCCCCACCTTTTTTTTCCCCCTTTTTTCTATTTTTTAACCTTCCTTGTAGCAATGCCCAGTAGGAAGGCTGAGCTAGGTAGCCCACTTACTATATAGCCCACTATAACAGACAGACACACGTACAAGACACACGTACAAGACACACATACAGACACACGTACAAGACACACACACGACACACATACAGACACACATACAGACACACATACATACACACACACGACACATACATACACACACGACACATACACACACACACACGACAAATAAACACACACATACACACACACACGACACATACATACACACACACGACACATACATACACACACACGACACATACACACACGACATACATACACACACACACACACAACACACATACAGATACACATACAGACACAAATACAGACACATAGATACACAAATACAGACACATAGATACACACACACGACACATACATACACACACACACGGCACATACATACACGACACATACAGACACACACGACACATACAGACACACACGACACACACACACGACACACATACATACACACACACATACATACATACATACACACACACGACACATACATACACACGACACATACAGACACACACGACACATACAGACACACACAACACATACAGACACACACGACACACACACACGTACATACACACACGACACATACATACACACACACACACACATACACACACACACAACACACATACAGACACAAACACACACGACACATACAGACACAAACACACACGACACATACACACACACATACATACACACACATACATACACACACATACATACACACATACATACATACACACACACACATACACATACACAAGACACACACGACACATACAGGAACACAGACAGACACACATACACACAAGACACATACATACAGACACACACAAGACACACATACCAACAGACAGTCACACATACATACACACACACAAGACACACATATATACAGACACACAAGACATACATACAAAGACACACACACACACACACATTATATTTAAGTCACCCTCCTGTTTCCTACCTTTTAGATTCAGGAGGGTGACTTTCCCTGGGGTCCAGTGGTGGCTCAGGTGGATGGGAGTCAGAGTTCCCACTCTGACTCCCTGGTCTTCCTCCCGCGCGGCTCTCAGGGTTAGCTGGGAGGAGTGATGTGCAGTCACTTCCTCCCAGCTCTGCGATGTCATCACAGGGGGCCCGGTCGCGCTGTTAAAGCGCCCAGCGCTGACCGGGCCCCCTTACAATCCACATCCATCGGGTGGCCCTGACAGCATGGGCCACCCGATGGACCCCTCCATATGCGGCCCCGGCGGTTTGCCGCGCGGGCTGGAGCCGCAATTTGTCACGGCGGTACCCAGTCGCAGGGGTACCGCCGGCTCGCACCCGCCCGCCCGTCCGCCAAAACCTGGAAATCCCTACCGCCCACCTGAAATCCTAAAACGCCCACTAGTGGGCGGTAGGGACCAGGTTGACGACCCATGGTGTAAACGAATGAGTTTGGAATTCTCCTTTTATACGTCTTGTGGGATTACCATCTGTGTCCACTGCTATCCAGTCCCAATCCATACATCTGGTCTCTGGTTTGGACAGTACCCGTGACAGGCGTGAACATAACTTCTCTTTTGTAAGTTCTCTACCACGTGTGCTACTTATCCTATTCTTACATACTTCACCATATTTAGTATTTTGTCATTTTGTAGATTACACGTTCATTATCAGCCATATCCAGGTTGTATTGTTCTCTACCACCCTCTACTAGTGTATACTACCCTTGGGGTTATATACACGTCTTGTGCACATATTCTGTATAGTGTGTGTGAGGTACACTTTTTTGGGGGGGTGTTTTTCTAGTGTGCTATATAGTAGGCATATTCTTTTGTATCTTTTTCCTGATAGATACACACGCACACTCATCTCCCTTTCTTATAAACACAGACATACCATCTTGCATATCAAATACACACAGGCACACATTCTTGCCAATTCTACTTTCTTTTGGTTTGTCAAACCGCTTTTGGAAAGCTTGTCGCCTGTGAGGTATTAATTATGTTGTTACTGTGGCCATCAGACAGCTAGGCCAGCAAGTAAAAATAATTCTATCTTCAGAGGCACCAATACCATCTTTTTGGATATACTGACAAAAGATTGCTGATTTAAAATTCTATTAACATTAAGAGATAAGCAAAGAAAAATAGTGAATGGCAGATAAAGTCACTGAATTTGCAATATTATGAACCTTGTACTTAAAGTGATGGTGGTTGAGCATATATAATGATAGAGGGATTTTATTTTCCACTAATAACGTGTTTAATGGAAAAAGTAAAGTTATGTTGTTGGCCTAGCCATAGCATAAATCCCTATCCCATAGATCCCCAAGGAGGCACACAATGTAAAGGTAAAGTGTTTGCATTGAACAGGTCTGGCTCTTATAGTGTCAAAGTTAATACTCCCCAACACGCAAACCAGAGAACAATAAAGGCGAACACAGGTAGACGTATTACCGGACCTTAAAGTGGCCGGACTTAACGTAGGAATGAGAGATAAGAATAGTCAAACACGCCAAGGTCAGGAATACAGAAAAACGGGAAAGCGAATAGACAGAGCCAAGGTCAGGGAGCCAGAAGCGAGAATGAAAGACAACCAAAGAAAAGACAACTACTCAGAACGCACTCTCGGGCTATAATAAACCACGACAGGGCAAGGAAGTGATGTCAGAAGGAGGTTAATATAGGGCAAGGTGAATACTGATAGGCAGGGACAGAATTGAGAAAAGGTATAAATAGATAGTAGCAATTGGCTACTATCTCTTTAAGATTAGAATACACGCTACCCCTGCCGGTTACCTTGTGTGCGCGCGCACGTCCGTGGACGCTTTCCCAGATGCACGCGCGCCAGTGATCCACACCGTCTGACAGGAGAGGACGGACGGCAGGACTGGGACGGCGCGGGACACCAGGTATGACAGAACCCCCCCTGAAGGAACGCCTACTGGAGGAACACCAGAAGGGTGAGAAGGAAACCTGGCATGGAACGCGCTAAGGAGTCGGGGCACATGGACCTCAGAAGCAGGAACCCATGAGCGCTCCTCAGGCCCATAGCCCTTCCAATGAACCAGGTACTGAAGCAAACCATGGGAGATGCGGGAGTCGACAATATGTTGGATCTCATACTCCTCTTGACCATGAATCAAAACAGGAGGAGGACGAGGCTGAAAACGGGAATGACTATTGCAAACAAGCGGTTTCAGGAGGGACGTATGAAAGACGTTGGGTACACGGAGGTTTTTGGGCAAGTCCAAGGCATAGAAAACAGGATTGATCCGTCGCAAGACCTTGTAAGTACCAATGAACTTAGGAGGCAACTTCATAGAGGGAACGGGTAAGCGCAAGTTACGCGTAGATAACCAAACTCTATCACCAGCAACATAAGAGGGTGCCACCCTACGGTGCCTATCAGCAAAGGCTTTCTGAGTACACAAATTTTCCTCCAAGATGGCATGAACCTTTCTCCAAGTGTCATGTACAGTGGATAAGTGTTCATCTAGAACCGGCATACCTTTGTGAGAAAACAAAGCCGGAAGTAGATTAGGATGACGACCATATGTGACAAAGAAGGGACTGTGACCAGAAGCAGAGTGCGTAGCATTATTCCTGGCAAATTCAGCCCAAGGAAGAAGGTCAGCCCAGTTGTCCTGGAGTTGAGACGTAAAACAACGGAGATATTGTTCAAGGCTTTGATTAGTCCTTTCAGCAACACCATTCGTTTGAGGATGATAGGCCGAGGAGAAGGCAAGCTCAATGCCCATGTCTTTACAAAAGCCCCTCCAAAACTTCGAAACAAATTGTGAACCCCTATCAGACACAATGACGTCTGGCATTCCGTGTAAGCGTATTATTTCCTTTGGGAATATTCTGGCTAATTCAGCAGAAGAAGGCAGTTTCCTCAAAGGTACGAAATGCGCCATTTTAGAGAAGCGATCGACTATAACCAAAATAACAGTAAAACCCTTAGATTGTGGCAGCTTGACTATAAAATAGATAGCTGGGACCAAGGAACTGATGGCAAAGGAAGGGGATGCAGAAGACCACATGGCATTTGATGGGAAGATTTAGATTGGGAACAAACGTTACACGACGATACGTAAGCTTCAACTTCCTTTCTAAGAGATGGCCACCAATACTGTCGAGTAATCAAATGAATGGTCTTAGATACCCCCATATGTCCTGCCATTTTACTGTCATGGTAATGGCTGAATACGTCCCCTCTCAGCTCTGGAGGTACGTAGAATTTATCAACAGGCTTATCACTAGGTGCCCTATCTTGGACCCTTTGGATTTTGTGCAGAAGAGGGGAAGAGATCCTGGTTCTAGTCAAAGCAATGATTCTCTCAGGAGGTATGATGGGTTCTGTTATGACCTCCTCTTTATCAAAAGTGGCAAACTGTCTGGAAAGATAATCTGCTTTGGTGTTACGATTACCCGGTCTATAGGAGATTACATAATTGAAGTGGGAAAGAAAAAGAGCGGGCTTGTCTGGGCGAAAGCCTTCTAGCGTCACTTAAATAGGATAAATTCTTATGATCGGTGAGAATCAGGATAGGAACCGTCGATCCCTTAAGTAAGTGAGGCCATTCCTTGAGAGCTGATACTATGGCTAATAATTCTCTATTACCGATATCATATTTTTTTTCTGCAGGTGTCAGCCTACGGGAAAATAATCCACAAGGATGCAACAGAGCAGTAGGAGATTCCCTCTGGGAAAGGATAGCCCCCACACCAGTCTCGGAGGCATCAACCTCATGGATGAAGGGTCTAGAGGGGTCTGGATGTACCAGGACGGGAGCTGAGGCAAAAGATTTCTTCGAGAGAGTGAAAGAAGCCTTGGCTTCTTCAGACCAATTGACATGATTAGCTCCCTTCTTGGTCATAGCTGTGATCAGAGCTATAATCTGGGAAAAGACCTTTATAAATTTTCTATAATAGTTAGCGAATCCAATGAACCTCTGTATGGACTTCAAACCAATGGGTAAGGGCCATTCAAGAATAGACAATAGTTTTTTAGGGTCCATTTGAAATCCATCAGTAGAAATAATATACCCTAAAAACTGAATAGAAGTCTGATCGAACAGACATTTCTCAAGTTTGCAATACAAGCCATTAGCAAGAAGGGTCTGTAAAATATTTCTAACTTGTTGGTGATGTATCTGAATATTAGGAGAATGAATAAGAATGTCATCAAGATACACAATAGCGCAAGTGTGCAAATAATTTCGTAAGACATCATTGATAACATCTTGGAAGACTGCCGGGGCATTACCGTGTACTCATAATGGCCGCTTCGAGTATTAAATGCCATCATCCATTCGTCTCCCTCTTTAATGCGAACTAGATTGTAAGCTCCTCTAAGGTCTAATTTGGTAAAGATTTTAGAACCACGAAGCCTGTCAAAGAGCTGTTATCAGTGGTATAGGATACGCATTTTTTTTGAGTTATTTTATTTAGACCCCTATAATCTATGCAGGGACACAAATCCCTCTCGTTTTTGGCAACAAAAAAGAAACCAGCCCCTGCAGGGGAAGAGGAACGTCTGATAAATCCCTTACTTAGTGATTCTTGTACATATTCCTCTATAACCTTATTTTCATTTTGAGAAAGAGGGTAAACCCTCCCCTTGGGGGGCATGGTACCAGGGAGGAGTTTGATAGCACAGTCGTATGGCCTATGTGGAGGGAGACGGTCTGCCTGTATTTTGTCAAAGACCTTCGCCAGTTCTTGGTATTGAGGTGGTACGTTAGTGGAAAGTGGAGGAGCTAAAGGAACATTAAGGGAACAAAGGGGTTTAACCTGACTTAAACAAGAACGGTTACAGGAAGTACTCCAAGACAGGATTTGACTTTCCCTCCAGTCAATAACAGGGTTATGTTTTTGTAACCACGGAAAAACAAAAACCAAAGGGCAAAATGGGGAAGAAATGACCTGGAAAGACAACTTCTCTTTATGGGTATCACCTATTGATAAAATAACATTCTTAGTTTGATGCGTAACATAGGGGACTGTTAATGGTCTACCATATATGGCCTCAAAGGCAAGGGTGTTTCTTTCTCCTCCAAAGGAAGAGAAAGAGCTGTTGCAAAGGTCCGGTCAATAAAGTTGTCTGCAGATCCAGAGTCAATGAGGGCCATAGTGAGATGCCTAACACTTTCCCAGAATAGGGTTACAGGCAAAACACACCTGTAAAAATTTGTTTTAGGGGACAGAGACATTACACCCAAGGCCGGTCCCCTGAACGAGCTTAGGCGGTAGAGTTTTCCGGACGTGATGGGCAATTGTTACGCAAATGCCCCTTATGACCGCAGTATAGGCACAACCCTTCCCTTTTTCTGTAAGATTTCTCAGCCTCAGAGAGTCTTGTGTTACCTAGTTGCATGGGTTCAGAATCAGATTCAGGGGCTGGCAAAGCGGGTAATCCGGTTATCCTTGAACGAGGAGTGGTTCTTCCTAAAGCCCTCCTTTGTCTATCTAGATGAAGATGCTTCTGTCTAACCCTGATATCAATGTCCGACATGTATTGTATAAGGTCTTCTAGGAGTTCTGGTAAATCCCTGGCTGCCACTTCCCCCTGTTATTCCAAGTCAGCTCAGAGGCCAAGGTACGAAATTCAATAGCATAGTCGGCCACTGATCTAGATCCTTGTTTGATTTTTAACAATGTTCTGGCTGCTAGTCTCTTTCTGCCTGGGGTATTGAACACATTACGGAAAGTCCTGAGGAACAGTTCAAGATTAAAGACAATCACATCATCATTCTCCCACAAGGGATTTATCCAAGCCAGGGCTCTGCCTTCTATAAGTTCATAATGAACGCAATCTTGGACCTATCAGTAGGGAATTAATCAGGGGCTACTTCAAAAATCCCCTGCATAACGATGGATCCCCGGAATAATGAGGAGGAGGAGTTAGATGAACAGATGGAGTGGAATGAGTCGCAGGGGGTAGAGCAACAGCACCTTGAGAACTACTGTCCTCTGCCTCTGGTTGAAGACACACAGTTCTAGTGAGGATAGTTTGTAAGGCTTGGGCAAACTGATCCATTCTATGGTCTAACCCCTCTATTCTATTTTCATATGCTGCCATTTGTTGTCCCAGGTTTGCAGGGTCCATGGCCCTGTCGTAATGTCAAGGTTAATACTCCCCAACACGCAAACCAGAGAACAATAAAGGCGAACCCCGGATAGACGTATTACCGGTCCTTAAAGTGGCCGGACTTAACGTAGGAATGAGAGATAAGAATAGTCAAACACGCCAAGGTCAGGAATACAGAGATACGGGAAAGCGAATAGACAGAGCCAAGGTCAGGGAGCCAGAAATGAGAATAACCGATAAACAAGCCAAAGTCAGGAACCAAAGAAAAGACAACTACTCAGAACGCACTCTCGGGCTAAAATAAACCACGACAGGGCAAGGAAGTGATGTCAGAAGGAGGTTAATATAGGGCAAGGTGAATACTGATAGGCAGGGACAGAATTGAGGGAGGTATAAATAGATAGTAGCAATTGGCTACTATCTCTTTAAGATTAGAATACACGCTACCCCTGCCGGTTACCTTGTGCGCGGACGCTTTCCCAGATGCGCACGCGCCCCTGGAGGTGTGCACGTGCAGCGCCCACCAGCGATCCACACGGTCCGACAGGAGAGGACGGGCGGCGGGACCGGGACAGCGCGGGAAACCAGGTATGACATATAGATTTTAGGGGTTACTTCAATAAAAAGGAAAACCTATGATGTTAGTATAATGTTACCTACAGACCTTTCTTCATGGCTTGAATAAGGCCGTTTAGAGATCACAGAATTGCCAGGTTAGCTGGATGGCTGAACATTTTTTCTTTTTTTTCTTTTGCAGTTTGTGGACCTAGAGATTGCATACTAGTAATATTTTTACTACTGTGATCATTCCACAGATCGTTTTATATTATTCAGTTGTTAATAAATATATTGCATATGATCCAAGTTGGAGCTACCAAGATGACTGGAATGGTTACTGAATAGAGATTCAATATGATTATTATTTGATTTTTATTCATGTAGAGTAAAATATGGCATATAATACCCATGTCTCGACAGCATCTGTATTGCATGCATTAATACGGTGCCTTTTGTTTACATTATTGAAAACAGAAAACATTGGAAAAGTATTAGTGGAGTGGTAAAGGAACATTATATCAGTAGGAACACAAAAATATATTCCTAAAGCTAGTGTTCTCCTTTTATTTAGACTAGGTGACCGCCTACATTTTACTTTTTAAAATGTTTTTTACTTGCCTTTTTTCTCCAGTGGCACAATTCACTTGGGGCAACTGCCCTGTCCTCCTACTGCAACGTAATCCCACAAGTGTTGCTTCTTTGTCTTCTCACCTAATCTAATGCTTTTCATAGGGAAGCATTGAGGACAAAAAGCACATACACAGTGCATACCATGCTTCTTTAATTACATACTCTCTATGAGTCTGACTCAGTTCTCACAATATAATCTCCTTTAGTGGCTGTTAGGAAGAGGGCATCTAGAGGTGTGTTTAGCATGTTGTATCTACTAAATGGCAGTGTTATACATTGAAAAACTAAAATTACAGAGACAATGCACTCAGTGAGATTAAGTGGTCTGGGAGTCTATATGTCCCTTTAATCCAAGCTCATGTTGTACTAATGTATGTATATGCAAAACGTCCTGGTTTGCTCCCTGCCTGAGCTCATTTACTGAACCTGTTATATCAAGAAAGACGTGTGTGTTGGTATGGGGTAAGCATGTTGATTTTCTGTGAAACATCAGAATATGTTTTGCTAATGACTTAAATTACAGTTTCTTTATGGAAATGCTCATGCTTTAGAACTTTGAAGATAAATATGTTTCCTAGTAAATAAATAAATACACTCCGCAAACCATTGTCAGGAAGATAGAGCCATGGGACGCTGTGAACTCTTTTTGTAACATCCACAATTTGATTGGTGTTATATGATAACTTCATGAGCCTGTCTCACAAATTGCATCTATATTTGTGCCTCAATGGGCATGCTTAACTTGTTTACAAACTTGTAACTTATTTATCTCTTAAAATGTCTTGTAAGTCTACACATAAGTGATTTGAAACAGTGACCGAATTTCCTGACTGCCATGGTATGTGTGTCACTGAAGATCACTGGTCTCTAGGTAGAGAACATGATAGACTGATGAAAGGTTGATTATCTTTGTATTCTGGTTCTTCCAGAGCACTGATGAATCGTTTATGTTTTATCTTTCTTTCATTCTTTTTCTTTTGCTATCTACAGCTTAGTTTTGCTGGGGAAGACAAGAAAGAATCATAAAGATGACATGTTTCCTCTCTAGCTCCCCGATGGGGCTTCTATGTATTACCTGGATCTAATTATCTCATCTCCAGTTGACAAAGAGGTTTCCGTGGTGCGCATTCCATCACCAAGAACCTTGCTCCGGCTTCCAATGCTTTAAATTGTTTAAAAACACCAGGGAGATTACACTGTGCAACCTATATCCTGGGCTGTCTAATGACTTGATATATTTTTGGACCTTCTGCTCATTGGATGAACAAACCAGAGCAAATCATGTATTGACCTCAAAGCATTTATAAACTGTGGAACATTATATTCTCATCAGAGCCATAGGGCCAGTAAACTATAGCTTCTCTGCTGTGAAACATGGTTTTGGTTATGCACTGTGTTCCTAGGGATGTACCAAAACAATAATACATCATTCCAGACACACGTCGCCTTCTTTATTGAAAGGCAAAACAAAGAGTTGAGGACAAAAATCATTACTTCTTTAGCAATTTTTCACAAAATGCTTTTGTTTTATACGTGACACACAGAAGGGACAATACACTGCAGTGAAAATGATGTATGGCATTGTGACAAATGTAATTTTCTTTATAAAGCAAGAACCGTAAGGATGTGCACAGTTCAAGAAATTGTTTTGCTTTTATATTCATTTTTAAAAAGGATTTAACATGCGATCTTGGGTATTTACAAAATGACTGACGTGTACATTATGTATGATTTTTTTGACTGCTATCTGTGAAAGTATTTGTGAAATTGTTAAAAATATATATATATAATTAAAGGTAATTCAAAAATATTTTATAGATTGAACTTTAAAAAATGGATTGTTGAAAACATTTTATATTGGGATATAAATTATTTGTTATTTTAACAAAAAAATATAATGATATAGCAATTAGCTTGTTCGTTTAAAACTGGCATTCATTACCTACTTTTAAACTCATAACACTGAATATAAAATACAAGTGTATTAATTCAATTAAAAATATTACGGTAAAAAAAGGTTATGATTAGTGATGAGAAAAAAACATTGTTTATCTAAAAATAAAGCATATATATTTAGTTTTCAAACTTGAAATGCCTGTGTCTTCCATGAAATAGACTTAGTGATGGGAGAATGTGAGCAAAATGTTATTCATATGGGTGTAAAGGCCCCTAGGATCCTTTAGTAACCCAAAAGGTTCTCTCTCTCTTCTCATTCCGAGTGTAGGGTGTCAATGAGTGATTGTGGGGTGATATGCTCTCAGTATCTTTGTCCCATCTGCTGGTACAGCAGGATGGAGAGAATAATGTTGCATATATCGATGAGCCAGGTAGTCCCAGAGCCCCCAAAACAATATCTCATGCAGGACTAAGAATTCATTAGAAGTCTATTGCTCTATTTCTCTCTTCTCCCTATATGGGATAGTAATGGTGTGGTAACGGTCACGAATGCAATAGGCAATGCATCTCCAACAAGATGTATAGAGTTTTCCTATTAATTTCCGTACATGGTCAAACACATTGGAATTGATAATGGACTCAGCTTAGAATAATATATCTATATTCAAAGTTGTTCCAAAACAATGTCTTTATCAACAAGAATCAGACTTGCCACGGACTGGGCTAAAAAAGCACTCATGAAACTAATATGTGGTGGAAAACCTGAAGATGTGATTGTCCTAATAGGTTACTTTCAAACCAAAGAGCACATTTTATTTATGTTTAGACATTATGTATTATATGTTTAGACTATGTAAAGCTTTTTTAGAACCATGACCTTTAAAACTCGTAGAGAGGGGAGTGATGAAACTGGTCATGGAAACACTTAATAATTACTACATTCTTTGACTCTGGAGATTCTTTTATAGTTCACTTCTCTCATCACAATCCAATCGAGATGAGAGCAGTGAATCTTTAAATCAGGTGAAGGTGGTATGGGGTTCCTACAGAGTATGTGTCTAGCTTATGTAGTTTGACTCTGCACTCTGTATTAGGAATTGTGCCCTTTTTATGCTTTTGTTTCCTGTTCCTAGCTCCCATAAACAGGCCCCAGATTCCCCTGCAGCATCCTTTTTCAAGATTTAATTACTATTTCATATAATTAGAGGCCTCAATTTACCCACAAAACATGAGTTGATCACGATAACCCTAGAAACTTAAACAATTATTTCCTAAATATTGAATTTACTATTACACTGAACACTTTAATTGTGCACACTTCTGAAAAAGTGGCATCATCATAAATATATATACATTTCAGAATGTTACAGAAATCTGGATGCAGATGCTTCAAATCTGGGCCTTGATGCCTGAAATCCAGGCTGGATTTTAAAGAAATCGGAACTATCTTCCCTTGTTAGCCAGCCCCCCACATTAAAAAAGTTTAATAAATCAATAAAATCTCTGTGTGGGTGAATAAGACTCCCATATTATTATAAGGACGTTTTAAATCTCCCTACTCTGCAATGAGGCAGGTGGGATAATATCTGCTAAGTGTTTAAAACTAGTGACTATGCAGCCATTAATGGCTAGTCGCTAAAAAGACCCCACCCCATTGGGATAGGACCTTTTAAACAGTGTGGGGGGGGGGGGGGGGGAACAGAAGTGGAACTTTAGGACTGAGGAGGGTGAATATGACACATGTTCTAGGGAGTAGACATTTGGGGCTGAAGGGGAATTCAAACTGAGCATGGTTGGACTGAGCATGGTTGGAATGTAGATAAAGAGGGGGATTAAAAAAATTTATGCAAAAAACTAATATTTCCAACATTTTTTCTTGTAGCTAGTGGCCCCAAACTTTAAACTGGCACTGCAGAGTGGTATGTGAGCCAGAAAATGTGCAAACCTCCTCCAGAGCCATTGGATTATCCAGGACTGGATGTCCTCCATATAATAGAGTGAGCAGACACAGAGGGTTCATGGAGGATGGAAGAGGATTGTTTGCGGTTAGCAATAGCAGGTAACTCAATTGTGTTTTTTTAATTGATCCCTGCTTTAGATGCTTTAGATGTTAACACATTGAGCAGGACTTTTAAAAGTATCTTGCTTGATCTCCTGATTAATAGATCGTTGGTGTCAGATGCTTTATGCATATGGATCATATTAAGTGGTTTGTTTTTTAAATACAGAGCACAGCTGGATAGATAGCTCAGTCAATCAGGCTGCTTTTGCCACTGACCCTAACGAATATTCTCCCCAACTTCAAATGTTATTACAATTTCAGAAATATAACATACTAAAAACGAAACAGAGCATACAAATTGTAATTAAAATTTTTTTAAACAATTTAATTTTTTGGGATTAATACTTTCAGAAATTAATTTAGAGCCTATATTAAACTATGTTATAAAAAAAAAAAAAAAAATTTTTTTTTTTAACTACTCTATGAATTAATATGTTTCCTAGTTCACAAAGCTGAAATCATCTTTGTTCTCTGTAGTGGATAGAGTTATTTATCCAGGGACACAGGTGACTGAACTTATAAAAATCACTACTAGACAAGATGTATTGAAACCTGGCACAAGATGACAAATACGGGCGAGGAGCACCAAGAAGAGATGTATTGATTTTTAAATGATTAATAAGGAGAATATAATTGTATTTCATTAAGATGGATGGGATTTCATTTAGTCTGTCTTCTCTTTTTCCACTTCAGATGCGAAAGAAAATCAAGCCATCATCAGTGGCACATCGTGTTAGCCTGCCATGGCAACAAGGTCATTGATTGAGTAAAAGTACTTTTGGAAAGGCTAGCTATTTCTTAATGGGGATTACTTGCAACTAGTGCAGCCAAGGTGGCTGAGAAAACAGGCCAAGTTTCACATAATTGCTTACAGAGTCACTAGGGGCTTACTACAGCTGTTCGCTTTTCTCTTTTATTAAGGTTTTATATATATATATATATACTGTGTGCTCAGTGATTTAATTTTGTATCTATGCATCTACTGATGTATTATAAATAGTGTAGCACATAAAAAGTATTCTGTAACAAACAGTAACGTTATAAAGGCAGAGCTGACCCAAGACATTGTGCTGCCTAGGTCCAAGGATGAAATGCTGCCCCCCTCCCTCACCAAAAACCACATGCACATCCATTATGTTATACAGTGTGTGTAGTGAATGCAGTTTCTGTGTAGGGGGTGCAATGTGTGCGTGTGTATAGTGGATGCATTATGTGTGTAGTGGATGCAGAATGTGCTGAAGTGGTCTGGGTGCCTACAATGTCCCTTTAAATGGGAAATAGCTTTATATATATATATATATATATATGCGCAGTCTAGTGCCGTCGCTTCCCATCTTGAAAAGCCCAGTATAAGCATGCAAAATGCGTTGTGAGCGGCTTGCAGTGTGGCTTGTGGAGCTAAAACAGTGCAGCGGCTTGTGGCTCCGGCATTTTTGCATCCTGCGAACTACAAATCTCAGTTACAGTCTGGGGAATGATCCATCTCACGACAGGACAGAGAGATAACACTACCCTGCAATTAGTTTGCTGTGCTCTTTCTGTGGTCTTTGGAGACTAGAAATACATGTTTATAATGAGTTCAACAAGGGTTAGGAGGGTTTTGCAATAAAACTTACAGTATTACACTATATTTGTTTATTTGTATCCTTTAAGTTGCCATGAGTACATACACACATTGGGTACAGAGTTGCACTAGATACTGAAAGCAAAAAAACATATTTTTACAAGGCTTTTATATTTCTTATCTGATTGTGGGCGCATCATTCACCTCTTTTTATAACATATTTGTGTTATTCTGATTATTGAACCAGGGGATTATTTACAAAGCATTGCCACATTTGTTTATATATATATTGCGGTTAGAATTTGGGGAAGTTTTTCCATGTGTGAAGTGGCTTAATTATTGAGTGTTATTGTATTTAAGTATTTTATTTATTTTTTTGGTTCACTCTCTTGTGGTATAATTTACTATGTCACATAACCGCAAATCAACCTCAGCAATACAATGATACACAATAATGCCAGCCAGTATTTTTCTGCAAATCCGGGATCACAATACAGTAATAAACAAAACCCAAAAAAAACGTGACACCCCACTGATATCGCAGAGATTTTTCTGGCACAACCACCCCATTCTGGTACCCCTCTTTTCCCAGGGGTTATGAAGAGGAATTGTTATAAGCAAATCCTGCGAATCCTCCATTTTAACGATAATGCACTGTGTACCCTTAGAAACGACCCAGTGTTTGACAGGCTCCACAAAATTCAGCTCCTTATCCAACTCATGTGACAAATTTTCCCAATATTATATTCCAGACCAAAACATTTAGATTGACGAATCCCTGATGAAATATAAAAAGGAAGATTCCTCTTCACACAATATATTCTCTCGAAACAGTCATGGTATGGCATTACATTTTATAAATTATGTAAATCCTCTACTGGCTACACATGGGCAACTCAGATTTATCACGGTAAGGATAGCCATCATAACCCACCAGTATGCCCTGTTTCTGTGGGCACAAATTGCAAGGTGTGGGTTCTGATCCTTCCCTTGTTGTAACGAGTATATACCCCTACACGCAGGATCCAGCCTAACAGAAGACAGTACAGAGGAGAGATGCGTCTACCGGACCTTAGAGTGGCCGGACTCGACGTAATAGGATAAGACAGAGTCAGGAACGATCCGAGGTCAAGGGCACAAAGAGACAGCGTAAACGAAAACTAGCCGGGGACTGGTACACAGGAATCAGCAAGCCGGCAAACAGTACAGAATAGGATAAAGCGAAAACGAAGTCAGAATACAAAGCCAAGGTCAAATACGGAGAAACACAACTGAACACAACAAGCACTAAAGGGAACTGTAGCAGAAACCACGATAGGGCAAGGAACTAAGGGAAAAGGGTAAGTATAAGTAGCCTTCAAACTAATGTGATTGGCTCCTGTCACTTCCACTCCCCCAACAGGTAAGTGTATGGGGTGATTGGCATGACAGGAGCCAATGGGAGCCTTTTTGCAATTTAGGCTCCCACTGTCTCTTTAAGAGCGCGCCCGAGATTCGCGGCGCGCTCTTAGCTGCAGGCGGGACACGTGACCGCTTCTCGCGGTCACTGCCCGCCTTCCTGTCTGAACAGTCGGACGAGCCGCGCGCGGCTCGTGCAGCCGCAGGACCGCGCGCGGCTTGAAGAGAGGACCGCGTCCGGCCCCCGGATAAGGTAAGTACCGCTACACTTGTTAAGTAAGGGTTATCATCTATGGATTGATAATTATTATACCAGTATTGATTTATTAAAAATATATATTTTATTTCAAAACCCGAGCATGTGGCACAGTGCGTAAAGCATGCAGAGGTTTGCCCCAAACCCTGACAAGCTGCAGAAACCGTATTAACTTATCAGGATGAGGTGCTTTAAACAATGCACAACGCAAGTACAGTGCCAATGTCTGTCACAGGAAGAACTGAACAGGTGGTAAAACTGAAATGCATTGTAGATTACAGGAATATATGAGAGAGTAGATGTGACTATCTGGTCAGCTGAAAAACTAGGTCCTGGTACAAGAAAATTACCATCTATTTAAGCCAGTTTGCAATTTTAACTCCTATGTTCTGTATAAAAAAGCAACCGTAGGGAAGGTATACCAATTTCAAGATTATAAATTAAAACCTTTGTCTAATATTTTATTTACCAAGTACCCCCAATCAGAGGATGCCCCACACCCTGTAAAAAGTCAAACCAAAAGTGTTTGCTATATGAAAGGTGTCCAGTTATTACTGTCGTTTCTGTGCATCGCTACCTGCCCTCTGCCTAACAGACTGTTTCAGAATCTACCATACAGAGCTGAAGTAACGAATTACTCTGTCTGCAATTTCCAACTGGATGGCTGTTTACTTCCTTAAACTTAACATGTCAAAAACAGAACTTCTGGTCTTTCTTCCCTCAAGTGTCTCTCTCCAAGTCAATGGCACTACCATCACCTCTACCTCACTGATGAGGTGTTTTGATTCCAACCTCTCCTTCACCCCTCATGTCCAGTCGATCGCCAAATCCACAGCTTCCATCTCAAAAACATAATGCGCATCTACCCCTTTTTAACGCCAGACGCAGCTATGGTGCTGCTGTTCTCTCTTGCCTTGACTACTTCAAGCCTTAGTCATCTCACGTGTTCCCAGCTTGCACCTTTGCAATCTATAACTAGAAAAGCTACAATTTCTGGGGAAATTGTGTGAAGTGTTCTTGCCTCCACCAGTAGTCTACAACTGGAGTGGGCGGAGTAACTGTTATTATTTATTTATATAGCACATTTAATTGCAACGTTGTTGCCCAAAGTGCTTCACAGTTACATTAAAACATACATTTATAAAAACATTAGCAGGTGTACAAAAGGCTCTGTCTATGACATCACGTGCTACTCCAGCCTGGCACAGGTCAGAGTATTTTGGCGGTTGCCATCTTCAAACTGTCATATTTTAAAAACTATAAATCCTACAGCGAAGAGCTTTATATTGTGAGAATCACAAGACCCAGACCTACATTTTGATGCATAGTATGTCTCGGAAGTATTAAAAATGAAGGCACAGTCGCAGTTTAGAAATTGCCCTTCAAATTTGAGCTTTGTAGAGTGGAGTTTCAATGAATGTCAATGGACGGCGTTAGTTGCAAACAAATGATTATATTGTGAAAACTATCAGGGATAGCTGAACATTTTGATATAAGATTTGTGTAGGTGGGCTTGAAAATGAGGGAGTGGTGGCAGTTTAGAAATCATGTCCTGATTTTTCAGCTTTTGCCAGCTCCCACTCTAGTTTTGAACATTTTGCCATTCATTCCTATGGGACCAATTTCGCCACAAGAATGACGATATTCGGTGAACCATTCGGCGAAACGTTCCACAAAGTAATAGCAATCCGATCGGGAACAATCCGCACGTTTCGGTATATTTCTGTCTATGTAGTGTAAAAACTGTGGGAGGAGTTAGGGTGGCAATTTTGGCTATAATAATAATATATATGTGAGATAACATTAAGTGGTCTTGCTATGCAAGAACACTTAATGAATGCAGTGGCAAGGCTCATCTTCCTGACCGCCCGCACCTCCCCTCTCTGTCAGTCCCTACATTGGCTTCCCGTAAGATATAGGGCTCAATTTAAGATTCTGATGCTTGCTTACAAGTCCCTACATAGTACTGCTCCAACCTAACTGTCCTCCCTAATACATAAATATGCCCAGTCTAGGCCCCTGCACTCTGCTGAAGTGCTACTTCTATCCTCTGTCCGTAATGCCACCTCTGATGCTCGCTTCAAGATTTTTCCAGGGTGGCACCTTTTATGTGGAACTAATTTCCCTTCTCCTTTAGACATTCAAACAAACAGTCTCCCTTCCTTCAAAAAAAGAAAAAAAAATCATTGAAAACCCACTACTTCAGGAAAGCGTATTAAACTGTGGAAATTTTCTTTCTTATCGTGATATGTTCTCTCAAAGGTGACATAGACCCAGAAAATCACTTTGTCCATTTTACAAGTTGAAAAGGGCATCTGATATATTTTTCCATGTGACTCACCGAAAAAGAAAAACCCTGAAAAAACATTAAGGTGATACTATTAAAGTGATCAGTACAATATTTATAGATGCAACAAAGTTCACACAATCACATTCCAAATAATAATATGCTATTATAGAAAATGCCTCGAAACGAAAAAGGAGCAAATAAATGGTTTACAGCATATTTTAATATAGATGTACATTTAATATGGAAAACAGTACTAACTTGGAATATGATACAATGTTTTGTTATGGTTGCACTAAGGATTTTCAGTTTATCATATTACATACTTTTTATGATTCTTTATTTTTCCTTTTGTTTTACATTTACATACGTAGGTGATTCACAAAAGTAAATTTCATAATACATATACATACATTTATAAGCCATGATTATGTTTTTATGGCAATGGTTGTATGGCATTGTTTTATGGCATTTCACAATCATTTAACAGTAATAGGTCATATTACTATTGTAGCATGATAAAAAACCCGGAAATGGGCAAAGTGTGCTCAGGGCTCCCACTTTATTTTCTCTCTGCTCTTTGGCACCTGTTATAAAGAGGAAAATAATGGGACACAGACAGAGAAATTAATTTATCTGCATAATGAAAAAGAGCAGGTGGGAAAAGAAAAGGTAAGTCCGTTTATTGGCAAACGTTTACATGTATACACATTAATGGGTGCACTTAACATCAGGAAGTAAAACATGGCCAAAGGGAATCTTTATAGTCAAATAGGCAAGATTAAATCTAATTGTGGGGATATTGTCATTTGCAGAGCAAGAGGGTCATCACTGAATGAGATAGGATGAGCGTCCGCTGTCTGATTGGTCACTTTCTTCAGTCTACTTTTGTCTTGTAGTTTGAGTTTCCAGTTCCTTTTGTTTGGTTACCATGTGTGCTAGACTGAAGAATGGGAAGAAAGTTTAGTTAAAAGAACACTTCAACAACCATAACCAGTTCAGCAACCAATGTAAGTAGTCAAACTGTTATTAATGGTTAGACTTCTTACCGGTGGTCAACCTGGTGACACTCCCAGCCTCTCTTAAGCATGAACGCTCAGCACTGAGTTAAGTCCAGTGTCACAGGGCTTAGCTTATTGGGTGAGAGTGATCAGCTGATGCTCTCAGACAGTGACCTGACACTGCACTGCAAGGCTTTTCTCAGGAGAGCTAACAGGAGCTTCCAACTTTCACTTTTGGCTGAAAGAAATAGGGAGAGTCACACAGCCGACCCCAGGTAAGAAGTCAAATCATTACTGAGTTGTTTGACTACTTACATGGGCAGGCACAAGGGCACTCATGGCACCATAACCACCACAAAGCTCTATAATAGTTAGGGTTCTTTAAATGTTCTTTTAATCAGAGTTGTTTATTCAATTTTTTTTTACCATTCATTTCATATGAATTTTGATAATCCAACGAGATTAGTAAATATTAATTTTGTTAGAAAAGTTTGTTGGAAAAATTATAAAGGCCCTAACCCACCACGCACATTCTTTGGTCAGCTATATCTAAGAGGTTGATTTTAATTACAACCAATTTTCCCCTATGTTTATTGCCTATGTGTACTTCCTCTATGTGTATATTTTGTTTTGTGAGACATTAATTTTTATTTTGCTAGTAGCTACCTAGCTAGTAAGTGATGATTGTGATGTTGATGACTAAGCTGGGTGAGTATATCATGAGTTGATCCTAGCCACGGACACACTTTCAATACCCATATGACTAGAGCAGCAGGATTAAAAACTTTTTGGCATCATTAAACAGTAAAAATATGGGAGTGCACAGAGTGGGAAAAAAAAGCATAATTAATATACAAACATTATTATATCACACACAGAAATCTAATATTAATAAAAGTCCCTGATAAAACTAGGTATATATATATATATATATATATATATATAAACAGCTTTGATGCATCAAAGCCTGGACTCCATAAGACCTCTGAATGTGTTCTGTGGTATCTGGCACCAATACATTAGCAGCAGATCCTTTAAGTCATGCTTAAGTTATGTAATGGGTCCTCCTTGGGTGCGAGATGCTGTTCCGGCACATTTCACAGATGCTCAGTCGGATTAAGAAATGGGGAAGTTGTGTACCAAGGCAACACCATGAACTATTTGTGATGTTCCTGAACAAGTTTTGTAGTATGGCAGAATGCATTATCCTGCTTAAAGAGGATGTGTTCATGGTCTGAAACAATCTCTAGGTATGTGGTATGTGTCAAACTCACAACTGCATGAGCCATGAGCCAAGGTTTCCCAGCAGAACAATGCATAGAGCATAACACTGTCTCCACTGACCTACATTCTTCCCATAGTCTATCCTACTGCCATCTGTTCCACATTAAAATAACACACATGCACCCGGCCAGCCACCTGATCTAAAAGAATTGTGATTCGTCAGACCAGGCAACATTCTTCCATTTCTCCATGGTCTTGTTCTATTGAAGGCACATTTGGTGGTGGACAGGGGTCATCATGGGCACTCTCACTGATCTGCGACTACTCAGACCCATACACAGTAAACTGCTTTGCACTGTGTGTTCTGACAGCTTTCTGTTAATGCCAGCATTATGTTTTTCAGAAACTGGTGCTACAGTAGCTCTTCTGTATGGTCAGACCAGATGGGCCAGCCTTTGCACCCCATGAGCATCAATGAGCCTTGAACGCTCAGGACACTAATGATGGTTCACTGGTTGCACTTCCTTGCACTCCTTTTGATAGATACTAACCACTGCATACCAGGAACACCCCACAAGACTTGCCATTTTGGAGATACTTTGTCAAACTCGTCTAGCTTTCATTATTTGGCCCTTGTCAAACTCACACAGATCTTTTCACTTGCCCATTTCCTTGCTTTCAAAACATGACATTTAAAAACTGACTGTTCCCTTGCTGCCTAATATATCTCGGCTTAGTGTTTGCTTGGCAGCATTTCAGCTAGGGCAAAAGAAGATATATGAAGTACGAAAATCATAATAATCTTCATAGGCTAATTCACCAAACCCATTTACACTTTGGTATAAGTGGCAGGTAAACACAGGTGGGATTTAAACGTACCCTTGTGCAAATTAATGACATCTTGTTTGTGTTTTTTCAACAGCATTGAACCTAGGGCCAGTGTAGACATAAAAAGTCCCAAAATCACAACAATCTTCTTGGGATAATTCACCAAACGTGTTTCATTCTCTGCAAGAACTTACTCAGTGGCATACATGGCATGTCAGCTTACCATCAAACATATGGGTTGAAGGACATCCTCCTTGCTGCCCCCCTACATACAGGATCTTATAGACAGGACCGATGAAGTGTTCTCGGCATAAATTTTAGTGCCTGCTGCAGAGCTCAAGTGCATCTAATGTTGTGCTCGAACTGTGCTGACTGAGGACAGTTCCCTGGTGCACTTGGATATGGGACACGAGGTAACTAAATTGGGATAGGGGCACAGGACCCCAAGTAGGGACTGTCCTGCTGAAAGCAAGGCAGTTGCGGGGTCTGCCCATGATACCTCCGCCACCTTCATACTTACTTGCCTCATGTGCATTATTCAGCTCCAGCTTAATTAACTGTGTATATTATTCTGTTCCAGCTCCTGCTAGGATGTGACTTCATCTGCCTTATCTCTTCCTCACTCTGGCAGTGCCTGGAACTGAGCTGTGTATGTGTAATTGTTGCTAACTGGATTGTCAGTGACAGTCCCATGTATAGAGCATGGATCTGTACTGGGTTCCCAGCAACAAGGTGGCCACTTGGTTGCATTGTGTTGGGAGGAAGTATTGCATGTCAGGTAAGTGAGAGCAGCACAGGGAAAGAGACAGGAGAATGTTCAGCTCTTTACAGAACAGGGAAATATGAGGTGCCCTGTCAGGTGCTTTAGGCACAGGATTCTAAGGCAACCAATGCCCTCCTCTTTCACCCCCCAAAAAGAAGATAAAGTAAGTTTGATTAATTTAGTAATTGGATATTGAAGTCATAAAATATATATTTATATATACATATACATATTTGAAAATAGTGTTCTTGTCCCCTTAACTCTTCAATCTAAAACATTGCAGTTTCCAAGAAACTGCCATGTCTACATTGCAGGATTGAGACTGCATCTAATTGTATCAGACAGCCACTAGAGTTGCTTCCTGCTATTTCACAAAGTTTGCAAGGATTTTTGCCACCCTAGGCAAAAAATGATTTGCCACCCCCTCCACCCCCCCCCCCCCATATTGTGACATCATAATGTCCTACCCATGTCATGACATAACATATGCCCCCATACCCGAGTGCTTGCCTCTACAGCAGTCTGGCCGACTGGACAGTATTAAGGATCTTTTCCAGGTCTGCCTGGGCAACTCATTTGTCCAGACACCAGTAAAGCCACTATGTGCTACACATAGGCGTGCACAGCCCATTTCATTTGGATGTGCATCAGGAAATTCTTCTTCTATGCCATTTTTTTAATGCAATGTAATGTAGGGGCAGTAGTGGGGCATTAGGACCTATAGTGGGGGGATATGGGAAGTAGTGGGGGATAGGACCTGTAGTGGAGGTGTTAGGGGCAGTAGTGGAGGGGATAAGGGCAGCATTGGGGGGGGGGGGGGGTTAGGGCCTGTAGTGGGGGGGTGGGAGCAGAAGGGAGGGGTATGCAGTAGTGGAGGGGGTTTGGGCAGTAGTGGGGGGTTAGAACCTGTAGCAGGGGGGGTAAGGGGCAGTACTGGGAGATAGGACCTGTGGTGGTGGTTAGGGGTAGAAGTGAAGGGATAGGTGGGAATAGGGGGTCAGAATCTGTAGTGAAGGGGAAAGGGGGGTTAGGACCTGTAGTAGGGGCAGCAGTGGGGGGGGAGGTTAGGACCTGTAGTAGGGGTGCTAGGGGCAATAGAGGAGGGTTAGGACCTGTGGTGGGGAGTTGGGGCAATAGTGGGGGGTAGGGCCATAATGGGGGCAATAGGGGCAGTAGTTGGGGAGTGTTAGGACCTGTAGTGAGGGGCTTGGAGCAGTACTAGGGGGATAGGAGCTGTAGTGGGGGTGAGCCAGTAGTGGGGTGTTAGGGGCAGTAGTGGGGGAGATAGAGGCAGTAACGGGGGAGATAGGGACAGTGGTGGGGGGATAAGGGCAGTGGTGGGGGGTAAGTAGCAGTAATGGGGGTTAGGGACAATGGTGGGGGATAGGGGCAGTAGTGGGGGTTAGAGGATGTAGTGGGTTAATATATATATTTTTAATTAAACAAAAAATAACTAAATGTTTCTTCCCCCCTCTCTTTAGCTTACCTTGTTCCCTGTTGGTCCGGTGTAAAATGCAGCTCCTTCCGGCCAGCGCCAGGAACTGTATTAGAGCATTGCCGCATTATCCCATGGCAACGCTCTAATATCGTAGGAGGAGCAAGAACTTGGCCAGGAAATACAGACCAAGTCCGCCTTCCTCCCACTCTGTTAAAACATGTGTTTTGTTTTGTAATCAATGGGCCTATTCCATGGGCATGGGCCTGGACCTGCAGCTCTATCAGCCCCTATGTTAATGCGGCCCTGCCTATATTTCTATGAAAATACTCTAGCCCATCTAATTGGAGTATCTGCTATTAGCAAGGAACCAGTCATCTTGAAACCTTTGGATTGTATTAAGAGTCTATGTAGAGACCCAACAGCTGAGCTCTTATCATCTGTTGAATCATTGAACCAGTGACCTGAGATGAAGCAATGGTGTGGGTGCTTGAGAAGTACTATATCCCCGAGAAAACTGATTAGAATTCAGGATACAGTAACACAAATCCTGATTTACTTCATTAAACACTGAATAAAGTCACAGCTTTCTTTTCTTCACCTGTTCTTCTTTATAGTTGTCCATTGTACCAGCTGATGATAGTAGACACACACTGAAGTCAAGACCCCAAAGGGAAATGGTAACTGTACACGGTCCATTTTTTAACACCAAGAACGGGAACAGATTATTTACTCTTAATGAAACAAATATACTATTTACGTGCATTGCTAATTTTAAATGTTACAATAAAATGGTAATATAATCCAGAAAAACACTCTTAAAAGCTGCTTATTTAAGTTTTAAAGTGAACAAAAACAGAAAAAGAATAGGTACAGATTCCTTTTATTTTCCTGAGGCATCCATAGCAGCTGCTTAATGATACATGTATCATTATATCCTGAAGTAGTTTGAGGGCATAAAACAGACTTGATTACACTACAGACAATTGTTTCACAATAATTCTAGGCTATTTTTCATTAGCCAGCTTCCCTTACAGCAATATAAAGGATCATTTTTTAAAATGAAAAAAAGAAAAAGAAAAAAACTACACCTCTCATAGGTTCTCTTACAGTCATAGATTTTTAATAATTCATCAAGTGAAACATCTTAAGAAAATTTTGTTTTGCTACACAAAACTGATAGTAGATAAATGGAATCGACTTTTCTTATATAGACTGTGAATTAATGCAAATAATTGCTTCATTTTTTCTTATTGAATTTATACATTGCACTTAACTTTTCCTTTGGAAAGTTTTTTTTTTTTTTTAATGCAACTGCTTAAAAAGTATAAAGGACCAAAAGGAAACGCTATGTTTACGGGTCCTTACAGACATACAAAGTGGTGGCTTTGGTTATATTTTTAAGATAGTGTTGGAATTATGTGATGCTCAGCAAGCTCTAGGTAATATGTGGAATGATCGCCAATGAAACACATTTTGCAATTGGGATTTCAACGCCCTTCATTGCCTTAGGATGGTAGCCAGGGGCAGAGATGTGTTTGCCCTCTTGGTAACTAGTATAGAGGGTATTGTGGGCTGCTGCCTCACACACACAATACTATACACATTATGTAAATGTATTATTTTATCATTATTACATTCTAGTTCTTGCAGTGTTAGTATGAAGATCCCAATATAAAATTAATAAAGGCAGTGGAATGTGATTATTTGGTGTAAAATTTGGGTATTTTTACAATTGACCCAGAGTCAAATGTAGCAGGCTGACTCCTGAAGGCAGCATAACTCTACAGTATATTTAAATATACAACATTTTAAAGCTCTATGAGATTGCCATGTGTTCCTCTGAGCTCCAAGAAAATGCATTTTAGTGAACCTATTAACATGAATGGCTGCTGCCTGTATCATCAACAAACCTTCAACCCATACACATGTATACTGAAACAGAGCAAAACAAAAGTGCCGGGGCTTCCTGAACCTGAGGTTAACAGAAATAATAAGGTGTGGTCATCATCTAGTCCACTTGTGTTTTGGGGACCCCAGGATTCCTTAGTAACAAGGGCAGGTCAGACAAGTGACTTCTTCCATTTAATCCAATGTGCAGGAGATTAGGGTGGTACAAATCAGATTTAACTTTCAGACTGCTGGATCGGAGTGCTAATTTCCTCTTAATAGTTGGATCACCCAGGGAAGCTAGCATCAGTTCAGGGCAATTAGAAATTTATTTGCTCAGATGAGCACTGAGTAGAGTTTTCAGTTTCCTGACAACTACTCCTACATGAATGTGAAGCATGCTGCCAGAAACAAATTCCCTATTATCCATGAAGGGATCCACCATGTTCATGAGGGGAGTGTTCCAAACCGGCATCACTGTGGTTCGAATTTTCTGTACTGTCCATACTGATACTAGGTGAGGAGTCAATGCCATGGACTACGAGGAGATGCTAAGAAGATAGACTATGTCGTAGACAGTGTGTGGGAATCCATCTATTTTTCTTGCTTCTGCTCAAGAGTTGGATAATTTTCACACTTTGACACATCCTCCTGTGAAGCTCAAGTGTGGTTTGCACCTTTATGTTGGCTTCCTAAAATGCATGCTTCCCTACAAGATGTATGATTTATGTAGAACAGTGCACACTTACAAGGCAACCATCTTGAAGAACTTTGCCGAAGTGGTAATCTCAATCTCACTTGGTGAACTACTACTTCAGTATAGTGCCAGTGTACATTAGGTGCAACATATAGTGGGCTGCTGTCTTTCCTCTTGTAATTCCTCTGTATCATAGTCAATATCCATAAAACACAGAAGCTAGCTAACTAACTGGGGAAAAATGGACTGCAATGCCCGTGGAAGCGGCAGCAGATTGTTATTGCAGTATGAAACTTCTGAGCAAATTGCGTTTACCTCCTGGACATAATGGAAAAATAAACACATATGATTTTCTTCCCCCGTATAGTTAACAAACCTTTTCCTAACAACTGTATATCAATAACCTAGTCTCACTTTAGTACCAATGACAAAAGTCCAAGTTGTTTCAAGTGCCCCTGGTAGTAGCTAATAGATAGTTAAAAAGACTAGCTCAACCTAATCTCACACTAGAATCAATGACAAGAGGATTTTGTTTCCCCAAAAGAAGGATTTTCTTATGTCATACCGTTAACTAACAATATACAAATGTAACAAATGTTTATTGGTAACCTAGTCTCATACTAGTAACAATGGCAAAGTGCGGGTCTCTGCAAGTAGCTAGTCAGCTAGATACATTAGAAGGTAAAACCTCCTCTCACACTAGTATCCAATCTCCCACACAGGTATAGCAAGGGTAAAACACATTGTATCACTGCTGGTCATTCTCCCTCAGAAGCTGCAGTCAAAGTGTCTGGAAAAATCCTACTAGGAAGTTTATTTTGCTTTACTGCTCTTTATTTATTTTCCTCTATTGGTCAGTTGTTACATAATCTTTAAATACAGTATTTTTGAATAAAGTTAACATTTCATTTATTGGCTGCCCCATAGCTATTAATTAGTATATATATATAGTTATTACAATGTTAAACAAAAAATATACAACAGCTGTCCATGAGTGGTTTACTGGCTTTGCATCTTTTCCTAAATTGTGTTTCAAAGCTGTTGTATACAGCAAACACAGACTAAAAGGAATCCATGTTTATATATGTATCATATTTGTGATTTCTGTGGGTAAAACAAGTCTTATGGCTTGACTGGTGTGCAGATTTTTGTTTTACATTGTATTAACTATCCACAGACGTCAGGTGGAAGGGGTTTTCTATCATAATTTTTCCCCACAATACCTTTTTTGTTTTTTGCATCGCAAGGATAGCCAAGCCTCACTAGCAAGCCAGTAACCAACCTCATGCTGATGATTTGCATTAACAATGGAACAGCTGTCCATGAGTGGTTCACTTGCATTGCATCTTTTCCTAAGTTGTGTTTTAACCCCTTCAGGACCGGCCTGTTTTTGCGATGTTTGTACGTTAAGGACCAGAGCAGTTTTAACACTTTTGTGGTGTTTGTGTTTAGCTGTAATTTTCCGCTCTCTCATTTACGGTTCCCATACAAGTTATATATTGTTTTTTTCAGGACAAAAGAGGCTTTCTTTACATACCATTATTTGTATTATGTCCAATATTGTATTTAAAAAAAATAATAAAATATGGTGAAAAATTAAAAAAACAAACATG
This sequence comes from Pelobates fuscus, assembly GCF_036172605.1. Classification (NCBI taxonomy): domain Eukaryota; kingdom Metazoa; phylum Chordata; class Amphibia; order Anura; family Pelobatidae; genus Pelobates; species Pelobates fuscus. The sequence goes on along the minus strand of NC_086320.1, from coordinate 165,295,929 downwards.
TTTTTGGACTTTTACTTGAAAAATATTTTGCTTATCTACAACAGCTAATGAAAAAAACTGCTAAATAGATTCAAAATTTTGTCCCGAGTTTAAAAACACCCAGTGTTTACATGCTTTATTGCTTTTTTTGCAAGTTATAGGCCTATAAATACAAGTAGGAAATTGCTGTTTCAATATATATATATATTTTAAATGTATCAATAGTGACCTTGTAACACCGTTATCTGTCATAAATCCCCGAAACACACCTAACATGTACATATTTTTTTAAAGTAGACAACCCAGGGTATTCAAAATTGGGTATGTCCAGTTTTTTTTAGTAGCCACTTAGTCACAAACACTGGCCAAAGTTAGCATTTATATTTGTTTGTGTGTTAAAAATGCAAGAAACGTTAACTTTGGCCGGTGTTTGTGACTAAGTGGCTACTAAAAAAGGCTGAACATACCCCATTTGCAATACCTTGGGTTGTCTTCTTTTGCAAATGGTATGCCATCATGGGGCTAGTTCTCATTCCTTGGCTACCATACGCTCTCAAAGGCAACCTAACCAATCCGACAAATTTCAATAAAAAAAAAGTAAAATCAAGCCTTATATTTGACCCTGTAACTTTCACAAACACTATAAAACCTCTACATGTGGGGTACTGTTATACTCAGGAGACTTCGCTGAACACAAATATTAGTGTATCAGAACAGTAAAATGTATCACAGCAATAATATCCTCAGTGAAAGTGCTGTTTGTGTGTGAAAAATGCAAAAAACTTCACTTTCACTGACAATATCATCGCTGTGATATGTTTTACTGTTTTGAAACACTAATCTTTGTGTTCAGCGAAGTCTCCCGAGTAAAACAGTACCCCCATGTACAGGTTTTAGGGTGTCATAGAAAGTTACAGGGTTAAACACAGTGCTAGCAAATTAAATAATCTGGACTTTCGGCCTGGGTTGGCAGGCAGGTCCCTCAAATTGCAATCATTAAAATTACTTAATTAGGTAAAAATATTACATAAATACACATGTAGAATTTTAATATATATACATATTTATATATTTGACGTCTACGTGTATATTTATGAAATTATTTATGTAATTATGTATATGGACATATGTATATTTCGTATTGTTTTTATTTATTTATACATAGATATATATATCATTACATTCTAAGTATATTTTGATATAAATATATATATATATATATATCAAAATACTGTTAGAATAAAATTGCATATATAAATATTTTTTTATAATTATTAAAAATTATTTTTATTTTTTGTTATTTATTTTTATTAACATATTATTTGTATTTTATAATAATATATATATACCATATATATAGCAATTATATATATTGTATATATTCGTGTGTAATTTAAATATAAGTGTATTTTTATATTAATATACGTATATATAAATATAAAAATACACTTAATATGACATTATATATATGATACATATACATATATTATATATAGATATAATACATGTATATATATCATATATATATATACACACATATTATTATTATTTTTTTTACACTGATTTTACACTGTTTTTTTTAACTTTATTTTTTTGATTTTTCACTTGCAGGGAGACTGCCTGTCAGCACAGACAGTCCCCCTGCAGGCAGATACACAGACACCTATTGCGGTCATGTGATCGAGTGATCACATGGCCGTGGGGTCCTGATCTGCCGAGGGGGGACTGCCCGGGCAGACAGGCAACCCCCCTGGACCAGGTGGAGCACTGATCGCCGCCGTGGGACCGACGGCGATCAGGTAAGTAGCCCCAGACCGTTATGACGGTTCAGGACCGTCAGCGGTCCAAACGCACGTTTTACCGCTGACGGTCCTGAACCGTCAGCGGTCCTGAAAGGGTTAAAGCTGTTGTATACAGCAAACAGACTCAAAGGAAAAAATGTGATTCTTTATTGAACTAATTTGCATATGCCCACCCAGAACCCTTTGCAGTAGTAACATCACTGCAATTTTGTTTAACATTGTATCAATTAACCACAGACTTCAGGTGGAAGGGGTTTTCAATCACAATTATTACCCACCATACCTTTTTTGGCTTTTGTTTTATATATATATATATATATATATATATATATATATATATATATATATATATATATATATATATATATTATATATATATACATGTTTAGACTTCTTATCCACCATGGGAAATTAAGCTGCTTATTTGCCCCACCAAAAAAAAAAAAAAGTCTCTTTTTTCTGGTTCCAAGAAAAGGTACAAAGAAGCAAACCAAACATATCCAAGCTTGTGCAAGTCAGTTCCCTGACACTTGGTGGCTCAGAATTTTTTCAGCTTTATATTTGAAAAAATAGATTTTTTTTATATACATCTGTTTTTGACAAAAATAAATTAATTCCCTACTTATCGCTGAATACTGCACCACTTATCTCTGAATGAAATTTAGAACTTTTTCTAAATTAAAAAAAACAAAACAAAAAAAACACTAATTATAAACACAGTCCTGGCTCACATAAAAGATGAATGGTTGACGCTTTAATCCTGTTCTCGATAAATCTAAATTTTGTATTTATCTCAATCATTAGTAATCTAAAATTTCTTGTCTCCGATCTGAAGATATAGCTTTTAATACACATCATATAACTTTACATGGACAATATTGTTTTCTTTGGCTTCACCACCACATGGGGCAGATCTGAGGGGCATTTTATGATTATTTAATTGTACTGCAACATATATATATATATTTTTTTTTAAATACACCGCTACAATGCACTGACTCATGGTAATTATCTGCATTACAAATGATAGCTAATTGAAAACTTGAATTGTATGATCATATACTGTATCTAAACCCCCATTATTTTTTGTCTGGGTGAAGTGTTTTTAAATAAAACTCTTACATTCTGTGAGACCTGAAATTGCTATTGAGTGAATTGAGATTATATTTTGTATGAATTGGCCCCAGCAGCACCCTGTAATGTATGCATGTTCTGATGAATGTAGCCTCTTGGTTTCATTTTTTTTTTATATATTTGGGAATCAAGGCCTACTCTATGGTTTTGCACTCCTCCCTATCAAATGTTTAGATTTGCCTAAAGCCAGAAGTTAAAAACAGCCCTTTCCCCTTCCAATCAGTCAGTTATGCCCTCGTCAAGCCTGTGCCGATCAGCACAGAGATATGGAGACTGTACTCTGTATGTCTATGAAAATGGGGGAAATGGAAATAAATGAAAATATGAGCTTTTAGTAGTATTAAGGGCCAAACACGTAATTGTTTAACAGTCAAGCCAGATGGTTAGAAAACTGTAAACCTGTATCTGTCATGACAGATACACTTTAGCTAAGCTGACAGGGTTTGATCACTAAACTAACCAAAGAATTACAAATGTTAGGTCAAAATCACCATACTTGGAAAACTTAAGGTAAAGCTTCTGTATCTACAACTTATAAAATTGACAATTGATTGAATAACTAAAATTGTTTTTTTGGGTGGGTTCCAATTATTATGGCATTAACCTGATCCTACAGTGTCTTTTATGACATATTTAACCCCTTAAGGACACATGACGTGTGTGACACGTCATGATTCCCTTTTATTCCAGAAGTTTGGTCCTTAAGGGGTTAAGTTCCCACAGTGATAAATATTCTTGACAGTTAATGCAAATCATGGTCCCTTATTGTGAGGAAAGTATAAATTATCCGATTTCCATTTTTACTTAGCTCTCAATGTTATATGGCCATACGATGATACGAACATCCTTAAAATTCCACCCTCTGCCTCACTGGTCCGATATGATTCAGATATAGAAAATAATAATATCTTTGAAGAAGCCGAAGATTTAAAGTCCTGATTTGTAATATGAAGGATGACATTGTCTTAAAAACCTTCCAGGTTTTGTTAATAGAGTTTGTCAGGAGCGACCAGTTCAAAATTAATGTGCTGAATTATGGAGATGAGTAGCACAAAAAAACCTCTCACGTTAAATGTTAATAATGTAATTTCATATGGACTAATTATTCATAAAACATAACCAAATTGTAAATCATACCCGTTTAAGAAAGCATTTTACAATCCTAATTTTTAGTAACATTTTGGGGCTGACAGAAGAATGTGGTGATTAGATATCTCATCTTAGAATTTGCACGGGTGGTGTGCATAATATTTTATACTTAGTATGCTTTATTTGAAATTAAATTAAGGTCATCATAGGATGTGAGACAGAACACATTAAATATGCAGACATTGGACTTTGTAGGTGCACCTGGGTATTCTTAGTGAACTTTGGCTGAACACATTGGTGGCATATAATGGAACATTGACAAGGAACTAACAGTGACGCAGAGCTTAACCCCTTAAGACCGCAGGACGTACCATGCCGTCCTTATTTGGGCGGCTCTAAACGCCGCAGGACGGCATGGTACGTCCTGGGCGGTCTTACCCCCCACGTGGCCGGCGGAACATGGCCGCTGCAGATCGCGGTCGGGGGGCATGCCTGGCCCCCCAGGCAGCCCCCCTGTGCCTGGGGACCGCGGTCTGCAGCTTCCGATCGCAGTGACAGGCTGTCACTGCGATCGGTATTTACCATGTGTCAGCCGATTTTAAAATCGGCTGACACATGGAGCCGGCGGAATTCTCTGCAGCAGATCGCGGTCGGGGGACATGCCTGGCCCCCCAGGCAGTCCCCCTGCGGTCAGTGACCGCGATCTGCAGAGTATGATCGCAGGGAGAGGCTGTCTCTGCGATCTGAATGCAGAGACAACCTCTCCCTGCGATCTGATCGCAGTGACAGCCTGTCACTGCGATCAGAGTTACTATGTGTCAGCCTATTGGCTGACCCATAGTAACTTCAGGCAGGATCCCCCTGCAGATCGCGGTGGGGGGCATGCCTGGCCACCCAGGCACTCCCCCTGTGGCCAATTACCGCGATCTGCAGGAGGTGATCACTGTAAAATCACTGGCTGACACTGTCTCTGCCCCTCTCCTCCCCTATTAACCCCTTAATGTAAAAAAAAAATAAAAAAAAATAAAGTTAAAAATAAAATACACTTACATCATTTATACATATATTATATATATGATCTATATATAATATATATATATACGCACACATTTACACATACACTAAGTGTATTTTAATATTTATATATATAATTATATATATATATATTAATATCAAAATACACGTAGAAGGATATTGATTAAATATATACATAATTATAATTATATATATATATATATATATATTATAATAAAAAAATATGTAAATACGTAAAAAAAATTAAAATAAAAAAATAAATAATTAAAAATATATATGTGTGTAATTTCATTCTAACTGTATTTTGATAATATATATATATCTATATATATATATATATAGATATATATATATATATATATATATATAGATATAGATATCAAAATACACGTAGAACGAAATAATATATATATGTATATACCCAAGTATATACGTATACATCACTATATGTATACCTATATATAAATAAAAATAATAGTAAAAAAATTATATACATATATATACATATATATATATATATATACACACACGTGTATATATAATAATTTTACATATATATTTATGTAATAATTTTACATAATTAGGTATCCTAATTAATTACAATTAGCGGGACCTGCCTAACAACCCAGGCCGAAAGTATAGGGAATTTAATTTGCTAGCACTATATTTAACCCTATAACTTTCCAAGACACTATAAAACCTGTACATGGGGGGTACTGTTTTACTCGGGAGACATCGCTGAATACAAATATTTGTGTTTCAAAACCGTAAAATTTATTACAACAATGATATCGTCAGGGAAAGTGAAATGTATTGCCTTTTTCGCACACAAACGGCACTTACACTGACGATATTTTTGCTGTCATACTTTTTACTGTTTTGAAACACAAATATTTGTGTTCAGCAAAGTCTCCTGAGTATAACAGTACCCCTCATGTACAGGTTTTATGGTGTTTTCAAAAGTTACAGAGTCAAATATAAGGCTTGCGTTTCAGTTTTTTCACAATGAAATTCGCCAGATTGGTTACGTTGGCTTTGAGACCGTATAGTAGCCCAGAAATAAGAATTACCTCCATAATGGCATACCATTTGCAAAAGTAGACAACCCAAGGTATTGCAAATGGGGTATGTTCAGTCTTTTTTAGTAGCCACTTAGTCACAAACACTGGCCAAAATTGGCTTTCAAATTAGTTTTTTGCATTTTTCACACACAAACAAATATTAACGTTAACTTTGGCTAGTGTTTGTGACCAAGTGGCTACTAAAAAAGACTGGACATACCCCATTTGCAATACCTTGGGTTGTCTACTTTTGCAAATGGTATGCCATCATGGGGGTAATTTTCATTCCTGGGCTACCATACAGTCTCAAAGGCAACATAACCAAACTGGCAAATTTCAATGTGAAAAAACTGAAAAGTGTAACATGCTATATTTGACCCTGTAACTTCCCAAAACACCATAAAACCTGTACATAGGGGGTACTGTTTTACACGTGAGACATCGCTGAATACAAATATGTGTATTTTATTGCAGTAAAAGCAAACAGTATTATGACATTCACAGTTAGAATGTCACATAGAACTAAGAAAATTTAAAAAAAATCATATTTTCTCTCATTTTTTTATATTTTATTCATATTACGTTATGTTCCATACCTAAATATTTGATGTTAAATGAAAGCCCTGTTTCCCCTGAACAAAATGATATATAATAAGTGTGGGTGCATTTAATATGAAAGAGGTAAATTATTGTTGAACAGACATATAGTCAAAATCTGTGGTTTGTTTACATTTTTTTTGGTTCACAACTTGTACATTTGGCTGCGGTCTTAAGGGGTTAAGTAAAACACACTACTAAGAGTATTTTCTTTGTGAGTACAAAACTTTCATTTGTATCATCACTTTTAATAAAGGATAATGCACTATTTTTGTCCCTGTTTGTGCTTGACATTTTAGATTCTTTGTAAGTATCTAGATGTTTGTAAGTGATGGAACAAGCATTTGCTAAGTGGCAATTGGTGGAAGCTAAAACTTACTAGAAAGAGAGTTATGTGAAAATATGGACTATTTAAATCTTATCACACATACATGTGCATCACAGATATGTGTTATATTAGCCTAGGAAAAAAATAACAATTTAGTTAATTGTATAGTATAGTACCACCAGTGTCTGTTACATAAAATATGCATTTAATCTAGTGTATTGTACAATACATAGTTACGTAGGTTGAAAAGAGACATGGGTCCATCAAGTTCAGCCTCTCTAACTAATATTTATGCCATTGATCCAAAAGAAGGCAAAAATCTTGGTGTAATCAAAACTGACCATGAATGTATAAAAGCATTCAGTCTCTATGTACTATGTAAGTATTTTTGAGTTGATAAAAGATTAATTCCATTTTAAGACAAGTCCTTGATCCCTCTAGCTGTTTTATTATCCAGTAGTTTGTAGGAATGTCGGCGTTACGACGTTACGGGCTATGACCCCCATTTCTTGAGCTGGTAAATGGGCATATACTATTGAATAAGTCTAGCACACAATTTGGTGATGTGGCAAGCCTAATGCAAATTATTGCCATATTTGGTGGAGCTGTGTATTTATTCAGAAATTCTGGGAAAACATAAATAACCAAATAGGAACACAAATCAAAACTACCATTCTAACCAGAGACCTTTTTACTTCAAGCTAAATGGCCACAGACAGCCAAAAGTAACTGCTGTCAAACTAGTTATTGCCGGACATTGGAAGAAAACTAGTGTACCAACTTGGGAAGAAGTCAATGTTCAGTTCCTATATGAAGGGAAAATAAAATTGTTTATAAATAGAAATTCATTGTCAACTTTACCAACTCGTAAAATCCATGGTTATTGGGCTTGCTTTAGCACTTTGCACTAGAATAACACTTGTTTGCCTTGATTAATCTCCTCCTATATTATTATTATTATGAACAAAGCTCCAACAAATAGCGCTGTACAATAGGTGGACTAACAGACATGCAATTGCAACAAGATGAGCTGGACACACAGAAACAAAGGAGGTTGAGGCCCCTACTCAAATGAGCTTACTTACTCGAGGGAGTGGGGTAAAGTGGCACTAGAGGTAAGTGTAAATAAATATGTAGGATTGTCCAACATAGTCTTTTCTCAATAATAAAAACTGCATGCAAAACTGAAATTTATTTCATATTTCCCAATTCAATAATAAATGGTATACTTTAAAAGAAAAAAAAAAGAAAAAAGCCACAAGTAAAAAGCTAATTAATTGAGCAAGTCTTTAGTGAAACTCATAAATAGAATTTTGAATGTCCAGTGGAAGGAGTCAGATTGCCAGTGTGAAGGCAAATGAGGCATGCACATGCGCGCACACACACACACACACACACACACACACACACACACACACACACACACACACACACACACACACACACACTAGTAACCCACAATTGAATAGATCTTTGAATTGATAAACAATATACAACAATTCATTTTCTTACTCCTTGCTTCCCATACTAAAAGTCACTCAAAAAGAAGACTGGAATTCATGCCTTACTTCTTTGAGCTATGTATGTACAATACAGTTTTATGTCATCCTTGATTTGTCACTTGTCTTAAAATAAGTGATCTGAAGATACATTTCATTATACGATGCTAGATCTTTAAGCAATATGTATGACTTTCTAAGTTGCTATACATAACTGCAACTAATTATAAAATAAAAGTCTTAACATGGCAGCTCTACATAAACAAAGAACTGTGAGCACTGACACACACTTGAAACATTATTTTCTTGAATATATGTTAAAACTTAAGAAAATGTCTTGAGTATTTTGAGGTTAACCTCAAAGCTTATTGGAATCAAATTTTGACAGATTCCGGTAAGAGGAAATCCTTTTTCCTTAATCACTTAAATGAAACATTTGCTTATAATTTGGATGCAGATAATGTGTTCATTGTAAAACAAAATAATAAAAGAAGCATTCTGAATGTCTTGGAATTTGTTCTAGAGATTCATTGTTGCATTAATATGCTTAAATGCTATACTATATACTTGCATTATAACAATTAATTTGGTAAATTACAGTAAATGAATTATAATGAGGCCCTGCAACAGTGAGTTTTTCTTTATAAGCTTCTAGCTGCCTAGTAATCTGTACAGTTTTAATATGTATAAAACAACAAGCCAATGTATACATGGGGAAATGTTTATATCTGTTATCTATTATGAAAAAGTGACATTCATTTTCAAGGCTGTTTCAAGCTTAAAGGGAAACTATAGTGGTAGGAAAACAAAGTTGTTTTTTAAAAAAAACCTTTTGTCACTTACCTTATTACACTTACCTTATTTCAGTGCCGATGTCTCTCTCAAAAACTGCAATAGTTACAATTGTAGAGTTTAGGGGGGAAGGGGGGAGAGGTTGGGGGCACTGCTTCCAGACCACTTCAATTGGTGGAAGTGGTCTAGGTGCCTATAGTGTCCCTTTGCGTTGTTTTCAAACATGCTTGTGTTCTCACAATAAATTATTGGTGGCACCAGTGGCCCCTGAGTGCCTTAAGCCTCATTTGTTGGGATTTTTATCAGCATGTGTGGCTACTTTGATTGCCTCAAAAAACACAGTCAAATCAGTGGCAGCCTTGGAGCTCAAATGAAGATCCTCTATCACCACCTACACGGTATCTATATTCTCTATCAATGCATATGAACAAGGCAGCCACATAAAAGACACAAACCTCTCAAAAACAGACTTATTTTTTTGCCAAAAACACATACACATGGAAATAAAATGTATTCAATAAGAATTATGCAGCAAAAATGGCCTCCAAAATAAATCTGTTTTCTTTAGAAAAGGCCAACCCAAATTAGATCACAAAATATAGACTCTTCAGGAAGATTACTTATAATCCTCAGTGGCAGGATCATTAATGCAACTGATGCAATAGTGAACATTTATGATCCACATACAGGACAAATCACATTATTATAAAAATAGTACTTTGCCCTGTAATAAACCCCTTCTCATCCTAGGTTAACATGACCCTTTGTGCAGGGAGACAGGGATAGAGGCCTCACTTGTTCCTTGACCTATGCCAGTGGTAGTCAACCTTTTTTTACCTACCGCCCACTAATGCATCTTTTTGGTTGAAAAAATTTCCTTACCGCCCACCAGTTTTCGCGCAAATGCGGAATATTTTTAAGAAAGGAGGGTGTTTTAAAAAAATAAATAAATGTACGTACATTTATCTTTTTATTTCTACTTAATGCAGGTTTATAAGGTTTTTAACTTTATAAAGTTTAATGAGAAAACAATAAAGTAAATTGAAATTACCTTTACTAGTGATTAATGAGATCCTTGAGGTTGATGCTGCGAGACTAAATATTTGATATCTGGTTCGATTTTCGTAAGGAACAAACGAAGGTCTCTTTCAGTGATATTCAGACGACTTCTCTGTTTGCGCATAATATGATTTCTCATTTGTGCGTCAGCTCATCTCCTCTCCCTCCTCAATTCCCCTCCCCACCTTTTTTTCCCCTTTTTTCTATTTTTTAACCGTCCTTATAGCAATGCCCAGTAGGAAGGCTGAGCTAGGTAGCCCACTTACTATAGTCCACTATAACAGACAGGCACACATACAAGACACACATACAAGACACACACACAAAGACACACATACAGACATACACACAAGACACACATACAGACACACATACGACACACACACACACACACACACACACACACAAGACACACACACAAGACACACATACAGACACACACAAAGACACAGACAGGCACACATACACGACACATACATACAAACAGACAGGCACACATACAAACAGACACAAACAGACATGCACACACACATGCAAACACACACATAAGACATACATAGACACACACACACATGCAGACACACAAGACACACATACAATGACACATACATACAAAGACAAGACACACACACACACATATATACAGACAGACACATACACACACACACAAGACACACATACGACACACACAGACATACAAGACACACACACGACACACATACAGACACAGACAGGCACACATACACACCTACAGACACACAAGACACACAAAGACACAGACAGGCACACATACACACACACACAAGACACATACATACAAACAGACAGGTACACATACAAACAGACACACACAGACATGCACACACACATGCAGACACACACATAAGACATACATAGACACACACACATGCAGACACACAAGACACACATACAATGACACATACATACAAAGACAAGACACACATACATACATACATACATACAGACACACACACACATATATATACAGACAGACACATGCACACACAAGACATACATACAAAGACACATACAGACAGACACACACACACAAGACATACACACACACAAGACATACCTACAAACACACACACACATTATATTTAAGTCACCCTCCTGTTTCCTACCTTTAAGGTGCAGGAGGGTGACTTTTGCTGGGGTCCAGTGGTGGCTCAGGTGGATGGGAGTCAGAGTTCCCACTCTGACTCCCTCTGCTTCCTCCCGCGCGGCTCTCAGTTTTAGCTGGGAGGAGTGACCGGGGAATCACTTCCTCCCAGCTCTGATGTCATCACAGGGGGCCCGGTCACGCTGTTAAAGCGCCCAGCGCTGACCGGGCCCCCTTACAATCCGCATCCATCGGGTGGCCCTGACAGCATGGGCCACCCGATGGACACTTTGGAAGGCGGCCCCGGCGGTTTGCCGCGCGGGCCGGGGCCGCAAATGGTCACGGCGGTACCCAGTCGCACGGGTATCGCCGGCTCGCGCCCGCCCGCCCAATCAACCTGGAAATCCCTACCGCCCACCTGGAATCCTGAAACGCCCACTAGTGGGCGGTAGGGACCAGGTTGACGACCCATGACCTATGCAAACAACATAAATTCCAATAGTACCTGGGATGGCCATTCAAACACAAAATGGATGCCAGGATCTCTTGTAAGGATTCTTTTGTAATATTTAAAATCCATTTTATTTTATTGATGTTTAAAACAAACGGTTTCTATATAAAACATATTAACGATGCAAGGCCGTGCAACAATAAAGCACATCCATGGGAAGAAAAAAAGAAAACCTTTGGAATAACATCCTAATAAAGATAATCCCATTAAAACTCTGTGTCTCTCATCATTCATTGTTATGTAGTGTTTTGTATAAATTCAATCTTTTGAATTGTGCAGTCACCTGAGGAAAGCCATTCTTTATTTCATATTTAAACCTTAAAGGGGAAATTGTGCAACATATCAGTTATTTTATAATCTAATTGTTTTAAAATAGATTATTTGTTAAACAGAAGTCAAAGAATGGAAAAGATTAACATGATTTGCACCATCTGGATTAAAAACCCAGAGAAAAGAAAAGGATGAACACATCAGTGCTTAAAAACCTTCATTGCAGTTTCATATACACAATGACTGTGTTGAGTTATTTATTTGTTTGTTTGTTTGTTTGCTTATGAAGTACGTTACGAAGAAGCATACATTGACATATGTTGATATTACTCATTTTGAAATCTGTCCTGGTGATGATTGCTTGTTTATATAATTTAATTTTGTGAACTACTAACAAACACAACAAAAACATGGAGCATATTAATGTATATTTACGTTACATGAGTGACCAGTTTTTTCAATGAACATGTTTTCAAATACCGTGAAGCATGGCTGATGTCATGAATAATGCAATAGCAATTATCTCTATACAGTCTGGAGGCCCCGATTTAGAGCATAACTGGGACATACATGCCTTGGTCCAATTCTGAAAAAAATGTTTTATAAAAATCTTGTATGAAATGACTACTTCAACGGTCAAGCATAATGATGATGTTATTAAACTTGTGTATGGCAAGAAAGTTGGTTCAGCTTAATCAATTTTCCCAAAAATGTAAATTATGTTCAGGATGTCCAACTCTCATTTATATGATGGTTTGGTTCAATCACATATCGTCCATCAAAACTATTGGGGGAAACATTTGAGCAAATCAAAAAAAGTAACAAAGGTATTACGTGTATATTTTGCAGTACACTAATTGGCGCTTTTTCCAGCCATTTGGTTCACGATCAAGTGAGAAAAATTAATCAAGTGTGAAAAAGAGGAGTAGTAGCTAAAATCTATACTTATACATTATATATATATATATATACATATATATTTAATGTAGAAATATATCATTTTTACCCTGAATAAAATCAACATTTTGTGCCTGTCTCTTAGCCATCTATTATTTTTTTTCCTATAAATTGTCTTATTTTGATGCCGTGGGAGGATCCCTGAATATCAAATCAAATTAACAAGTTCGGCCATTGTGCTAGTCTCTTCCTTAATTACTTTTTAAGTACTTTACTTGTGGATATCATTTGACTTTTTTTTTTATTAAATAGACTAAAGATACATTTTTATACGATTCATTTGGTGTCTAGCTACATAAATAAGAGAGCAATGCAGTAATTTGCAACGTGTAGTTTAAAAATAGTGATACACCTTTATAAAGAATATTACAGGCATACTGGGTCAAAAATATTATTCCCGCATATTTACAGAGGCAGGGAAAAAATAAAACAGAACACTTTGCTGTTGAAAAAAGCGGCAGGAAATTTATAAATCTATTGTGTCAAAAGTATTTATAAAGAGAGGTCGCAGGTTTCAGGAGATCTGGGGCAAAAAATCAGCTATTCTCTACCATAATCCACACCTCTTATATCCATGGGGACCTAAGCAACTAGCCCAACGAAAATGGGGCAAAATTTAAAAAGCGAAGGCCAGACAAACCTAGAGCGGAGCTCACAATAGGAGATATATGGCGGCAGGCATGTGGCGCAACAGGGCCCAACATGGCTCCCATGCTTGGATACTGCTCCGATTTCTTGGATGATATATCTTTAGAGGCAGAGGAAGGGGGTATACCTTTCCCGCGACAGAACTCTGCCACACAGCAACAGGTCCTTGCCTCCTCCCTGATGACGAGAACTATACTCCAGGAACTACTGGCAGACCTTCCGAGAGGTATCTCAGCAGACATGGCTAACATCTGCGGTGACCTGCAGGGCCTAAATGGCCACGTAGGAGAGCTGGAAATAGCTTCCACCATGAACTCACAGCATATACATTCGCTCCAATAAGCGGTGCAGGATTTACAGCAGCAAAACCTGATTTATGAATGCCATTTTGTGGCCCAAGAACACTCACGGCGCCAAAACAACCTAACTGTATGGGGATTCTCTGAAGACATACCGGAGGCCTAGTTACCACACATGGTGGGGCTCCTGCTGGGGGCACTACTGCAGTCGAGACAGGCCAAGGCCCTCTCATTGGAGGGAGTCTTCCATATCCCCAAACCAGCTAAAGCCCCGGCTGTGGCCCCAAGGGATCAGATGATTCCTTTCTAGAGTGGGACTGACAAGACAGCAGTCATGACAGCCAGACGTGGTAACTCATCATTTTGAAAATATGCCACTCACCTTTTACTCCGATCTCTCTGGAGGCACTCTGGCGTGGTGAAGGTCCCTCAGACCACTTACATCTTACACTTACACTTACATATATATTAAACAAAGCCACAGCAAGTAAATCTAGCGGTTCGATTCTCTCTGCACCCTACGTTTGTCATTAGGAAGCGTTATCATGATTTTGCATCATTTTGAGTTTTGATTTTTTAGGTTTCTTCCCCGGGGCCGGATTGAACCCTACACTTACACTGCTTTGTAGATCCTCTCACAAGGTGCCAGTGCCACATTCTAAACACCATGCTCAGAGGGATCGGCTGAATGGTGTACCGGCTGGTGTATTTGTAGTGCCACCAGTTACTATTATGCTACTATTATCCCTTTGTTCCTAATACTTACCCCGGAAGCGGCCAAACCTGGACTTTACACTGTGTGTAGCCTCTGCCACCCAGTTAAAAGCCTGACTCTCTCAAGTGGCTCTCTACTCGCATTCTAAGGTCAGATGCACAATCCCACTATGTTCTATCTCGTTATGTTGTTTATAAAATACATTTTAATCCTCACCTCCAGTTAATCTTGTGTAGGGAGCGATGGAGTGTTGGAATAGTCACAGTTGATCCACATTGCGCATTTTACAGCCTTAAAATATATTCGAACTCTGTTCCACACACACCTCGTATTTAGGTTTATCTACCTTGTTTAGCTAAAGCTATGCACATTATGTTCAAGTCCTGCATTAACAGTTAGTCATGCAAGCATGGCACACACGGGCTGTTTGTCTGTTTATGCAATACTCATTTTTATTATTTTTCTCTCTTTTTTTTTTTTTTATTCTATGACCAACTCAGCAGTCAGCATGTATAGTGTGGGATTACACTATTCAATATTCCTAGTAACTGACAACGCTAGTACAAGCATGTTTCCTACACTTACAGTGCAACCTTTTAATGGTCTATAGGGCTCTGTGTAGCAATGTTAGAAGGAATCATAACTCAGTTCGTGTTTCTCATCATAGCCTCTGTCGACTAGGCTGGTTCCTATAATCCTGTATTAACTTGTAAAAATGTGCAATGTTTATAGGCTATACAAATGTTTTTCTATGTTTATGGAATAGCATGCACCTGCTGTTGTGACACTGCAAGCATACATGTATAATCCATGTACAACCAAAATAAAGAATAAAAAAATAAAAATAATAATAATAATATTATTCCTATTAGATATAATCTGAAACAATTCCAAGCCAATGATATTGGAGAACATAGACATCTTTTAGCATAATTGTCTTTGATTTACAATTACATTCTATAAAATATCCATGTCTACAACAACGTATCAAACTGCAATAGTCTGTCTTGAGATGATGTCTGCATTGACTTGTTTCTTTTTTTTTTCTTCTAACTTTCTGCTTTATTACAATAAAAGTACAGTTATCTGTTACTGTAATTATTTGGATCCCTGGAGAATATAGTCAATATATTTGGTAATGACTTCTAGAAAGGAAAAGCAAACAAAGATTTTCTACTGTTTTGATAAATACACATGTGAACTCTCATTTGGCTTTGACTTGAAGAACTGTATTTAGGTTGTAGTGAAAACACATTCTCAAGAAGAACATTCCCTCCATGATGATCAGACTAGACAATGGTATCAAGAACACATGTAAATTCTTATTTTCAACATTATTTACAGGGAGACTAAATTATATATCTATGGATATTGTTTAGGGGTAGGCATTTATTCTAAACATAAAAAGAGAAGTCCTGCGCTAAAGCAGCAAGGACTACAACACACATCAGCCCCAATATGTAGTAAAAACCAAAGAAAAGAAAATGTTACCTGCGCTTTTTCCTTAATCCCTATGTATATTTAGACAAATGGAGGTCATTTAGTTGCTCCAATGGCCATTGGAGGGATGCCCGCCTGCCAACGTCAAGGCAGACCCCCCCTAAGCGGGTCCTAACACTGACCCTTCAGCCTGCTTCCTTGAGCTTCTGGCAAAGATATCTCTAATGAGACAGAAAGGGGTATTTTTTATATACACCCCTTTACTTATTAACCCTTAATAGGGAACACATGGGATGGGTAGCAGCATTGTAACCAGGCTGTGTGATACAAAGTAAATACAAATACAAAAAGAGAAGTCCTGCGCTAAAGCAGCAAGGACTACAACACACATCAGCCCCAATATGTAGTAAAAACCAAAGAAAAGAAAATGTTACCTGCGCTTTTTCCTTAATCCCTATGTATATTTAGACAAATGGAGGTCATTTAGTTGCTCCAATGGCCATTGGAGGGATGCCCGCCTGCCAACGTCAAGGCAGACCCCCCCTAAGCGGGTCCTAACACTGACCCTTCAGCCTGCTTCCTTGAGCTTCTGGCAAAGATATCTCTAATGAGACAGAAAGGGGTATTTTTTATATACACCCCTTTACTTATTAACCCTTAATAGGGAACACATGGGATGGGTAGCAGCATTGTAACCAGGCTGTGTGATACAAAGTAAATACAAATACAAAAAGAGAAGTCCTGCGCTAAAGCAGCAAGGACTACAACACACATCAGCCCCAATATGTAGTAAAAACCAAAGAAAAGAAAATGTTACCTGCGCTTTTTCCTTAATCCCTATGTATATTTAGACAAATGGAGGTCATTTAGTTGCTCCAATGGCCATTGGAGGGATGCCCGCCTGCCAACGTCAAGGCAGACCCCCCCTAAGCGGGTCCTAACACTGACCCTTCAGCCTGCTTCCTTGAGCTTCTGGCAAAGATATCTCTAATGAGACAGAAAGGGGTATTTTTTATATACACCCCTTTACTTATTAACCCTTAATAGGGAACACATGGGATGGGTAGCAGCATTGTAACCAGGCTGTGTGATACAAAGTAAATACAAATACAAAAAGAGAAGTCCTGCGCTAAAGCAGCAAGGACTACAACACACATCAGCCCCAATATGTAGTAAACACCAAAGAAAAGAAAATGTTACCTGCGCTTTTTGGAGCAACTAAATGACCATGGCCATTGGAGCAACTAAATGACCTCCATTTGTCTAAATATACATAGGGATTAAGGAAAAAGCGCAGGTAACATTTTCTTTTCTTTGGTTTTTACTACATATTGGGGCTGATGTGTGTTGTAGTCCTTGCTGCTTTAGCGCAGGACTTCTCTTTTTGTATTTGTATTTACTTTGTATCACACAGCCTGGTTACAATGCTGCTACCCATCCCATGTGTTCCCTATTAAGGGTTAATAAGTAAAGGGGTGTATATAAAAAATACCCCTTTCTGTCTCATTAGAGATATCTTTGCCAGAAGCTCAAGGAAGCAGGCTGAAGGGTCAGTGTTAGGACCCGCTTAGGGGGGGTCTGCCTTGACGTTGGCAGGCGGGCATCCCTCCAATGGCCATTGGAGCAACTAAATGACCTCCATTTGTCTAAATATACATAGGGATTAAGGAAAAAGCGCAGGTAACATTTTCTTTTCTTTGGTTTTTACTACATATTGGGGCTGATGTGTGTTGTAGTCCTTGCTGCTTTAGCGCAGGACTTCTCTTTTTGTATTTGTATTTACTTTGTATCACACAGCCTGGTTACAATGCTGCTACCCATCCCATGTGTTCCCTATTAAGGGTTAATAAGTAAAGGGGTGTATATAAAAAATACCCCTTTCTGTCTCATTAGAGATATCTTTGCCAGAAGCTCAAGGAAGCAGGCTGAAGGGTCAGTGTTAGGACCCGCTTAGGGGGGGTCTGCCTTGACGTTGGCAGGCGGGCATCCCTCCAATGGCCATTGGAGCAACTAAATGACCTCCATTTGTCTAAATATACATAGGGATTAAGGAAAAAGCGCAGGTAACATTTTCTTTTCTTTGGTTTTTACTACATATTGGGGCTGATGTGTGTTGTAGTCCTTGCTGCTTTAGCGCAGGACTTCTCTTTTTGTATTTGTATTTACTTTGTATCACACAGCCTGGTTACAATGCTGCTACCCATCCCATGTGTTCCCTATTAAGGGTTAATAAGTAAAGGGGTGTATATAAAAAATACCCCTTTCTGTCTCATTAGAGATATCTTTGCCAGAAGCTCAAGGAAGCAGGCTGAAGGGTCAGTGTTAGGACCCGCTTAGGGGGGGTCTGCCTTGACGTTGGCAGGCGGGCATCCCTCCAATGGCCATTGGAGCAGCTAAATGACCTCCATTTGTCTAAATATACATAGGGATTAAGGAAAAAGCGCAGGTAACATTTTCTTTTCTTTGATTTATTCTAAACATGTTTATAGGGTTAATTACTAAGGGGGGGGGGGGGATTGTCTGGTATTCAATGTGAATTCAAAATAAATTTCACATTTTAGACCAAAATAAATAAACCAAAAGTATAGCAGGTCTTTAATTTGAGATTCAATCATTTTGATCTAGAATTGATTTTGAGAAGACTATTAATTTTCCATAGTATTCCTTTAGCACTTGATGAAACAAATGATTTTTGAGTATTTTGATTTTTGAGTATATTTCTGGATGAATGTTTCAGATTTCCATGATTCATGTAACTGCTAAAATGCATTTCCTAGATTTTCTGTTTCATATTAAGGAACGCAAAGTTGAAACAATTTTGTTTTATGCAGTGACATGCTGTCATGTAAGCCTTGTGAACCTATATCTGCAAAATGCATAAAGCAACACGGTGTTAATATCAACTGTCTAAGAGTAAATGGCATTCACCTGGAGATAATTCAAGCATCCAAAGACTGCTGAAAAACTATACAATAGATATGTTTCCTGTATTGGACTCCTTTAGAATGAAAATACTAATGGGATGTCTAAACTTAGAATTCAAGTGAATTTAAAGTGAATTCCAAATTTAAGTTCAAAATAGCCGAACTGGAAAAAATGTCAGTTACGTTTCCAGTTCAGTTACTCTGGCCTTACATGTGAGATTAAATTTGAATTTACTTTGAATTCTCACTTTAGTAAATAACCCTAATGATCTGATTTAGTAGTGTGGTATATTTCAGATTGGGAATGTAGTAGATAAAAAAAGGTTTTGGTCTGTACACTATTTTGTGATTCTATGTTTATGATTTTTAAGAAAAGAGAATGCATATGAGTTGGGTTTTGTTGTAATTCAAAAAAGGTGGAGTCCTTCTAGGATCTAGAAGAAATAGATCAGTGGTGTGCAAACCAGTCCTCATGACCTCCCTACCCAGTCTAGGATTTAGGGATTATCCAATTGTATCCAAGGTGTTTTTAGAAAGAAAAGAAAGTGAAAAGACAAAACTGGGTAATCCATAAATCCGGGACTGGTAGGGGTCGGTGAGGACTGGTTTTAGAACCATGATGTATATCTTCTTAGCGCCAGATGGAATCAGCAAATTAGCAAATAGATATCTTGCGGACTACAATATGTAGGTAGAACCATAAGACCATTAAAAATCAGAATTGGTGAGCATTGCCGCAACATAGAAAAAGGACTAAAAACCCACTTGGTATCCTCACACTTTGAGCTACACGGCAATGATCCACGTCACCTAAAATTTATGGGTATCTCAAAATTGTCTAAAGACTGGAGAGGTGGTGATATAATCAATAAATTAGGAAAGAAAGAAATTGAGTGGGTCTATTTTCTAGACACACTCCACCCAAAAGGTTTAAATGCAGAGTTCGACCTTTTTAACTTTTTATAGTACGTATATTGGAGTATTATTTATATTCTCTCTGCATTTCAATTTTTATTCTATTTTTTATTATTTATTTATTTATTTGTTATTATATATATACATATATATTTTTTTACACCACCTCTCAAGTACCACTTTAAGATTTTTTATGCATGGTTCACTTTATGCATGTCTATTTTTTATACTTTTATATGTATATTTGTTTTATATATACCTACACTATCTGTTCATATTTTTACTTTATGTAAAAACACTATTGCCCCTTGTGTAGGAAATTGCCCTTGCTGTCTCTTTTACTAGAATTACCTTTTTCTGTTTGTGCATAGTTTCCTATGTTTTATATTTATAATTATGTTTGTTCATCTTTTTAATACTAACTAAGGTGTTTTTTGAGACATTATTCGGCTTTTTTATTTACTTATTATTCTTTCCCTTCTGTGTATCTCATATTCAATATCGGCATTTTGCCGAACTACAAATCCCATGATACTGTGCATTGCGATACGTCACTTCCGGGTGACGAAATTATACTTATAAGAAAGAGGACACTATGAACTACATGCCCCATAAGGCACCAGGAGCCACACTAACATCACTTCCTGTGTTACATATAACACAAACGGCGGGAGACTACATGTCCCAGCATGCCACGGAACGATATGATGACGTCACTTCCGGGCGACGTGCGCGACCCGGAAGTAGGAAGCTAAACCACATCAGGACTTTATTTCATCAATCAGGAACCCCTATATAAGCGGATTTTATCCAAACTTGGACTTGATACTTCTGAAGAAGCCCTAGACTGGGCGAAACGCGTTAAGTAGTTGATTTTATATATATTTGTTATATTTTATATTCTAATAAAGCTATAGTTTTTACTATTTTATCTGCTGTTCCTGATTTTCCTGCATCCTGATTTATATCCGTTGGTGGGGATTATACCACCGTATGCTGTACATACCAGAGCAAGATATTTGCTCCAAAATTTGTAAGTAGGATATTTTTTCTTTTTTATCAACACTGTTTGCAATACATGCTATACTATTGGATCCTATCTCTATATTTTTTTCCATATACTACTGTGGAGGATTGGACCGCGCACTGCACCATCACTTGACATCCCGAGACGGGGATTGTACCGTCTAGGCGCTATACGGCAGAGCTCTGAGTAGCTCTGCAAAGTGTGAGTTAGTCTTTTATAAAGTTTTAACCACTTTTACTTGCCTGATATACTGCACTATTACTATTTTGTATCTTTTATTGAAGGTTCCATACATTCCTTGTTATAGGACTATTTGTATGTATACGATTTTGTTATTACTTGTACTGTTTGGGCGCGGTTTACCACTATTTTTCTTGTTTGTTTCACTATTCTGAGTAGGCATTGGGAATTCCTGCTCGGTTCACTGCTGCCCACCTTTAGTTTATTTAGTGAGCGCCTATTCCTCTTGTTTTTTACTGTTTAGATCCAAATTTGCAGATTTTTTTTGAGTAAAATAGAACTCTTTTCAGCTCCAACAAGAGCCTTTCTCAAACCATTATTAATTCAACAATCAGTGACAGCATAATTAAAATCAACATCACATTGCAATAAACAACAATGAGATGATTGACATCATGAGTACTTACATAAAAAGAGAAATAGAAAACCATTTTCATTGTGTGAGCCACCATGAACCGGAAAGCAAAACAAAATGGCCAGATGCAAATATTCATAAAAATGAATGTAGGTACACATACGAATCAAGAAAAAAATATGTGTGAACACAAACCAAAAAGTGCAATTAGTACCAAATAAGGTGTAAGCAGACAAAAACTTCCCTGTACAAGGTGAAGCTTTCAATGGTATCCCCAAAGACTTCCTCCGGTCTTCCACGGAATATATGCAAAAAAATAGGGAATGATCTGCTAAACCAATAACAAACAAAGAAACATAGCGTATAACTTTGTATATGAATTAACCACAAGTGCTGTGTTCACAAATGGCAACTCACACATTCACTGAAGTTAAAGTGCCTTAAGTTTAAAGGTTTCATTTTATTTTGAAATCTTTATTGACCAAGGCATTTGAAGAAGGTATTATTTCTAAAAATAATAGGGAATATTTATTTAATAATTTCCCAATAATTCCAATTAATGTTTTTCCCAAACTGCACAAGAATCCAATAACACCACCTGGAAGGCCAATCATTAGTGGCATTGATTCTGTAACTGCTCATCTGTCAGAGTTTGTTGACCATAACTTTCAGAAGTATGCGCAGGAGGCACCATCATATTTAAAAGACACCTCGCATATCCTAAGGATTGTGGGAGGCATTAATTTGAAAAATAACTTCATTTGGGTAACTATAAATGTTACCTCGTTATATACAATCATTAAGCATAACAAAGGTTTAATTGCAGTAGAACGAGTCATGGAAAAAGATGAAAACATTTCACCTAAGCATTGAGACTTTATTCTCAAAGGTATTCATTTTATTTTGAAGCATAACTATTTTCTTTTTGATAGTTCTTTTTATCTTCAGACTACTGGTACAGCAATGGGGACCAGGTTCGCCCCCAGCTATGCCAACATCTATATGCGAGAATGTGAATCTAACCACATATGGAGGGGGCATGGCTGGGCAGCGAACCTGGTCCTCTGGAAATGTTTTATCGACGATGTTTTAATGATTTGGAGAGGACCACAGGATGAATTACAACTCTATCTAAATTACATCAATAGGAATGATTATGGTCTAAAATTCACCTATGCGATTGATTCGAAAACAATAATTTTTTTTGATTTTTGCTTCTATGGCAATAGTTATATACCATGAAAAATGGTTAGAAACCATCCCAAAAGGCCAACTAACAAGATTAAGATGAAATTGCACTAAAAATTTGGATTATCAAGAACAGGCTAAACATTTGAAAAACTAAATTTTTAACCAAAAAATAGGAACCAGTATCATTAGAAAGGAAAATCAAGGAAACTGAAAAGAAAGATAGAAGGGAACTTATAATACCAAAACCAAAAAAAGAAACTAAAAAAGATTGCAAGTTTTCCTTCATCCCGCAATATAATACACAACATTGGAAAATAAAAAATATCCTAAATAAACATTAAGATATCCTATGTAAAGATCCTATATTGGGAAAAGTACTCCCAAAAAAAGCACGAATTATTTAAAAAAAAAAAAACACAGGTTACTGGCTATGGGGGAGATAATGTATAAGCACAGGTTACTGGCTATGGGGGGATAATGTATAATAAACACAGGTTACTGGCTATCTGGGGATAATGTATAATAAACACAGGTTACTGGCTATGGAGGGATACTGTATAATAAACACAGGTTACGGGCTATGGGGGATAATGTATAATAAACACAGGTTACTGGCTACGGGGAGGATAATGTATAATAAACACAAGTTACTGGCTATGGGGGGGATAATGTATAATAAACACAGGTTACTGGTTGTGGGGGGATAATGTATAATAAACACAGGTTACTGGTTGTGGGGGGATAATGTATAATAAACACAGGTTACTGGCTATGGGAGAGATAATGTATAATAAACACAGGTTACTGGCTATGGGAGGATAATGTATAATAAACACAGGTTACGGGCTATGGGGGATAATGTATAATAAACACAGGTTACTGGCTACGGGGAGGATAATGTATAATAAACACAAGTTACTGGCTATGGGGGGGATAATGTATAATAAACACAGGTTACTGGTTGTGGGGGGATAATGTATAATAAACACAGGTTACTGGTTGTGGGGGGATAATGTATAATAAACACAGGTTACTGGCTATGGGAGAGATAATGTATAATAAACACAGGTTACTGGCTATGGGAGGATAATGTATAATAAACACAGGTTACTGGCTATGGGAGGATAATGTATAATAAACACAGGTTACTGGCTATCGGGGGATTATGTATAATAAACACAGGTTACTGGCTATGGTAGGATAATGTATAATAAACACAGGTTACTGGCTATGGGAGGATAAGGTATAATAAACACAGGTTACTGGCTATGGGGGATAATGTATAATAAACACAGGTTACTGGCTATGGAGGATAATGTATAATAAACAAAACAAAACAAAAAATAATAATAAAAAAATGAATGCAGCTTCAGAATTAATCTAAATTGTATGCTGTCTAGGAGGTGGGATAGTCTGGGAGGGAGGGTCTGCTGCTGATTGGCTGGAATGTGTCTGCTGACTGTGAGGTACAGGGTCAAAGTTTACTCAATGATCACGAATAGGGGGCGGACCGAACATCGCATATGTTCGCCGTCCGTGGCGAACGCGAACACGTGATGTTCGCCAGGAACTATTCATCTGCGAACCATTCAGGACATCACTATTGAGCATGTTAACCCCCATTGGAGAGGAGGTAATTTAATTAAAAAGCTTTTGCAAAGGGAAACCTTTTGGATAAATAAATTTAAAACGTTGCAACCGTGTGGACTCAATTTAGACATAGACTTATGGTGTTTTTTTGGAAGATTAAGATTTTCTTTGCACTTTTATGTAAATATTGCACTTTTCCTATTTTTTCAGAAATAGATACTATAGTTATTTCTGGAATATATATTAATTCAAAAATATCAAAAGAAAAAGTTTTCCTCCTATTTAAGCCTCTTCTATATATCCTCTTTTTGAAGATTCTTTCTTGCATAAAAGATTTCCCTCTGTTTATTATGGGGAAAATCCCCTTTCTATAGGGGTATTATTGAAATTATTTAAATCATAGCAATTACTAGATGGGAAGAGTGCAATGGTTGGTCTAGCACTTCTGTTCACTTTTAAAAAATGTGGGAATATATTAGGGTTAGGGTAGGGTTAGGGTTGGGTTAGGAGTAGGGTTAGAGTTAGGGTAGGGTTATGGTTAGGGGTAGGTTTATGGGTAGGTTTACGGGTAGGGTTAGGGCTATGTTTAGGTTAGGGTTAGGAGTAGGGTTAAGGGTAGGGTTAGGGTAGGGGAACCTCTGCCCCTAACCCTAACCTACCCCTAACCCTACTCCTAACCCTAAACCTACTGTTAACCCTACTCCTAATGTTACCCTAACCCTACACCTAACCCTAACCGTACCCTAACCCTTCACCTAACCCTACTCCTAACCCTAAACCTACCACTAACCCTTCTTCTAATGTTACCCTAACCCTAACCTAATCCTACACCTAGCCCTACTCCTAACCCTACCTTACTCCTAACCCTAATCCTACCCTAATCCTGCTCCTAACCCTAACCCTATCCTAATCCTACTCCTAACCCTACCCTAACCCTAAACCTACCCCCAATTCTTACCCTAAGTCCCGAAGTCCCTAAGTGCCGAATTGCCAAAGTTGCGAATTCATGAAGTCCCAAAATTTGGATGTGCCGAACAGAACCGAAGTGCTGAATTGCAGCAGTCCTGATTTGCCGAAGTCCCGAATTTCATACGTGCCGAACCGAATTGCCTAAGTGCCGAATTGCCTAAGTCCCAAATTGCCGAAGTGCCGAATTTCGGAATGCGGAACCGAATTGCCGAAGTCCCGAATTTCGGAAGTGCCGAACTGAACCAAACTGAATTGCCGAGGTGCCGAATTGCTGAAGTCCCAAATTGCCGAAGTGCCGAATTTCGGAATGCCGAACCGAATTGCCGAAGTGCTGAACCGAACTGAATTTCTTGCCCATGCACATCCCTATGCCTTACATAACTATTTATATTGTTTCCCATTGATTTTATGTAATGTTGCTGCTTTGAAGGTTATCAGTAGATGAATCACGCAAAATATACACCTTCCATCTTAATTAAAGGGACAGTATAGTATCTGGTGTCTATTGCCTGTCCCTGCAGATTTTTTAATGTAATCACTGACTTTTCAGAGAAAAGGCAGCGTTTACTTTACTGCCTAGGAATTCCTCTAGTGGCAGTCACTCAGATGGTCAAAAGATGTGCTTTCTGTGTCAATGCTGCACAGTGCTAAACGCTCCTAATACGGATGCATTGATTCAATGCATGTCTATGAAAAGATGCTGATTGACGCAGTTCTGCATTTTGCCATGCGTGCGCAATAGCCTCCCAATTGATGATCGCAGCCAAGGAGGCAGAGCGGAGGCAGGATCAACTGCGAGGAAAAAGGGTGAGTAAATCACATTTTTAACGGGGGGAGGGGAGGTGCGGGTAAAGTGAGCCGGGGTCCTTAACAGCTGTTTTAAACTTACGTCTGTATTCCTGGCACTATAGTGTTCCTTTAAAGTTAAAATTCCGATTATTTTTACACCAAATCTTAAATGATCCTCAATTACAGTAGAAAAAGGAAATATTTTGACTTTTTTTTATTTTTGCAGTGCAAGGTTAAGTATACAGGCTGGAATTGACATTGCATAGTTGTAATCAAAATTATTCAATCCCCATTGAAAATCAGCTTTATTGTCAAAATCTACAGACTTTCAGCTGTTTGCAATGAACAAATCAAACAGAAGCAATTGAAGTAGCTCAACACAACGAATGCTTCAAGTGGTTTCCCAACTGAAACTGCAACTTAAAATGACTTATCAAGTCTCAAAATTGTTTAAAACCCTGAATAGAATCTCTCACAACAGCACAAAAATGCAAAACAAGTTTTTTCTCAAACACACCTGATGCAATTAATCAAGGGCTTAGCTAGTTGCACCAGGTGTGCTTGAGTTGGAACACTTGAAATACCCGAACTGGCTAGGGGTTTATTGAGTATCACTTTTGACTGCATGTTAGAAATATAGCTAAGTCTAAAGAATGGTCCACAAAGTTAGGAGAAGAGATCATCGCCCTTCACAAACAAAGATCAGGATACAAAAAGATAGCGAAGGCACTGAATGTATCCAGAGACACCACTGGAAGCATAGCTTGCAAGTTGAAGGAGCAGTGGTTACACTACCTGGATGGGGCAGAAAAAGGAAGCTATCAATGGCTGCAACCAAATTTCTGAGAAGGCAGGTGGTGAAAATCCCTTGAGCAACTACAAAGGACTTGTCCAAGACATGGTGGCAAAAGGCAATGAGGTTTCAGTGAGCACAGAAAGGCGTGTACTAAATGCAGAAGATTTCCATGCCAGAACTCCAAGATGTACAGTACTACTGACCCAAAAGCACACAAAAGTTGGCTACAATATGCTCAAAATCATATAAATAAGAAGAAACATAAGTTTTGGGATTCTATTCTGTGGAACAATGAAACAAAACTGGAATTGTCAACCAAATGGATCAGCTGTATGTCTGGAGAAAGAAGACACTGCCTACAGTTAAGCATGGCAGTGGCTCAGTTATGCAGTGTGTGGAAGGCAAGATGGATTCATTGAAGTATCAGAAAATTCTTAAAGAAAATGCCATGCCATCTGTAAGTAAGCTGAAGCTTGTGCATCTTTAGACATTCCAACAAAACAATGATCCCAAGCATACCTCAAATACCAAGGCTTGTTTGCAGAAGTCCTGGAAAAATCTACAGGTGTGGCATATCAAGATGCTGACTAGACAGCATGATATTGCACACATGTGCCTTTGGCTGGCCACAATAAAAGGCCACTCTAAAATGTGCAGTTTTACTGTATCGGGTGGTGGGAGGGGAGGAGGGAGCAAAAAACTGTCAGTATCTGTTCTGATCACCATTTCCCTCACACAGTGCAACACATCTCTTTCGCATAGAGTTGATCAGGTTGTTGATTGTGGCCTGTGGAATGTTGGTTTACTCCTCTTCAATGGTTGTGCAAAGTTGCTGGATTTGGCAGAACCTGGAACATGCTGTCATATACGCCGATCCAGAGCATCCCAAACACGTTTAATGGGTGACATGTCCGGTGAGTATAATGGCCATGCAAGAACTGGGATGTTTTCAGCTTCCAGATCCTTGCAATATGGGGCCGTGCATTATCATGCTGCAACATGAAGTGATGGTTGTGGATGAATGGCACAACAATGGGCCTCATACCTCATCATGGTATCTCTGTGCATTTAAAATGGCATCAATAAAATGCGCCTGTTTTCATTGTCCATAACATACGCCTGCCCATACCATAACCACCATACCACCGCCACCATGGGCCACTCGATCCACCACATTGACATCAGCAAACCGTTCACCCACACGATTTTTGCCATACATGCTGTCTGCCAGTTCTTGCCATATATGCTGTCTGCCATCTGCCCTGTACAGTGAAAACCAGGATTCATCCGTGAAAAGAACAACTCTCCAAAGTGCCAGACGCCATCGAATGTGAGCATTTGCCCACTCAAGTCGGTTACGACGACGAACTGAAGTCGGGTTGAGACTCTGATGAGGACGGCGAGCATGCAGATGGGCTGACAGTTTCTGACAGTATGTGCAGAAATTCTTTGGTTATGCAAACAATTGTTGCAGCAGCTGTCTGGGTGGCTGGTCTCAGATGATCCTTGAGGTGAATATGCTGGATGTGGAGGTCCTGGGCTGGTGTGGTTACACGTGGTCTGCGGTTGTGAGGCCGGTTGGATGTACTGCCAAATTCTCTGAAATGACGTTGAAGATGGCTTATGGTAGAGAAATGAACATTCAAATCATGGGCAACAGCTCTGGTGGACATTCCTGCAGTCAGCATGCCAATTGCACGCTACCTCAAAACTTGCGATATCTCTGGCATTGTGCTGTGTGATAAAACTGCACATTTTAGAGTGGCCTTTTATTGTGGCCAGCCTAAGGCACACCTGTGCAACAATCATGCTGTCTACTCAGCATCTTCATATGCCACACCTGTGAGGTGGATGGATTATCTCGGCACAGGAGAAGTGCTCACTAACACAGGTTTAGACAGATTTGTGAACAATATTTGAGAGAAATAGGCCTTTTGTGTACATAGAAAAAGTCTTAGCTCTTTAAGTTCAGCTCATGAAAAGTGGAAAAGTGGAGGCAAAAACAAAAGTGTTACGTTTATAATTTTGTTCAGTGTATATACACTCACACCACATTTGCTATTGTTCTCTTCATCCTAATGGTAGCCCTCGGTTACACATCTCACGATGGGTATCAAGCACCCAGATTGAAATCATGTCTCCCATCATAAATTGTGTTTCTCTCCTTGCAAATATGCAGAGAAAGCGCTGAAATTGCCATCGTCACATAAGTCTGTACTTTTAATTTTCTGCACAATGTGACATCACACTTTGCAATGCAGGGTTTGAAAACATGATTCTTAAAATAATCAGATATTATCATACATGTTCTTTTATTTTTAGCATGAAACATTATTGTTGCAATTTGATTAACCCCTTCGCGACTGATGACGGAGATTTTCCGTCAAGCTTGTCCGTGCGAAAATCTCTGTCATTTACTAACGTTAACGCCAGATTGCCGCGATCGCGGCGATCGTGGGGTTAACGCTGTTGCTGGGTGCCTTGATCTCAGAGGCAGACCAGCAACCGCCAATAGAGCTGTCCCAGCACATGTGATCGCTGTGACAGCCAGTCACAGTGATCACAGTGCTGCTGGGTTCCTGA
The DNA here is from genome assembly GCF_036172605.1 of Pelobates fuscus. Classification (NCBI taxonomy): domain Eukaryota; kingdom Metazoa; phylum Chordata; class Amphibia; order Anura; family Pelobatidae; genus Pelobates; species Pelobates fuscus. Next base: position 165,266,212 of record NC_086320.1, on the reverse strand, counting down.
TCCTCCTCTCTCCACCTCTGTGTGGTTTGAGAAGTGGAGAGAGACGGATCGGTGGTGAAACATTGTGTGCTAATTTAGTTAAAAGTGTATCTGTGTTTTAAAAGTAATTTTATAACTTTTAAAACAGTTTTAACCCTTTCCCTGCCCTTTTGATCACTGACTGCAGTGATCAGTTTACTGATCACAGTATTTAACTGTGATCTAATTTTTTTTTCTACCCTCAAGGGTTAATTTGGATTTTTTTTTAACCCTTAGGGGTTAATTTTATTTATTTTGTTATTTAATTAATTTAACGTTATTTCCTTAGTTAGCTGGAGTGGGTGGACTTTAGTGGGAATTCGGAAAATTGAGTGTTAGCCTGGTTTGAGACGAAAAGTTTAGAAAAGTTTAGAAACTTTCTGAAAAGTTCTAAAAGTTTTTAAAAGTTTAAAAAAAAACTATAAAAAAAAGAAAAAAAAGTTTAAAAAAAAAAGTAAAAAAAAAAAACAGTTTAAAAAAAGTTTGTTAACCCCTTAAGGACCGCTGACGGTTCAGGACCGTCATAACGGTCAGGGGCTACTTACCTGATCGCCGTCGGTCCCACGGCGGCGATAAGTGCTCCTCCCGGTCCAGGGGGACTGCCTGTCTGCCCGAGCAGTCCCCCCTCGGCAGATCAGGACCCCACGGCCATGTGATCACTCGATCACATGACCGCAATAGGGGTCCATGTGTCTGCCTGCAGGGGGACTGTCTGTGCTGACAGGCAGTCTCCCTGCAAGTGTAAAATCCAAAATAAAGTGTAAAAAAAAACAATCAGTGTAAAAAAAAAAAATAATATGTGTATATATATATGATATATATACATGTATTATATCTATATATACCTATATATAATATATGTATATATATCATATATATAATGTCACACTAAGTGTATTTTTATATTTATATATACGAATATTAATATAAAAATACACTTATATTTATATTACACACAAATATATACAATATATATAATAACTATATATATGGTATATATATATTATTATAAAATACAAATAATATGTTAATAAAAATAAATAACAAAAAATAAAAATAATTTTTAATAATTAAAAAAAATTATATATATATATGCAATTTTATTCTAACAGTATTTTGATATTGATATATATATATTTATATCAAAATACACTTAGAATGTAATGATATATATATCTATGTATAAATAAATAAATAAAAATAATACGAAATATACATATGTCCACATACATAATTACATAAATAATTTCATAAATATACACGTAGACGTCAAATATATAAATATGTATATATATTAAAATTCTACGTGCATATTTATGTAATATTTTTACCTAATTAAGTAATTTTAATGATTGCAATTTGAGGGACCTGCCTGCCAACCCAGGCCAAAAGTCCAGATAATTTAATTTGCTAGCACTGTGTTTAACCCTGTAACTTTCTATGACACCCTAAATCCTGTACATGGGGGTACTGTTTTACTCGGGAGACTTCGCTGAACACAAATATTAGTGTTTCAAAACAGTAAAACATATCACAGCGATGATATTGTCAGTGAAAGTGAAGTTTTTTGCATTTTTCACACACAAACAGCTCTTTCACTGAGGATATTATTGCTGTGATATATTTTACTGTTCTGATACACTAATATTTGTGTTCAGCGAAGTTTACTGAGTATAACAGTACCCCACATGTAGAGGTTTTATAGTGTTTGTGAAAGTTACAGGGTCAAATATAAGGCTTGATTTTACTTTTTTTTTTTTTATTGAAATTTATCAGATTGGTTAGGTTGCCTTTGAGAGCGTATGGTAGCCAAGGAATGAGAATTAGCCCCATGATGGCATACCATTTGCAAAAGAAGACAACCCAAGGTATTGCAAATGAGGTATGTTCAGCCTTTTTTAGTAGCCACTTAGTCACAAACACCGGCCAAAGTTAGCCTTTTTTGCATTTTTAACACACAAACAAATATAAATGCTAACTTTGGCCAGTGTTTGTGACTAGGTGGCTACTAAAAAAGACTGGACATACCCCATTTTGAATACACTGGGTTGTCTACTTTAAAAAATATGTACATGTTAGGTGTGTTTCGGGGATTTATGACAGATAACGGTGTAACAATGTCACTATTGATACATTTAATATAAATATATATTGAAACCGCAATTTCCTACTTGTATTTATAGGCCTATAACTTGCAAAAAAAAGCAATAAAGCATGTAAACACTGGGTGTTTTTAAACTCGGGACAACATTTTTAATCTATTTAGCAGTTTTTTTCATTAGCTTTTGTAGATAAGTAAAAGATTTTTCAAGTAAAAGTCCAAAAACATGTTTTTTTTTTTTTTTTCACCATATTTTATTATTTTTTTTAAATACAATATATGACATAATATAAATACTGGTATGTAAAGAAAGCCCTTCTTGTCGTGAAAAAAACAATATATAACTTGTATGGGAACCGTAAATGAGAGAGCGGAAAATTACAACTAAACACAAACACCACAAAAGTGTTAAAACTGCTCTGGTCCTTAACGTACAAACATCGCAAAAACAGGCCGGTCCTTAAGGGGTTAAAGTTACACCTTCATAATGTCTAGAAGGTACACTGCTGAGGAGGCTTATGATATACTAGCAGCCGACTCTGACGCCACAGACACTGCCTCTGAGAGTGGTGATGAGACTGTGCCAGATACTGCAGGGCCCTCTGTTGTAAGCGCCGAGTCCCCTGACCTGGCTCATGACGCTGGTGACTGGGAACCCCTAAATGATTTCACACCTGAAATCCCACTGTTTACTGGCAGTCCTGGAATTCAGTTGGATGTCACCAACTACAGTGCACTGGATTTCATGCAGCTATTCTTGGGGGATGATATTTTAGGGGAAATAGTCACCCAGACCAACCTATGCTGTGCAGTACCTGACACTTAATGATCAGAGTCTCATCGCCAGGCAAGGGAGTTGGTACCCCACCAGTGTGCCAGAATTAAAAAAAATTTGGGCACTAACAATGCTAATGGACATTATTAAAATACCCAGCATCAGGATGTACTGGTCCAAAAATCCTGTATGCAGCACCCCTATTTACTCCCAGACCACGAACAGGTTCAGATATGAAGCAATGCTTCACTTTTTACACTTCAGCGACAATTCAATGTGCCCCCCAAGAGATAATCCTCAATACGATCATCTCTATAAGCTTCGCCCCCTTATTTCCCACTTCAACAGACAGTTTGGCTCTTTTTACACCCCACAAAAAAATATTTGTGTAGACGAGTCTCTTATGAAATACAAGGGCAGACTGGGGTTTAAACAATATATCCCGGCCAAAAGATCCCGGTATGGGATAAAGTTGTATAAACTTTGTGAAAGTGCCAGTGGGTATGTTTACACCTTCCGTGTGTACGAAGGTAGAGACAGCCACTTGGATCCCCCAGGTTGCCCGGATATCATTGGGACGAGTGGAAAAATTGTATGGGATTTAATTAACCCATTGCTAAATAAGGGGTATCATTTATTTATAGACAATTACTATAATAGCATCCCTCTTCTTAGGATGCTTTATTGCTTTGAAACTGTTGCCTGCGGCACTATCCGAAAGACACGTGTCGGTTTCCCAAAAGCCCTGGCACAAAAAAGCTGAAGAGGGGGGAAACGGCTGCTCTCTGCCAGGACGAACTGCTGGCTCTCAAATTCAAAGATAAGAAGGAGGTGTTCATGCTAACATCTATGCATACGGAGCACACTCAAAGAGTCGCAGTTCTCGGCAGACAAGAAATTAGACGGGTGCCAGTCTACATTAGGCAGTATAACAAGCACATGATGGGGGGAGTTGACCTGTCCGACCAACTGCTGCAACCCTATTTAATACTGAGGAAGACCAGGGCATGGTACAAAAAGTTTGGCATTTATCTGTTTATTTATTTATCTTTTATCATTTATCTTTATCTGTAGCTTCACGAAATAGTGCCAAAGACATACAATGGGGGTGTTATTTTACTCAGAAGACTTAGCTGAGCATAATATTGGGGCTTTGATCATGGTGGCACATGTCAAATATACACAATGCCTAGCAAAAATGTAATGCGGATGTAAAAAATGACCCAAATTATTTTTTACCACAACCGACATACATTGGTGAAAAAATGGGGGCATGTTAAGGCACAATATGCACCATATGAGATACCCTGGAGTGTCTACTTTTACAAATGGTAGGCCTTTGTGGGGGGTTTTCCAACAGTCAAACTGCTATAGTGGCCCTAATTGAAACATAGGCCCATCAAATCCGTCTCTCAAAATTCTACTGTAAATACCAAACTAGACAGGTCTCCTATATGGCGCTGTAGCTTCACGAAATAGTGCCAAAGACATACAATGGGGGTGTCATTTTACTCAGAAGACTTAGCTGAGCATAATTTTGGGGCTTTGATCATGGTGGCACATGTCAAATATACAAAATGACCAACGAAAAAGTAATGCGGATGTTAAAAATGCCCAAAATTATTTTTTACCACAAACTTTGACATACATTGGTGAACAAATGGGGGCATGTTAAGGCACAATATGCACCATATGAGATACCCTGGAGTGTCTACTTTTACAAATGGTAGGCCTTTGTGGGTTTTTTCCAACAGTCAAACTGCTATAGTGGCCAAAATTTAAACATAGGCCCATCAAATCCGTCTCTCAAAATTCTACTGTAAATACCGAAATGGACAGGTCTCCTATATGGCGCTATAGCTTCACGAAATAGTGCCAAAGACATACAATAGGGGTATCGTTGTACTCAGCAAATGTAGCTGAACACAAAATTAGGTTTTGTACAGGAATAGCACACACTAACTTTATGAAATACACATGAGACGTTGTTTGTTATAATTTTGTGCGTCAAAAAACAAAAAAAACTAAATTTTTGTCCAATATTTAGCAGGGATTAGGGGTGAAATGGCTACGTTAAAAGTGTCAAAATAATGTTAGTTAAATAGCCTGTGATGTCTGCTTCATATAAATATATACTTTTGTGTGGCAATTTTGTTTTCTTTTATGGCTATTAAGCTTAGAAGACAAACATACCAAATTCTAAAATCGCTCCACATTAAAAGTTTATTTTACTCCTTGTGTTTTGTGACCTGTAACTACCAAAAAAAAAAATGAAAATCCCAGACACATTATATATTCTGCAAATCAGAACAACTAAATGAATTTATTTTTAATTACTTTCCTTAACCTGCTCTAATTGTGCACACATTATTATTGCAAAAACTGAAAAGAAATATATATATTTTTACATTTTTGGGCATTTTTTTTATTTTTTTATAATAAATAAGCTTTATTAATGTATATGTTACATCAATTTAAAGCCCTTTTTGTCCTTTAAAAAACGGTATATAATATGTGTCGGTGCAATAAAATAGTAAAATGCAAATTGCAGTTGAACGCAAGCAGCAAAAAATGTTAAAATTTATTGGGTCCTTAAGTGCAAGACAAGCTTTTGAAGCTGTGTCCTTAAGGGGTTAACTGATTAAACAAAAAATAAATATTTTCATTTGTAGGAACTTTGCATAAAGCATGACACAGTGAACCAAGGCCCAATATAACTGTTTTCAAACAACACATCAAAACAATGTGATAATTAAAAGGTTTAGAAAAGGTATCAACTTGGTCAAATGGTAGATATCTTAACTGTGAAATTTACCCCAGGCATTCGATTACTCTAACAGCACAAGATAGGCAGAAGTGTTAGACAAGACCATTCCCAAGTGTGAAATCAGACATGTCACTTGCTAAAATAGCTATTTACTTCATTTGGCATGTTAAAGTCATGTACAGAAATGTATGATTAGTTAAACTAATCCTAAGATAACCCCATTGTTTTTAACGCTATGACCAGACCTGGCATGTAGGAATTTACTATTCAACAGCTTCAGGGGACTGAGATAATTCTCTAGGAAGGTGATTTATCAAGGGAAACACAGGTGCTATTCTGGGTCAAATAGCTAAATAAGATAAATAAATAAACAAATAAATAACAAAACAATAGAATATCTCTCAATATTTAGCACTTTGCACCCAAAGTAGCACCTGTTTGCGTTTATAACTTTCCCCAAGGGCTTTATGCTATACATGTCATAAACAAGTTGCCTGATTTTCATATATTGTTGGGAATTGATGAAGGAATTTATTGTCATTTTATTTTTGTGGCTTTAGCCAATAGGCACTATTCCTCTGAAGCTCTGTGAAATGATTCCAAAGTGAAGCATTGCACATTCCTTTACATTGCCAGTTTAAAGGACAGTATACAGAATCTGGCACCATCTGCACACCCGTTAATCCAGATAGATTAAAGCTCCACCACTTCACCCATCATCCATATGCCTGAGCCATTTTGCTGCACATAATTTGCTTAGAACTCACTCTTCACTATACTTTTTATTACTGACCAGCAGGGACATCTGATAATTCATTGATTGCCTATGGAATCCATTTGTGATTTTTTTCAGTCCGTTGTGGATTCTTTTCTTTGAACGAATTTTGTGACCCATGGCTAGATCCTGACTATGCTTTATTTGCTGCCTACCATGGTATGTTGCGTAATTCTCTTCATCCAGCTTTTCAGATTCCTGACATCAGGATGTATTGCATTTAAAATCATCGCTAGCAAATGCAGTTTTATTTTATGATGTGTATCTTCAGTATTTTAACATTAAGCCTGGCCTCTTCTAAAGACTGGCAATATATATTTCCATCGTTACCTTTATTGGTATACACACGCAGGCATCTCTCCAGCAGGGCCAGTGCAAGGATTTTTGACTACACAGATGAAGATGCATTTCCTTCCCCCAGCACCTCCATTCAAGTGTCTCATTCCCCCAGCACCCCATGTGCATCTTTTCCTCCCCCAGCCCATTCATATGTCTCAGTCCCCCCCAGCACCTCCATGTGTCTTATTGCCACTACCCAGCCCCTCCATTCAAGTATCTTATTTCCCCAGCCCCCATGTGTCTCATTTCTTCCCAGGTGTCGTACCCGCTCCACCATCTCTCCCTCGGTAGTAAACGGTAGATTAACTTGTTTTCGTCTACCCAGTACCCGGTGACAGGAAGAATTCCTATCAGCACTTCCTATCAGATCGGGTATAGGGAAACAAGCTTCTCTACCACTGTCTGCGGCACGGCCTCTCTACAATAACTGACCTGCAGGAAGGGAGCACTGTGTTTTGCACTATCCTCCTGCAGGTCAAACAGATCTTGCACCCCCAGATAAGTGTGGAATGCAAGCGCGGTCCCTGCTCTCCAGCAAGGATCAGGCATACCGTTCCTACAACTGGCCTGAGAAGTGGTATGGATTTACCTTGCAAGTCTGTCATTCACCAGATCAGCTTTCTCTAAACTCACAGTCTCAATGTTAAAACACATAAATATGGACTGTGTAATTCAAAGTCTGGATCCTATGGGTCATGTTTAAAGACTGTGAAGAAAGCAACTTGCCAAGTGTTTTCTGTAGGAAAGAGTCGCTTGTTGCATGTAGATTCTAATATGACACAGATATGCAGTTCGGAGGGCACACATATCTATTACTGTACAGTTCAGCTTTTTTAATAGAGGCCTGATTAAACTGTAATGTTTTAAATATGTCATTTAGTTTGTCAACAGTGTTGCATTTTTAAACTTGCAATTGTACCAACATTGTAGCACCAGGCCAGCCTGGTATAATTCTACAACTTGGCTGCAAGCATCACCTTAAACATCACCTTAAAGAAAAAAGTGTGATACTGTGTATTTCTTTATTAAACTTAAGTTAAAAAAAAAAAAACAATTTAAAACTCTTACACAAAATAAATGCGAGACTTATCGCTAACCTCAGGCATTTTCATGCAAACACTGCCTTTCCAGTGTTTACGTTGCCCCCTAGGGAAACCTTCAGTGGCCACTGAAAGTGTTTCCTGGGGCAGTGCTGCACAGTGAGCAGCACTGCCGTTCAGCGTCTCCACGCTCTGCATGGAGATGCTGAATTGTCCCTTATAGAGATGCATTGATTCAATGTATATCTATGAGGAGGTGCTGATTGGCCAAAACAGAGTTTGGACCCGTCCCATCCTGCCTCCTTGCTTATTTCAACCAATCCAATGGGAAAGCATTGGATATGTTAAAATCATAACTTCTGATGATGTCACCAAGGAGGCGGCCAGCACCTGCAGACCTGCGCACCGCTGGAAATAAGGTGAGTTTTAACCCCTTCTAAAGGACTAAGGGGGGCAGGCCACCTAAATGGTGGTTTTAACACTATAGGGTCAGGAATACATGTTTGTATTAATTCTTTTAAGGTGATGTTAAAGGTGATGTTTCTGCCATACACTGAAGTGAATACTGATTGACATTTACTTGGTTACTAAGTTATAATTTAACTGATCCTGACTGATGTGTTGTTGGATACAATGTTTTATTTTATATTGAAGTGGAAATATTACAAGCACTAGTAAGAAGAACTCTACACAGTTTTATTATTATTTTACTTTATCATAATTGTTTTTTAAAAATTATTGGTTTCATTTTGATAGTTATGTTAGTGCTGACATTACTTTACATTATTTTATAAAAAATATATGGAAAAATCTTGTATATGTTTCAGCTGTTTTTTATAATAACCAACGATCCGTGATGTAGTTTTTCTTTTATTGTATCTATGTACTGTATATGTCTGTATATGTATATGTGTCAGTGTGTGTATATGTGTAGCTGTGCGTCAGGGTCTGTGTATGTGTCTCAGTGTGTATCTATGTGTGTGTGTGTAGGTGTCTGTGCATGTGCCAGTGTGTGTATATGTGTCAAGCAGGGCTCGAGTTCAGCAGGAATGCCGTTCCCACTCCTCCTGTAGGCACTTAGGGGGCACCACAAAAATGCCGCCCCCAAATGCTCCCCATGTTTCCTCTGTCATGGAGGGGCCCAAGAGGTGGCCTGAGGGCCATCTGATGGACCCCTCTGGCAGGCACCTGTCTACCGGTCAGACGTGGCGAGGGAGCTGTGTTCTCTCTGATCTTCTCCCTCGCGTGCCATTTGCTGATGCCGGGTGCTGGAATATGACATCATATTGTGGCTCCCGGCATCAGTAGAGAGCCCGTGCGGCGAGAGGGAGAAGTTTAGAAAGAACACAGCTCCTTCGCAGTGGCGTTGGTCTCTCATGACTAGATAAGATTTTTGTTTAAATATTTATTAAATACCAGATTTTTAAGTCATAACCCTGATAAGCAATTTTATCAAATTCTGGATTAAGGCAATTTATATCTTATGCGCTGAACATCGGTTTTCCGGAGGCAAGTTTCCACTTTGTAAGTCCATTCTTATTAATTCTGTTATCAGCAAATAGGAGTAAGTTGTGTTATTACAATATTGAAGATAAGCGTGACCATTAAATGCACTAAGCAATATTACATTTCCCTTTTTCACAGATTTACAATCCCCTTATTACAGTTTCTTTGCAATCCTACCTAATGACCATATTTGATCCCTTGCCCTTGTTATCACATCCTTACACATTTTTGTTTGAGCAACTCAATGGGTCCCGATTTGTTCATTTCACAGCTAGTCTACTAACATACAGAGTTACGGAGTTACGATGTTTTTGTCTCTTGCTTTCCTTTCTATTGAGACTGGACATCAAGTCTGAACACTTTACCGTTGCCTTATTGAGGTAATTGAGATAAGGGCGGTTTTATTATTATCTTGCGATCTTTAATTTTAAATAGTTTGCTTTGATTTAGAGAAGATTAAACAACTGTTGTCATTTTATGGATTGGAGGTAGGCAGGATTATCTTGGTTATATATTTCACTGTGCAGAATGCCTGGCATAGAGTTTGCAGATGATTGGGGAATGTCTGAGATTATTAGTTGGCTGATGAATAGTTTATGTGTTCTATAGTTTAAATGCGCCCATAGTACCCATGAATTAATTTCCCATATACCAAAGGGACGTGACAAACATTTCCCCTGCACCCTCATGTTTGGTGAGGTGGAAGGCACTAAAAATCATGTAACAACCAATATACTGGGTATCTACTGAACCTATATTTGGAAATGGGACATGTGGAACCTTAGCCCAAAATTGTTTACCCTCCACTCCACAGTCCCAATGTGTGTGTGTGTGTGTGTGTGTGTGTACACTTAATGTATAAGTAAAACACTAAGCATACAATAAAAAATATTTCACTATGTTTTCCAAACTACATCATATAACGGGCTGTTGCTCTATAATTACATCAATAGAAGAATAGAATATAATATTAAAAGGACATAGGACATCTAACAAGTTTTGTTAATTAAACACCCTATAGAAAAAACACTGCCACACGTACACCGTTTGTTGCAAATGTATATTTCCATTTTAGCATTAATAAGTAATGACTATCAGGTGGGCACCGTGCGGTATCACTTCTAAGTGTCTTACAAGTCACCTGACCACCTAAGGCCAGTCCTGCATTTGGCTGTATGAACTGAGACAAGTTTGTTGCTTCTTCTATTTATCATAGTTTGGCATTAAAACCATTAGGACCTTCATTTTAGCTTTGTAGGGAGTCTCCAATATTTAAGTTTGGAAGTACAGTTAAGCAGATTGTGTGGGCAGATTGCGGGCAATTCAAGTGACATTTAATCGGTTATTAAAAAAAAAGAAATGAAGAGCCTCAAAGAAGGCAGCTTTGATGGTGCTGCCTCTTGAAGTCATCATGGCAGATTTTTATAGAGCCTTCTGCTGGAGATTGCTTGATTCCCACCCAACAAGTATACTTCTTTACCTCTACAAGTCATAAAAAAAGAATCTAATCTATAGCCTTTAAAAACAAATACGCAAATCATTTCAGTTCCCTCTTTAGACAATAAAAACCAACACTAAAATCATAAAAAAAAATAAAAAATTGGGATATAACAAGTTCTTCCAGATTGCAAGATTTCATCCTTCTGGTTGATGCCATCATTCTGAAGCCCAAAGGAAAATGCCCTGTTAATATTACAATATGCTAATTGTCAGGTAATATA